>NW_028121339.1:0-142150 GCF_965183815.1 Platalea leucorodia | reverse complement strand
GGACATGGTAAGAGAGTGCTCAATTGCAAACAAATAAACAGGAACATTGTCCAATGTAAACACTCTTTTTCCTTAACCTTTCTAAGTTTAACAATGTAATAACAGTTTAACAATGTAATAACAGTATGTCCACAAATCCAATAATGGCCCCTTTTAGCTGTGGCCCCATTGGCAAATGGTCCCGCTGTGTCCTCGCGGAACTGGAAATACCTTGTTTTATCATTGTCCATGGGGCTAAAAGAGACGGTTGGGTTATTATTCATCCGGCCGGCGCAATACCAGGCCCTGGAGTTGTTTTTCCATTTGCAGGTTTCCTTGTAGACATGGTCCCTAGATTGTTGGAGAATTAACATTTTGCTTTTATTTGCCCAGTACCCTTTGAACCTTCGACTACGTCTGGCACTATCAAGCCACACCCATACAGAGATACCCCTATTTGCATTTGCCAACTTGTTCCTAAGTGTCCATTGGCACTTGCTTTCTCCCACATAGACCCCTCCCTTTTGAGTACGATTTAAACAATATTGCCCCACAGCAGGAAATTGAACTGGCCATGTTCCACTATCACCCCAAGTGTCATTCGTGGTCTCGCTATAATTACTCACAATTTGGGCTGGGGTGAGCGGTGTGGACGTCCACGGCCAACTCGACAGCCCCAGAGGTCCCCCACAAACCCAGCAATGACTTAAAAGCTCGGCTTACAGCTTTAGCTAACAATACCGATTCATTGTCCTTAAAGGGATCAAACAGGTCGGGGGAGGGTGAAGGAATTAGTCCTCCGCTGCTTTTGTAGGTACGTTCCCAAACTAGTATAACCACGAATAACATGCGCATCTTGATCTTCGGGTGGTGTGTGTCCGGATCAGCTGCTCCCTCCTGAAAAACAAAAGTAGAAGCAAACCCGCTTCTCGGGTCAGAAGGAAGGAGGAGTCCATTTAGCGTGAATTTTGCTATGCATTGGAAAATCTTCGCCCCCGCCCTTATGGGAATTGCTTCCAGCTCCTGTGCTAGAGCATGGTGGGATAAGGTGGGGGAGTGCTTGTATCCCTGAGGGAGCAGTGTAAAGGTGTACTGTTGCCGCCCCCAGGTAAAGGCAAAGTGGTCCAGGTCCTGCGGCTGCAGGGGGACCATAAAGAACATGTCTTTAACGTCAATAGTCGCCATAATAGGGTGTGATTGCTCTTGAATGGCAGCTATGAGCTTGGCAATGTTCGGTACAGCAAGCTGTTAATGGGCCGGTGTTGGCATTGAGCCTCCGGTAATCTACTGTCAACCTCCACTTGCCGTTTGGTTTTCGGACCGCCCATACCGGGGAGTTAAAGGGGGAGTGGGTGGGAGCTATAATCCCCTGCCCCTTTAAGTCCTCCAGCACTGGTGCGATCCTGTCCCTGGCTCCTATCGGTAGCGGGGAGGGTTTCACGTTTGTCAGTTTGGAAGGGGGGAGGGCAGGCGCCGTTTGCAACAGGCGCACCCCCCGCGCCGGGGGCTTCGGCCAACCACCTGATCTGCGGGACACCGAAAGACCACAAGTTTCCCTGGGCGTCGTGCCACTGTCTGCCCTTTAAAACGTCTGTGCCCAAGAGGTTCATTTGGAAAGATCCTATGGCCACCATAGTATTAACAGGGCCGTCCTCCCCTGGTAACCATTAGGGACACTGGGGTCATAGGAACCGATTGTGTTTTTCCCAGAGCATTTGAAACAATCAGGTTTCTAGAGGGTACCGAGATCCCACATCGTTCTGCGTCTGTTCGACTCAGTGCAGTGATTTGTGCCCCCGTGTCGATTAAAACGGTCACTGGTCTTTTCTTGGGTCCCACCGCTACCGTGAGCAGCATGTCTCCCTTTGCATTGCAGGTGAGCTGTCTCATGAACATCCACCCTCCGCCCTCCCCCTCACCTTCAGGGGGGGAGGTTTTAGTTCTCCGCCGTCTTTTCTCCCCCCCGGCTGGTTTCTCCCCAAAGTTTATCAGGGGTGGGATGCTAGGAGTTGACCTCAAAGTGGCCCCTTGCTCTGACCATCTCCGCACGAGCTGCTCCAAGTTCTTGGTTGGGAGCCCGTCCATTAAATCTCGGGGAATGCCCTTCTGGAGCCCCAACTGCCACAGTCCCCTGTCGGCTCAGGGGCTTTCCTTTCGCAGTCGGGTCCTGGCCGCTCCCAAGGGGTGACTGCCACCCACTAACTCGTTCTGCCACCCGCACGGCCCTGGTCTCGGTTCTGTGGGGTGGTCCACCAACAGGGCCGTATTTCCTCCAAAATCAATTAAATCCTGAGCCACCTCCCCCCACATCCATACTTTCTTCCCTAGCCGCCGGTAGTCAGGGGTCGTTATCCCCTCCCGAGCAGCTGCAATCCTTTCTCCCCCCGGGGGTGTTATAAATCCGCCCTTGCAATCGGATCCCAAAGGGTTTCAGGGAGTTGGGCAGTCCCCGTATCAGGGGAGTCATTCTCTCCGGGTCTACAGGCATTAACATTGGGGAGCCCAGGTGGGGCTTGAGCTCCCGGTCATACATCATCTGAAGGCACGCTGCCTTTTGCACACTCTCTACTAATTGATCTACCGTGCCCATTATAGCCAAGGGGTCTCCCCTTTCCAGGGGGCTCAACCCCCCTGCCCAGTATGTGGCTCTCTGGGTCAACGACCATGGGGCTCGGAGATCGCCCGTAGTTAAAAACACACCCGGACCCCAATACCCTTCCGCCTCCTTTTCTGACAGCAAGATCCCATCCCCCCCCCCCCCCGACAAAGACACTCTCCACATGTATTCAGTCTCCGACTCCTTGGTATTCCTCGCAAAGTCCTCTCTCAGCTTTGCCAATTCAGTTGCTGTAAACGGGACCTCTTTAGTAATAACTTGGGGACAATTATCACCCTTGTCCTCATACACATACTCTGTTTTAACCAGCGGGTACATGTCGGGGAGGCTCTCCACGGCCTCTTTGGCTTTTTGCAAATCGCCCTGGGGGTAAATCAGCCGTATCCCCTTCTCCGTGGGCATTGTTGCTGCCCCCAGCAGTGTATCCGCCTCCATTAAAAGCTGATGTTTCAACTCATTTTTTAGTATCGCATTTTGGCGCCTCTCCTCCTCCAATTGTTCCTGCAGGGTTTATATTACTGTCTGCAGGGAGTTCACCAACGTATCTGTCTGACCGGACCTCTGCTTTTTCTCCTCCACCGCGGCGGCCAAACTCGCTCCCAACACCGCACAAATTATAGCCTTTCCTTTGCCGCTCTTAACCTTAGCCTCCTTCTGCAATACATTTATTCTATCCACCACACTCTGTAACAGAAACCAGTGCTCCCTTGCCCAGTCTTTTCCCTGGGGCGAGGGGCGAGACCAGTGCGCCTCCAAGAGGCCATACAATTTCTCTGTCCCTTCATCCAGCGAAAGCACGTGGTCACAAACATCTACTGCCTTGCGGGCAGCCATCACTTACAAAGGGGATATCGTCCTGAGAGGGTCACACTTCAGTATCCAAGTTCCCCCTATGCGCTCCCAGGAGACCAAAACGGTACACCAATATCCAAAAATTCCTACAAAGGGGGGTGTCGTCCTGAAAGGGTCACACTTCAGTATCCAAGTTCCCCCTATGCGCTCCCAGGAGACCAAAACGGTACACCAATAACCAAAAATTCCTACAAAGGGGACTGTCATCCTGAAAGGGTCACACTTCAGTATCCAAGTTCCCCCTCTGCGCTCCCAGGAGGCCAAAACACAAACTAATATCCAAAAATTCCTACAAAGGGGGGTGTCGTCCTGAGAAGGTCACGCTTCAGTATCCAAGTTCCCCCTATACGCTCCCGGGAGGCCAAAACGTACACTAACATGGAAGTTATGCACAAAGAAGAACCAACATCCACTCCCTCCTCACGCTTCGTTCGTCTCTGGCTGCTTCCCTCGCGGGAGAGCAGAAGTGCGGATCGGAACTCCGCACTCACTTCGTACTTACTTGCTCGTACGTCTCCTTCACCCACAATCACACAGCACACCACAACAAGGTAGTATGGCACTCTCGTCTCAGGGGATCCTGTCCGTGATGCCAATTAAAATGTCCCGATCCAAAGTCGGGAGAGGTTTCGATACGATCCCAAGGACGAGATTAAGACACAAACGAGGTCAAATGCCGTACAACCTTTTGACTTTATTTTGGCGAACAAAGGGGTGAGGACCACGTAGGGAGATGGGGGGAAAACAAAGAAAAAAGAGAGAGAGAGAAAGAGAGAAAAATAGAAAGAGCGTGCTGACGCGGGTGAGAAGAGAGCCACGTAGGGGAACTAGCTACCGCCACTCCAAGTCCGGCATTGTCCCGTCGATCAAAGGTCCAGTCGGTCCAGTCTCTGTGTCCGCAGGAGCAGCTTCCAAGGAGGCGCGCGGGGTAGGACGAGAAGAGAAAGAGAGGAGCAGAGGGCGAAGAGAGACCTCAAAAGGCGCATGCAGTCCTTTTATAGGGCCATGCACATGCGCAAAACGGGTCTGCGTACATGCACTTTGCGCTTCTGCTTTTCGCGCCCTGATCTCTGTGCAGGCGTCCGTGCAGTCCATGGCCCCGCCTTTCGTGTCCTGGCCTCCGCTTTTCGCGCCCTGGTATCTGTGCAGGCGTGCGTGCAGTTCATGGTCCCGCCTTTCGTCTCCTGCTCTCTGCATGGGCATCCGGTGGTGGTTTCAGCGGGGGCTGGATGTCGAACCCAGAAGATGGCGGTTAGAACAGCAATGTCAAGATAATTCTGGATCCATAAGAGTCCTCGACACAGACAAAGGAGGACCAGGAGGAGGAGGAGATAGGCAGAGGAAAGAAGAGGAGGCTGAGGAAGTGGAGGCAAGAGGAGGCAAGAGGCGGCAAGAGTTGAGGAGAGGAGGCGTGTGAGGTGGAGAAGAAGAGCGTGTGAAGAGGAGGGAAGAGAAAGGCAGAGGGGTGTTAGGCGGCAGAGGTAGTAGGAGGCAAAGGGAGGCAAGAGGCAATGGAGGAGGAGGCAAGAGGAGGTACGGGAGGCAAGAGGAGGCAACGGGGCAGGGACAAAAGTCGAGGCGCAAAGAGGGCAGAGCAGGAGCGAGGAGGTAAAGGAGGAGGAGGCAAGAGGAGAAGAAGGAGGAGGAGGCGCGAGGAGGCCAAAGAGGTGGAGGCGCGAAGGTGCCGTAGGAGGCAAGAGGATGAGGAGTATGGAAGAGGTGGCAATGGGAGAAAGCAGGAGGAGGAAAAGGCAAGAGGCCGTAAGAGGAAGGAGTAGGAGGAAGAGGAAGAGAAGGAGGCAAAGGAGAAGGCAAAAGGGTGTCAGCTGAAGAAAAGAGGAGGAGGAGGAGAATGAGGCAAGAGGAGGCAAGGTGTGGGAAGAGGAGATGGTCGGAGGCTGCAGAAGAAGAGACGGGAAAGGCAAGAGGAGGCGTGGTGAGGCCGCAGGAGGAGGCGCGAGGAGGAGGCATCAGGACGGCTCAAGAGGCGCGAGGAGGCGCGAGGAGGAGGAGGCAAGAGGAGGTGCGAGGAGGAGGAGCAGGAACGAGGAGGAGGCAAAAAGGAGAGGCGCGAGGAGGGCAGAGCAGGAGGCAGAAGGTAAAGGAGGAGGAGGCAAGCAAAAGCGCCAAAGGAGGAGAGGCAAGGATGCGACCTGAGGTAGCAGGAGGCAACAGGAGAAGGAGGAGGAGGCAATGGGCGAGAGCAGGAGGAGGGCAAAAGAGGAGGCACGAGGAGGTGAGAGCAGGGCAGAAGGCCAAAGAAGGAGGAGGCAAGCAAAAGCGTAAAAGGAGGAGGCGCGAGGAGGGCAGAAGAGGCGCAAGGAGGAGGAGGCAATAGTAGGCAATGGGAGGCGCGAGGAGGACGAGGAGGTGGAGGAGGAGGAGGGAGGAGAAAAGAGAGCAGGCTTAGAGAGGAGCAAAGAGGAGGAAGAGGCAAGGGAGGCTGAGTAGGAAAAGGCAAGAGGAAGAGGAGAAGTAGGCCCTAGGATGGAAGAGGAGGGAGAGGAGGCTTCCGGAGGCTGTGGAGGAAGAGAAGGCCAAAGGCTGCTGAGGCAAGGAGAGGCAAGAGGAGGAGGAGGCGAGAGAGAGCAAGGCGCGGCAGAAGAGGAGTAGGAGGTAAAGAAGGAGAAGGAGACAAGAGGAGGCAGCGGGAGGCAAGAGGAAGCTGAAGAAGAGGAGGCGTGAGGGGAGCCAGAGGCGGAGAGAGGAGGTGAAGGAGGAGGAGAGAAGAAGAGGCAAGAAGAAAAGCAGGAGGAGGAGGCAAGAAGATGTCAGAGGAGGCAAGACGAGTTGGCAAGAGGAGGCGCGAGGAGCAGGCAAAAGAGGAGGGCGCGAGGAGGAGAGAGCAGGATCGCGGAGAGAAAGGAGGATGAGGCAAAAGAAGCAGACGGAGGCTACAGGACGCCATAAGGCGCAAGAGGAGGGAAAGAGATGTCAGAGGAAGAGGAGTGGTAGGAGAAGGAGGAGGAGGTGGTGGAGTCAATGGGAGCACCGGGAAAGAACCTGAGGAGGCAGGAGGCGGAGTGCAGGCAAGAGCAGGCAAGAGGAGGCCAAAGGCAATGGCATCTTCCTCCTCGCGCCTCCTCTTGCCTTTCATTGCCTCCTGCTCCCACTCTTTTGCTCTTGCCTCCTGATGCCTCCTCTTGCCTTCTCCTTCTCCTCTTCGTCCCCCTCTTGCTTTCCCTTGCCTCCTTTGCTCTCCTCCTCCACTTGCCTCCCTTTGGCTTCCTTCTCCTCCTCCTCTTCCCACCACTTGCCTCCTCCTCCTCTCTTGCCTTCTGCTCCTGCTCCTCCTCCTTCTGCCTCTTGCTTCTCTTGCCTCTTGCCTCTTCTTGCTTCTCACTCTTCGCGCCTCTCACTCCTCTTCTTCCTCTTGCCGCCTCCTTCCCTTGCCTCCTCTTGCTTCCTCCTTCTCCTCTTGCTTCCTCCTCCTCCTCCTCCTCTTGCCTCCTCCTTCTCCTCCTCCTCCCATTCTCCTCTCTCCTCTACCTTGCTTTTCTTGCTCCTCTTCCTCTCGCCTACTCTTCACCCTTCTTGCCTCCTCCTCCTCTGCCTCCTCTGGACTCCTCTGCCTCCTCCTCCTCTTCCTCTTTCTTCTCCTCCTCCTCCACCTTAGCCTCTTCCTCTTGCCTCCTCTTGCCTCTTTTCGCCTCCGCCTCTTCCTCCTCCTTTCGCCTTCTTTTCACACATCATCCTCTTGCCTCCTCTTTCCCTCCTCTTGCCTCTTCTTCCTCCTCCTCTTCACTCTCTTCGCCTCCTACTCATCAATCCTGCTCACCTTCCCTCCTCTGCCTAATTCTCATGCTTCCTCCTCCTCCTCCTCCTCTCTCTTTTCCTATTACCTCCTCCGCCACCTTATGGCCTCCTCTTGCCTCCTCCTCCACCTCCTGCTCTTGCTTCCTCTTGCCTCTCGCTCCCTCCTCCACTTCCTCCTGCTCTTGCCTCCTCCTCTTCTTCCTCCTCACGTTGCCTCCTCTTGCCTCTGCGTGCATCCTCCTCCTCTTGCCTCCTCTCTCCTCCTCCTCTTGCCTTCACTTACTTTTCCTTGCCTGCTCTTCCTTCCTTCTCCTCTTGCCTCCGCTTTCCTCCTGGAGGTGAAGGGGAAGAGGAGGAGAAGGAGGCAAGAGTCTAAATGAGGGAGGAAGAGGAGGCAAGAGGAAGAGGGGGAGGATGAGGAATAGAGGAGTCAGGAGAAAGCAGGCAAAGGAGGAGCAGGAGGAGGAGGAGGAAGGCAGAGGAAAGAAGAGGAGGCTGAGGAAGGGGAGGGAAGAGGAGGCAAGAGGCAGCAAGAGATGAGGAGAGGAGGCGTGTGAGGTGGAGAAGAAGAGCGTGTCAAGAGGAGGGAAGAGAAAGGCAGGGGGGTGTTAGGCGGCAGAGGCAGCAGGAGGCAAAGGGAGGCAAGAGGAGGAGGCAAGGGAGGCAAGAGGAGGCAAGGGAGGCAAGAGCAGGCACCGGGGCAGGGCAAAAGTGGAGGCGCGAAGAGGGCAGAGCAGGAGAGAGGAGGTAAAGGAGGAGGAGGCGCGAGGAGAAGAAGGAGGAGGAGGCGCGAGGAGGCCAAAGGGGTGGAGGCGCAAAGGTGCTGTAGGAGGCAAGAGGAGGAGGAGTATGGAAGAGGAGGCAATGGGAGAAAGCAGGAGGAGGCAAAGGCAAGAGGCGGTAAGAGGAAGGAGTAGGAGGAAGAGGAAGAGAAGGAGGCAAAGGAGAAGGCAAAAGGGTGTCAGGTGAAGAAAAGAGGAGGAGGAGGAGAATGAGGCAAGAGGAGTCAAGGTGTGGGAAGAGGAGGCGGTCAGAGGCTGCAGCAGAAGAGAAGGGAAAGGCAAGAGGAGGCAAGGTGAGGCCGCAGGAGGAGGCACGAGGAGGAGGAGGCAGCAGCATGGCTCAAGAGGCGCGAGGAGGCGCGAGGAGGAGGAGGCGCGAGGAGGAGGCAAAAAGGAGAGGCAAGAGGAGGCGAGAGCAGGAGGCAGAAGGTAAAGGAGGAGGAGGCAAGCAAAAGCGCCAAAGGAGGAGAGGCAAGGATGCGACCTGAGGTAGCAGGAGGCAAGAGGAGAAGGAGGAGGAGGCAATGGGTGAGAGCAGGAGGAGGGCAAAAGAGGAGGCGTAAGGAGGTGAGAGCAGGCCAGAAGGCAAAAGGAGGAGGAGGCAAGCAAAAGCGTAAAAGGAGGAGGCGCGAGGAGGGCAGAAGAGGCGCGAGGAGGAGGAGGTAATAGGAGGCAATGGGAGCCAAGAGGAGGAGGAAGAGGAAAAGAGGGGAGGCTAAAAGAGGAAAAAAAAGGAGAAGAGGCAAGGGAGGCTGAGTAGGAAAAGGCAAGAGGAAGAGGAGAAGTAGGCCCTAGGATGGAAAAGGAAGGAAGAGGAGGTTTCCGGAGGCTGTGGAGGAAGAGAAGGAAAAAGATCTTCATGAGGCAACGGGAGGTAACAGGAGCAGGAATAGGAGGAGGCCAGAGCGATCAACAAGCAGTTAGACGAGGAGTAGGAGAGACAGAAGGAGGAGGCAAGACGAGGCATCGGGAACCAAGAGGAGTTTAAAGTAGGATACAAGGCAAAAGAAGGAGTAGGCAAGAGGAGGCAAGAAAAAGAAATAGGAGGAGAGAAGCGGTGGGAAGTGGAGGAAAGAAGATACAAGTGGAGGACGAGGCATTTCCTGGTTTCAGCTTGGACAGAGTTAATTGTCTTCCTTATAGCTGGTGTAGTGCTGTGTTTTGGGTTTAGGGTGAGAATAATGTTGATAGACTGATGTTTTGTTTCTTGCTAAGTAGTGCTATGCTGTTGCTAAATAGTTGCTCAGTAGTGCTCACACTGGTCAAGGACTTTTCAGCTTCCCATGCTCTGCCAGGTCCACAAGAAGCTGGGAGGGAGCACAGCCAGGACAGCTGACCCAGACTGGCCCAAGGGCTATTCCATACCACATGACGTCATGTATGATATGAATGGCTGGGGGCTTAGCAGCTACATTATGGACTTATTTCTATTTTCACTAAAAACAGTACCATGCTCTAACATTTATTCTCTTCTCCTTCTTGATGATGATATACTTAATTTCTTTATTTTTATTCCTCTCCTTCATTCTTACTTGACAAGACAGCTATAACTTAACAATATTTAGCCCTTGGCATGAAGTTTTTAGAACAGTGTTTTTTTCTCTCATTGCAAGCTCTTTGTTATCATTTCACGGTAACACCTCTTAGACAATATTGCCCCTAATCCATTTCTGCTCTCTTTCATCCTTATTTCAAGTGTGTGTGAGAGGAATTTATTTTTTTATCAAAAAAATGTCAAGGGACAGATCCCAAACTGGTGAAAAGCACAAAGCAGGCCAAAGATTTATGAGATGGACACTGATACAACACCATTATCTTCCTTTTGGATCTCTGAAGACCTCATCCTTCAGCAGCATGCCTCAAAGGTCTCAAGTCCCTCCATTTGCCCTGTAGGTCAGCACTGAAGGTGAAATCACTGCGGTCAGAGGTGGTGTTTTGATTCTCTTCTCAGCCTAAAGCATCACCTGGGTCAGGAGATATTCCAGGACACCTCAAGGGGCATCATGCTCCTCTGGACCCAAAAGGGGAATCTCAGGTGTCATGGCATAGCACCACTTGTGTTCAGGGACCTGGTCAAAACACACATCTCCTTTTTGCTTGAGTTTGCTCAAGTAACCCTTGAGTTGATTCCCATCCACTGCTGGTTGTCCTCCTCCACAGGAAGAGAACACAGGGGGCATCCCCCATCCTCATCCTCCTCGCCAGTCTCTCCAGCAGAGCCTGTATTCCTCCACTGCAGAACTCCATGTGAGCAAGCTGTCCCACCACATCTCATTTCATCCAAATCCGTCACAGTTGTGTGACAAGCCATGGGGCTCCAGCTCCTCCTGCCTCTGATCCACCTCCTCCTACCTCTGATCCACCTCCTCCTCCACAGCTCAGCTGTGGCACCAGGGTGGAGTGCAGACTTCGAACAGGGAAACCTGAGCAGCGACCTTGACCAGAAGACCATTGGACAGAGAGCTGTGCTGCGCTGCATGTACGGCCTGGCCTTCACGCCTGTGCCGTGCAGAACGGAGCCTTTGGCCGCAGGACAACTTCAGCAGCTCATTGTCACAGAGGAGCCTGCAGGCAGCTCCCACTCAGTACTGCCCTTACACCTCCTGCCTGGCCTTGCCTGTGTCTAACAATGCAGCAAGGAGTTCTCATGAGAACATCGTTTCTGTTAGACTGTAGAGATGATTGAAAGAGTTCTTTTGTAATAAATGCCTACAGTAGCTTGAATGATCAAAACAGGGGAATGGCTTCTATGGGTGAGGTGCGCATGGCATGCTGCTTGTGGGTCAGAGGCCTGTTCAATGCTACACCACCTGGGGTTCCCACCATCTAAAAGGGACCTAAGATGATCTGCATGATTCTCTCTTCCTAGCATTAGCGCTAATGAACAGCATGTAAAATGATACCTTGCAGAGTCTGACTGCCTTTCTTACTCGAATCACAATGAACCAGTGGTGAAAAACACTCTCTCGGCACCCTTGCGTGCAGTCCCTCCAGTCCCATGGACTGGTAAGGGTGCAGTTTGCTCAAGGAACCCCTGGCTTGATCCCCATCCACTGCTGGTTGCCCTCCTCCAGTGTCCTGCCTCAAAGCACCGAGGCCTGGGAGACCTCGCTGGTGGTAGCGGAGGCAAAGAGGATGTAGAGTATCTCCGATCCATCTACACCTACTCTTACTAAATTTAGCAGTGGTCTCACAGCATTTCTCACTCTTCCTTAGCTCTTCCTGAAGTAGCAACAGCTCATCTTAATGCCCTTGGATTCCCTTTGGAGTTTCAATTAAGTTTTGAGATGAACCACGTCAGTGCTTGGATTATGCTGTCCTTGAAGACAAGATGTATCCAGGCACGCTGTTAACATGATTGGCCTGTTCCTTGATTGAATCACCAAGGGAGGGAGTAAAGACCCCGGTGCAGGGTGCTTTGTGTTCATGCAATGCATGCAGCTATTGCGTAGAGAAGGGACAGACCTTGTTTCTCTGATGGCATCTGATGGCTGATGCCTCTGACTGATGGCATCAGCCAATGGCACACAGGCACCAAATCCCACTTGCTGCGATGCTGTCAGGGGTGTCTGTCACACACCCACCCTGAATGGGAATTGCTTTCCTGTAGATGCTGTGCTGTCCCTGCCAGCCCTGGCGTCTCAGGTTGCTCTGTGGGCCTGGGTTTGAAAATTAGATTGAGTCGACACCCAGAATTCTGTAAGGCACTGTGGGGATGAACATGAGGCAACTGCCAACACAGTGAGTGGAGACCTAGTAAATACAGCTCATGGAGAAAAGAAAGAGAGAGCCTGAGCTCTCCCTATGGCACATGACTCCATTCCATCATAGGAATACCTCTAGAGGCCACCCTGAACATAATGAGTAGGGAGAGGTTCCATTGCCCTTAATTTGGGCATCAGCTGTCATTTTAGTTGTTCAAAGGAAACTCCCAAGAGCCTCCAAGAAGATGCTGTCAGTGTCTGATGTTGTCCCATCTCTACATCTGCCAGCACCTATCTTCAATCCCTCTCTATTGCTTGCACCTATCTTTGACCACCTCTAGCACCTCAGCTGTGACCACACATTTGCACCTGAACAGCTCACTCCTGGCCTCCACCACCATTAATTACCATGGGAGCTGAGGCAAGGAGCTCACACGCAGGTGCCTCTTTAATGCCCACCTGAAGAGAGGCAAGAGGAATCCCACCTCCTGTGGGTTGGTGGTATGCATGGGAGGGAGCAGAGTCCCCTGCCAGCCCCAGGACTACAAACCATGGAGAGGATGCCTTGACTGACTCAGTTGCATCCCTTCCTTCAGCAGGGGTAAAGGAGAGCCCTGTCTCATGTCCTGTCTAATGATGGGCCAGGAAAAGTTGATATTTAGACCTAACTTTGTCTCTCAGCAGGGAAATGACACTGCTGGAAAGAAGCGTCTCTCCCCAGCTGAGGGAGGGCACATCAGCGGTTGCTTCAGCCTGTTTCACAGCAGCTTCCCCTGGAGCCCCAGGGACACCTGGTGGGAGCCCAGAGGGGGCACAGAAATTGCCACCTTGGGCTGGTCCTCTGCTGCTGAGCTGGGCTGGGCTCCTGGGACACAGGGAGCTCATGGGAAACAGCTCTGTCCAGGAGCAGCAGCTCTGCAAAGCGCAGCAGGGCTGAGGGCACTGACCGCAGGCACCAAGGGGAGAGGAGCAGGGCAGGGAGAGCTTAAAGGCAGTCTGGGGTGTAAGGGAAGTTGAGAGCTCACTGGGGGAGAAATCTTCACAGCCCTCTACGTGGTAAGTACCTGCAGGAAGGGCAACGTATCTGCAGCTGGTGGAAAGATCTCCAAAAGCTGGCGCATCCCACAGTCAGGAGGACTGCCCCAGTTTCTCTAGTGTAGAGGAGAAGGACGTGCTGCACAGCAGGGCTTTCCTGCTGTGCCCTCAGAGGGACAGGGCATCACAGCTGCCTTCTCCCAGGGACAGCTGCAGGGGGTGACTGTGTGAGTGCAGCCAGGGGTGCCTGGGGCTGTCCTTCAGAGCAGGGTCCCTGTGCCCCAGGGGGCTGTGTGCTGGGGCAGGGACTCTGCTGCCTGCCAGGGTCAGCACTCAGCCTCCCTTGGCAGCTCCCCACGGCGCTGCGGAAAGAAGCTGTGGGTGGAAGGAACAACTTCTGGCAGGGCAGGGTCCTTCTGTTGTCGAGAGGGTGCTGCGTGGGCCAGGGCTGCTCACAGCTCCAGATCACCACCAGGAAACTTCCAAGGGGCTGTTTCAAGAGGAAGGTCAAAGCAGAGTTTGCTATAAAGAGATTTCCCAAGTCTGTGTTTTCAGTTCCCTACTCTGAGGGCAGGGAACAGAAGCAGGGGTGGGGCTGGGGAAGGGAAAGAGAAACAGAAAAGGACCTGTCAAGTTTGGACAAGCCATTGAGACTGCTGAGCTGTAACTTGGAGTGGCCAGTAGGTCATCTAACAGCCTCCTAAAGTGCCTTCAGCCCCTCCTCTGCCTAGGGACAGCACCAGCATCACCTCTGCTGCACCATCAGGGCTGTTCTCACCTGCCCTTCTGAACCTCCCGACAGGAACATGTGCCCAGCCAGTGCCCTGCAAACAGGCAGGTTTCTGGAGGGCCAAGGGGAGTGCACAGAGGTTGGCATGGGGTCTGTGAGTGCTGACAGGGAAAAGACATGGCACAGGGAATCACTTCCCAGGAGGAAAATCTCCAGGCAGCAGCATTACGATCAGGGAATGAGAGGAAACTTACTTAAAAGAGCAATGTTGTGGGAGGGAGAATTCAGAAAACTCCATATCATCCCCTCCAACACAGACCCCTGCCTCTGAGCAAGCCCCCTTGCCTCTTCTCCCACCCACCAAAGCCTCTGCCCTCAGGGCTGGGGGGTCCAAGCCATGAACCACCTCCTCTGCAGCCAGAGCTCCAGCAGAGCCGTGGTGCAGCTCTGCAGCCACGGGCCCAGTTCCCCCTGCAGAGCACAGGGGCTGAGAGCAGCTGCCCGGCAATGTTGGGGTCTGGGAGGTGGCGTGCACAGCTGGGGAAGGGGAACGCTGTCTGAGTGCCCGACTGCCTCTGCCCTGGCCTCTCTCAGCCAGAACCTCCCTGTATTTTTCCTTCTTTCTCCACTTGTCTGTGTGATTGCTCTTGTTATCCTGGTCTTGCTGTCAGGCTCTCTGGGGGTGGCAGTTTCAGCTGCAGAGTCACACACTGATCTTGTGGGGCCTTTCGTGCAGCTGTGTCCCTGGGAACAAGTGTCCCAGCCTTCTTCTCATCTGTGAGGCTGTGGACAATGCAGGCTGTGGGGCTGGGGCATGAGCTCGTTTGCCCTTAATGAGATACCATCATGAAAAATCTGAGGTATCTCCCTGAGGTATCCTTCCAAGCTGTGAGCTGCCCTCCAGAATGCACATCTGTCCCATAGCATCTTTGTGTTACCTGGAAGCCCCATGGAGAAGCACAGAGATGCAATGGCCAAGGAAATGCTCTTGGGTTGGTGACATGAGCCCTATGTGTCCTTGGCTGGAAGTGGGCTGCTGAGACCTTGAGAAAGGGTGGGACATTTAGTGGTCTGCACTGGATCCCTCTACTCTCAGCAGTGTCTGCTGGCTTTTCACAGGAACACAGCAGTGTGATCGCCCTCAGTCTCAGAAAGGTGCAAGGCCAGGGCCTCTCGGACTGAGGGACAGACCAGCTCCCCTCACTCTGCTCTAATCCCAAGGCAATCCTCTTGCCTTGCAGGATTTGCTCTGTTCTCCCTGAGTGCAACAGAAATACTGAGGGTTTCTGACATCCCAAAACAGTCCTCAAAGAAGAGGGGGGAAATTCTTTTTAAAAAAACCTTTCCGTCTGCCTTCTGCTATCCTCATTCGTTAGCACTGGGAGTGCAGATGCTGACAAACCCTTCTGCATTAGAGATGGTTTCATCTGACAAAGCTGAATACCAGGACTGGACCCTGCTTCCACCATTCCCATGAACTCACTGCTGCACAGCAGGGCTGACACCTCAGCAGCCAGAGGTCAGAGGCCCAGCTCCTCACGGCACATTCAACCAGCACCAAAGCACAGCTTCAGCCATTGAGCTGAAGGAAGGTCTCCTAGAAAAGGGAAATGTGTGTGTGTTTATGTGTGTTTGTGTGCAGCAAGGGGAGGGTCTGTAGGAAATGGCTTTTAGTTTTGCTCAGGAAAGTTTCCCCTAACTTGTCAATGACTTTTCCTTCTTGCACAGGTCCCCGTGCCCAGAGGCAGCAAATGTCCAATGGCAGCTCCATCACTGAGTTCCTCCTCCTGGCATTCACAGACACACGGGAGCTGCAGCTCGTGCACTTCTGGCTCTTCCTGGGCATCTACCTGGCTGCCCTCCTGGGCAACGGCCTCATCATCACCGCTGTAGTCTGTGAACAACGCCTCCACACCCCCATGTATTTCTTCCTCCTCAACCTTGCCCTGCTCGACCTGGGCTCCATCTCCACCACTGTTCCCAAAGCCATGGCCAATTCCCTCTGGGACACCAGGGCTGTCTCCTACCAGGGATGTGCTGCCCAGCTCTTTTTCTTTCCTTTCTTGATGGTAGGGGAATATTTTCTCCTCACCATCATGGCCTACGACCGCTACGTTGCCATCTGCAAACCCCTGCACTATGGGACCCTCCTGGGCAGCAGAGCTTGTGTCCACATGGCAGCAGCTGCCCGGGGCGGTGGTTTACTCACTTCTCTTCTGCACACTGCCAGTACATTTTCACTCCCACTCTGCCAAGGCAATGCCATAAACCAGTTCTTCTGTGAAATCCCCCAGATCCTCAAGCTCTCCTGCTCAGATGCCTACCTCAGGGAAGTTTGGGTTATTGTGGTTAGTATCTTTGTGGAATTTGGGTGTTTTGTTTTCATTGTGCTGTCCTATGCGCAGATCTTCAGGGCTGTGCTGAAGATCCCTTCTGAGCAGGGACAGCACAAAGCCTTTTCCACATGCCTCCCTCACCTGGCCGTGGTCTCCCTGTTTATCAGCACTGGCATGTTTGCCTACCTGAAGCCTCCCTCCATCTCCTCCCCATCGCTGGATCTGGTGGTGGCAGCTCTCTACTCAGTGGTGCCTCCAGCAGTGAACCCCCTCATGTACAGCATGAGGAACCAGGAGCTTAAAGACACATTGAAGCAGCTGATTCAATCAGCTCTTTTCAGCAGCATTAACAAGCTCGTGTCTCTTCAGAAGTGATTTCAAATTCAGCTCCGGAACCTCTTGTGCTTTGGGCATTTTGCCTGTGATAACCGTGTCTGTCCATGTCTGCATCCACTCCACTCCACCAGAGGCCTGAACGCAGCCTGTCTGACCCAGAGGCCTGTTCACATGTGGCTGGCACAATGGTACAGCTCGCCTCCCATGTCGCATCTCTGGAATAAAAGGGGATTTCCTCAGTGCTGGTGCCTGGAGGTTGGGCTCTTCTGCCAAAGCTGAGGTCAGGCTGAACAAATTGCCCCCACAATGCCATGCTGCTTTGCTTGGCTTCTCCATGGGATGGGGGGAGGAGGGCATGGGGCAATGTATTAGAGAATGGGCCTGGGCTGAGCCTTCACCTGTGGGTGCCCAGTTCCTCTGGAGATGGTGAATGATCGACAGGGATCTGCCTGGGACATCACCCCATGGCTTTCAGGCACCACAGCCCACTCGCTCTGCAGAGCCATACCAACAGCTTGGGGCCCTGTGGAGAGCACAGGGAGGGGGTAGGAGTGGCAGGTCAGGCCAGCATGGACAAACTTCCCTGGTGAAAGGCTCTCAGGGGGCAGGGACATGCCTGGAGAAGAGCAAAGAAGATACTCCCTGCTTCCAGGGGGTTATAAATGACAAAGAGAAATCTATTTCTGAATGCACCAGCTTGGGCAGGCTTTTCTATTGCTTGGGCAGCTGGAGCAGCCTGAGGATCCCCTGGGCCAGGAGTCTTTTCCTGGGAGAGGGGCTGGCACAGAGGGGCTTGCTGGCAGTGGACAATAAGGATGTCTTGGAGACAGGAGCAGCCACTGGCTTCCATCTCCTCATGCCATGGCTGCCCCTCAGCCCTGCGCCTGATGGGGAGGCTGAGACACCTCTCTGCCTCCCAGGAGCTACTGTGACCTTCAGAGGGGCTGGGGCTGTGGGGTTGAGTGTGCAGAGCTCTGCAGTACCCATCAATGGGCACTGCCATGGGGTCAGCCCAGAATGGGCTGCTTTTCTGGGCTGGACAGGGGGGAGATGGGTAGGGGGTGGGAAGTGCTGGGGAGAGCCAGAGAGGGACTGGGCTGGGCTGGAAAGTGCTCAGGAGAGGAATGCACTGAAGTTAGCTGAGCTGTCCAACCTTGCAGGGTGAGGACTCACACCAGGGGTTGGTGCTGCAGAGCCAGGGCTCATGGAAGGGAGCTGAGACTTGCAGACACAGGAGAGTGGAGGCTGGTCTGTGCCTTTGGTGCCATGGAGAGTTGGGGGAGGTGCCCCAGGGCATTTGTAACCCCCCAGCCTTTCTCCCTGGCCATTTCCAGCACTGGCAGCACACCCCAAGTTTAGGGGTGAATTGTCCTGTTTGGCCATTTCCAGACTGCTGCTGGGCTCAGTGCTTGAATCCCTCTGCTTGAAGCAAAGGACCTCCAAGATGGTCAGGGACTGGAGCACCTTTCCCCTGAGGAGAGGCTGAGGGAGATGAGCTAGCCCAGCCTGGGGAAATGAAGGCTGAGAGGACCTCACTGTGGCCTGCCAGTACCTACAAGGACTTGATGGAGAATAGAGAGACAGGCTTTTCATCATGGGGCATGGCGGGAGGACAAAAGACAGGGGGTGGAAGGTGAAAGAGGAGAGATTAAGGCTGCAGATAAGGAAAGTCTGTTTCAGTGTGAGCTGAGCCAAGCGTTGGAGCAGGTCACCCAGTGATGCTGTGCAGACTCCGTCCTTGGAGGTTTCCAGACTCAGACTGGATCAAGCCATGAACAACCTGGTCTGACCCTTTTTTTTCTGACAGGTTGGACTGCAGGACTCCCGAGGTCCCCTCCAACTTGAACTGATCCTATGGTGTCAGGCCCCTTCTCTGAGAACCACAGAGCAAATGTTTATGGGGCAGGAATCTTCCTGTGCTGTATGTGACCACCTAAACTAACATCTCAGCCAGCGAAAAGAGGTCGATACCCCAGTGTGACTCTCTCTCGGCAAAGACTGAGGGGTATCGCTGACAGTCCTGGGCAGGAACTGTCTTGGGGGCACAGGGCTCTGGGCAAGACACAAAATGACCTTTTCTTTAAATGCTGCTAGCCTGAAAAGAAAAATGTTTAGAAAATGTCAATAAACATAAAACAAAGAATTAAATGCAAAGATGCAAAGCAAAGAAAATGTTTAAAAACACTTTTCAGCTTTTAAATTTTATTGTGGTTGGATGTAGGACCCAAATGCCTTCAGCTACAGGGACACAGACACCTCCTGCCAGTGCAGATGCCCTGGGAACCCCCTGCCCAGCCTCTGCCTGCAGATTCTGAGGGGCTCTGCTCTCCCACACGTCCTGCCTGAGAGCTGCCAGCCACAGGCAAACACCTCAGGTACACGGAGGCCTCTAAACGCCGCCCTGGATGTTTTATGGTCAGGCAAACAAGGTCTGCCTGGAAAGGTGAACAAATCTGCAACACTGAGAAAAAAATAGGAGCCCATTTTCACCAGCTGGAACAATTGAGTACTTTTAATACAGTGGCAGGGTTTTCCCATCATGCCAGAGTGGGAATTTGCAGGGAGTGCATTAATCATAGGAGAAAAAATACTGATCTCCTGTACTTGCATTATGGCTGCTCTATCTATTATATTATGCTGCGTATTCCATCTCTCTTATCTTTCAGGTCTTCCCACCTCTCTTGATTAAATGACCATGTCTAAGGGCATCTTCTCAGCACAGGATATTGGGACATTTGCCCTTCCCATTGCTCTCCAGGCTCCCCCCTCCCCCTGCTTTTTGTTCATTCAGATGCCTCCCAATTATCTCATTGATGCTTTGAGCTTCAGGGACTTAGAAACTCGCCCCATCTTTCAGAAGTCAAATTCACTCTTTCATCAGCTCCTTCATGGCATTTATATCTATCCCTTCCTATCTCTCTGTCAAAAACAGTTCTTGTACGGCTATCGTCGTTGGCCATCTCCACCCCAGGATGTCCTACACTGTCCCACGGCTGTGCCTGTTTCCCTGCAGGCTGTAGACACACGATCCACTTCCCCACCTTGCTCTCATCCTCCCATGTCCCTGCCTGTACCAATATCTCCCTCTGAAACACAAAGCCATGGGCTGATCACAGACAAACACCACCACCACCAGTGACCCGTTGCACCACGCCACTACCCTTCAAGTGACATTTCATCTTCCTCATGCCCAGGCTCAGGCTCTAAAGCTTTTCTTTCCTCATGCTGTTTCCTCTACAAAGGAAATCTTCATCCTCCCTGAAACCACCTCTCAAGCGATTGCAGGCTACTACAACCTTGCCCTTGGCCTCTATGCCATGAGGCCAAAGCAGCCCAGGTCCCTCGGTCTCTCCACACAAGCCATGTGATTCAGCCCCTTCAGCCCAGCTTGGCAGGCCACCTCTGGACCTTCTCCAGCTCCTCCCCACTCCTGCAGAACATGGACCCCACACCAGGACAGATTATTTCAGATGTGGCCACAACAGCGCTGAGTCAAGGTAACTCCCCTTCTCTGGGTGGTTACGCTCATCCTAATTCAGCCCCGTGTGCAGCTGGCCTTACTCATGGTCAGCATGCTCCACTGGCTCCTATTGCATCCCTTGGAGCGACCACGGCCTTCTCCTCAGGGTCACCCTTCAGCTGGTCAGCTCCAACCTTGCTCTGATACATGGGGTTATTCTTCCCCTGATGCAGGACTGGCCACTTCTCCTTGTCAAACTTGATGAGCTTTCTGTTGGCCAAATCCCAGGGTTTCCCAGGGTCCCCGTGAACTGAATCTTCCTTGTGTCAGCTGTTCCTGTGTGCGTGTAGGTGGCTCACCCTGTCCTGTGGTGCCTCCAACAAGATGACAGCATGAGGAATTGAAGGCCATGATGGATAATAAAAGGAGGTAGCAGTTTAACAGCCTTGCTGACCAAGGTAAGAATTCCCAATGCTGCCAGCCCAGAAACACCAAAGGAGGGCAACAGGCAAGCAAAGCCAAGGCCAGCGGGTAAAGGGGAATCAGGGGTGGGCTTCTTGAATGAGAGGGATTGAGGATGACCAAAGGGAAGAACCTGGGAGAAGGGAAACAGGGAATAAGAAAGTTGGCGGTGAAGCAAAGGGTACAACCAGGGCTGTTTGTGGGCACCTGTCAAGTAGCCCTCAGTCTCAGCAGGGAATCAGCATGGCTGGGCACACCTCTGATGGGCCTGCACAGGAATGCAGACGGCTTGGGGAGCAAACAGGAGGAATTAGGAGTCTGTGGGCAGTTCTTGAGCTGTAATCTCACTTGGGTATCAGAGACATGGTCAGATAGCTCACACCACTGGAGCTTGGCCATGGATGGAAGCTGCCTCTTTAGGAAGGATGGGGCAGGTCAGGAGGGGAAGGTGCCCTGTCTGTGGACGAGCAGAAGGAAAGCATGGAGCTCTGCTAGTGACAAGTGAGGAGCCAGATGAGAGCCGATGGATCAGGATTAGTGGGCAGAGCAACATTACCATGGGTAATGTAGTTGGTGTCTGCTGTGGACCAACTGGGTTAGGAAGAAGCAACAGATGAGGCCTTCTTAAGACAAGTAGAAGCAGCTTCTCATTTGCAGGCCCTGGTCCTCGTGGGGGACATTACCCAGCTGGACATCTGCCGGAGGGGCAGCACAGCAGGGCACAAGACACTCAGGAGGTTTCTGGAGGGCACCAAGAACCTCCCGAGCATTCAGAGAGGGTGTTAGGAAAGCCAAAGCCCATCTCGATCTCAATCTGGTAATTCCATCTGGACAGGAAGGGCATCAAGAAAGGATTTAACAACGATGCCAGCAGCAAAAGGAAGGCTCAGGAAAATGTGGGCCTGCTGCTAGATGGGGTGGGACCCTGGTGACAGAGAACACAGAAGAGGCCAAGGTACTCCATGCCTTCTTCCCCTCTGCGTTTACTGGTAAGACCAACCTTCAGGAATCCCAGGCCCCCAAGACCAGAGGCAAGGAGCAAGGAAGACTTCCCCTTGGTGCAGGAGTCTCAGCTTAGGGAACATTGAAACAAACGGCACATGCATAAGTCCTTGGGACCTGAGGGGATGCACTCATGAGTGCTGAGGAAGATGGCTGATGTCCTTGTAAGACCACTTGAAATCATGTTTGAAAGGTCAAGAGGATTTGGTGAGGTTCCCGAGGACGGGAAGACAGCAAATGTCTTGAAGCACGGCAAGAAGGAGGATGCAGGGACTTAGCAACAATTTAGCAACACCACTTAGCAACAACTAAAACATCAGTGTGTTATCAACATTACTCTCATACTAAATCCAAAATGCAGCACTATACCAGCTACTAGGAAAAAATTTAACTCTTTCCTATCTGAAACCAGGACAGCTGGTATTTTTGTCTCTGAGGCAATTTCTAGCCCAGGTCATCTCTGGTCTGATCTCTCCCTAACCCTCCTCCCATCTACCTGGCCGTTCCTCACCCCCTCCCCACCACCCCCGCAGGGCCCCGAGCTGGCGATGCTGCTCTGCAGGGTGATTTGGCTGTGGTGCCTGGGGTCACAGGGCGACTCCACACTGGCCTTGCTGCTCAGGGTGTGGAGCAGCTCCAGCTGGATGGGGATGGCTGCTGCTCATCTCCCCACTGCACAGGGGAGATCCCGTTTTATTACAGAGAGGCTATGGGGCAGTCAGCTCCACCCCGGTGTTAGACACACTCTTACCCAGGCTCCAGGTGAGACAGAGCAGGTTCATGCCTCTGGAGAAGCGAGACAAATCCAAACATTTCTCTAGGAACATCATAACCACAAGTAACAATAATGGGAAAGTTAAATGATAATGACAAAAACAATGATAATACACCAAAGCAGCAGTTTTGGATGGGATATCCTGGGAGTCGTTTGTGGAGAGAGATGGAGAGTTGATCACTATTGCAGAAACTTTCATGTAATCCTAATTCCACCCTTGAGCTCCTGGTTCCTCATGCTGTAGATGAGGGGGTCACTGCTGGAGGCACCACTGAGTACAGAGCCGCCGTCACCAGACCCAGGGATGGGGAGGAGATGGAGGGGGGCTTCAGGTGCTGATAAAGAGGGAGACCACGGCCAGGGGAGGAGGCATGCAGAAAAGGCTTTGTGCTGTCCCTGCTCCCAGGGGATCCTCAGCACAGTCGTGCACATTTTCCCATGAGACCCAGGAGGGTCCCGCAGTGGATTTTTGGAGAAGGGTTGTGCAGCCTGGAAGCACAGGGAGGCGGGAAAGTTCTCACGTCAGGCCCAGACACTGAAGCTCTGACACCGCAGTGACCCGTTCTCTGACAGCGGTTCAAAGGAGCATTTTTACCTCACCACGAGCCTTCCTTGTGCTCATTTGGGTCATGGCCCTGTGTCCTGGTTTCAGCTGGGATAGATTTAATTTTCATCTTGGTAGCCGGTATGGGGCTGTGTTTTGGGTTTAGGATGAGAACAATGTCGATGATACACTGATGCTTTGGTTCTTGCTAAGTAGTGCTAAGCTGTTGTTAAATAGGTGCTAAGTGGTGCTCACACTGGTCAAGGACTTTTCAGCTTCCCCTGCTCTGCCGGGGGCACAAGAAGCTGGGAGGGGGCACAGCCAGGGGGAGGGCTGACCCAGACTGGCCCAAGGGCTATTCCGTACCATATGACGTCATGCTCAGTATATAAGCTGGGGGAAGAAGAAGGAAGGAGGGGGGACATTGGGCATGATGGCGTTTGTCTTCCCAAGTAACCGTTACGCGTGATGGAGCCCTGCTTTCCTGGAGATGGCTGAACACCTGCCTGCCGATGGGAAGGAGTGAATGAATTCCTTGGTTTGCTTTGTTTGCGTGCACAGCTTTTGCTTTGCCTATTTAACTGTTCTGATTTAT
Organism: Platalea leucorodia; assembly: GCF_965183815.1. Classification (NCBI taxonomy): domain Eukaryota; kingdom Metazoa; phylum Chordata; class Aves; order Pelecaniformes; family Threskiornithidae; genus Platalea; species Platalea leucorodia. Next base: position 119,185 of record NW_028121339.1, on the reverse strand, counting down.
TTTACTTCAGTTCTTAAACTGTTCTTATCTTAACCCACGAGTTTTCTCCCTTTTACCCTTCTGATTCTCTCCCCCATCCCACTGGTGGGGAGTGAGCAAGCGGCTGCGTGGTGCTTAGTTGCTGGCTGGGGTTAAACCACGACACCCTGGAACACGCCAGGAGCACGGGCACCACCGTCACCGGAGGGCAGACACGCACCATGCCGCGCCCACCGGCTGCCAGCAGAAGTCCCGTCCGTTCCCAGCTGCCTCAGGGGCCATTTGCCCCAGAAGGCACTCCCCTTTACGGGTCACATGCTTGGTTGTGATTGGCTGGAAGGAGCAGTCACCCCCTTCTGGTTGACCCAGAAGTACATCTGACCCAGAAGTCTCTTCCCCTGCATACACAGGGGCTGCCATTTTGTTTTGGCCACCATTTTGTTTAGGCTGCCATTTGGGGCGTGGTGGTGCCATTTTACGACGTGGTGCCGCCATTTTACGACATGGTGCCACCATTTTACGACAGTGAGCTGCCATGATCTTAAACATCACACTGCTCTGTGATTGGCTGACAGCAATTGCTTGAGAGCATCAAACCCACGTCTTCTCAGGAAATCCTGTGATTGGCTGGCAAGAGGAGCCTCCCCTCCCTCTGCACCCAGAAGCAGTCAGCAAGGGAAGCCCCCTGTCATTACGTACAGGGAGGCCGCCACTTGTGACAGCCTCATTCCCCACAGGTTCTCGTACTGCACTGTGGTTGGCTGGCAGCCATTTCTTTGACACCGTCAGACCCATGTGTTCCCATGCAGCCCTTTGATTGGCTGCCTGCTTCCTTTGGACAAGGATGTGCTCAGATAGAAATATATGTGAATTTTTATACAATAGAAACATTTTTAGAAAGATATCTAAAACTGAGTGTACAAATATGTATAACTATATTTTTATTTATTTATGACTAGATACAATATTTTAAATACATATACCTCAATAAAAATATACATGTGTATGCATTTATATAGATATATGTAAACATTTATAAAGGCAGAGAAATTGAGTCTATATAGCCATTGCAACATAGGTATAAAATGGATAAAACCTTCTTTGATAAGAGCTACCGGAAGGAACAATCAGAGTTTAAATGTGAATAGAAAACAAAGTACAAGGGTGGGTCGAGGTCCCCCACTTTACCAGGCTGCAGAAGCAGCCCAGACATGGGCTGGGGTGGGGGGAACTTCAGGAGCATGGTGAGGACACAGCCAAGCTGGAACATGCCCGAGGGCTATGGCCCCCTCCCAGGAGGCCACCAAGGGGCCCTTGGCCCAAATCCTGTCAGCATACAAAGAAGAGCCCAGTCCTGTGAACTGGCTTAGGAGGACCCCACATCCCAGCCCAGCCCAGCAGGATGGCCACGCAGGGTGAACTGGGGAAGCCTCTCAGCTTTTCTCTCTGCTGCAAGACACAGGCAACACTGTCTGCGAACATGAAAAAAAAAAAAAAACGGACAAAATGCCAACTTCAGAAGAATATGTGCATGGGGACCATATGGAGAAGACCCACAGAGGATCTGAGCAAAGACCATGTGAACGAGAGGAACTAGCCAATGAGCCCATGAACAGCAAACTGGATTTTGAGGTGCCAAAGAGAGGGGAAGGGTGCTGGTGGGGAACTCCCTTTCCCCAGGGTTGTGGGGGATCTGACAGCTACCTGTAAGACCAGTGTGGGGTGTGGGCTGGTGATACATGTGATTCCTTGTCCTGAGGTTGATAACCTGGTTGACTGCTTCAAAAAGCTCTGGCTGACTGAGTGAGGGGAGAAGTCAGGAGTGTGCTGGGACTTGTCCAGGTCCACCTGAGCCAGACCAGGCAAACCCAGTATGCTGTGTCTATGTCATGTCAAAGGATGGGGAAGGGAGTGGTGGTGGTGGATGGAAATGTATTGAATACTGTAGGAGCTGAGCGGGATGCACACAGTATGGAATAAGGGGTGGAGATTGTACTGGGTCCGGCTGGGATGAAGTTAATTTTCTTCTTAGCAGCCCCTGTGGTGCTGTGCTTTGCCTTGGTAGCCAGAACAGCTTTGATAGCACGCTGACATTGTAGCTATTGCTGAGCAGTGCTTGCACAGCATCAAGGCCTTCTCTGTTTCTTGCTCTGCCTCAACAGTGAGAAGGCTGGCTGTGGCAAGAGGCTGGGAGGGGACAAAGCCAGGATAGCTGACCCCAACTGACCAAGTCGATTTTGCACGCCATATGATGTCATGGTCAGCAATAAAACTAGGGAGGAGGGTGTGTTCTCCAAAGTATCCTTTACTCAGAGACTGTCTGGGCATCGATCTCCTGCTGTGAGTGCTTACTCCTCCACTTATTAAACTGTCTTTATCTCGACCCATGAGATGTATTTTCTTGCTTTTGCCCTTCCCGTTCCCTCCTCCATCCTGTTGATGGGGAGTGAGCAAGTGATGGGGTGGGAGCTGCCACATGAGGTCACTCCACCATGTCAGCACATAGCAAATAGGTTGGTATGTGCTTGAGTAGATGATAGGCTGAGAGCTGGGACATGGCTTGTGTAAGTGGTTGTGAGATTACTGATGCCTGAGTAGCTGATAGGCCAAAAGCATGCACGTGGCTTGTGTTGGAGCTTGTGAGGTTACTTGTGCCTTCGTATCGCATAGGCGAGTGGATAGCAAGTAGGTGGATATGTGGTGGTCAGGACACTGGTGCCTGAGTAGCTGCTAGGCAAGAGGGAGACACATGGCTTGGGTATGTACTTGTGATGTCACTCTTGGCTGAATAGCTGATAGGCCAGGACCAGGTGCATGGCCCTGATAGGTGCTTGTGAGGTCGCCGGAGGCTGAGTACCCCAACAGCAAGTACATGGCAGATACGTGTACATGTTCTTGTGCGGTCATTGGTGCCTGAGTGGCCGATAGGCCAGGAGCAGGCCAACATCAGAGGTAGATGCTATGACATCATCTGTGGCTGAGCAGCTCATAGGCCAGGGGCTGTGTATGAGCTTGTGATGTCACTAGCTCCTGAGTAGCTGATAGGCCAGGAGCTCGCACACAGCTCAGGTAGGTGCTTCTGATGGCACCAAAATAATATTTAGACCACACCCAAATATGACTTTTTGAAAGAAACATCAGCAGCCGAAGGCCATACACCGCACACACGTGTGACAGTGTAACACATGCGCATGCAGCGTTGGCAGTAGGAGGGTGTGAGGTCACTGTCAGTATAACCCATGAGCACACAGAGGTGGCAGTAGGAGGGTGGCAGTGGTCACATCACCAATGGCACCCCATGGCTGTGGGGCTCGGTGCAGAGCGGCCGTGTGCTGTCCCAAGGGCATCACGGGGGACGGGAGCTGCCCGGCCCCGTGTCTGCGAGGGCAAAGGAGCAGCCCCTGCAGCCCTGGCTGGAGCAGTCGGGGTGGGGGTGGCTCAGGGGCACTGCCGGGATGTGCCTGGGCACGGTGCCAGGAGGAAACCACAGACTTCCTGCCCGGGCGCTGCGCGGGGAGCGCGGCGAGCGCTGCAAGGCCACGGGGGCTGTGGTTTGTGCACCTGCAGGCTGGAGCTCCTGATCCGCCTGTGGGGAATAACGGCCCCTTGGTGACAGGCTGAGAGTCAGGGACATGTCTGAGCCTCTGGGCTGTGGGTCTGCTGCCAGGGCAGGGACATGAGGGACCTTCCTTGGGGCTCTCCAGGGAAGGATGGGTGAGCCAGCACTCCTGGGATGGGGCTCTGGCCTGGGCTAAGGCCCTTTCCCAGCTGCTGCTCCCAGCACAGCGGGGTCTGTAGCAGGGTCAGGGGCTCCTTCCTTCCCTTCCTGACACAGCCTCCAGTGCAGTCCCAGCCCTGTGGTTCCCATGGCACGGGCGTGCCTGGACACTCTCACCTTGGGCTCTTGGATGTGCCTGGCATAGGAGATGCTCAGTGCTCCTGGTCAACACAGCAGGGCTCAAGGGGTGAAAAAACCCATTTCCCGCCAACAACCAGCCCTGTCCTGTGACAGCCCCCCACCACAGTGACGTGACACCTGCAGCAGAGCCGTCTCTCATATATGGTCATGAATGGCACTGGAGAAGTTCATTGGAGGGCTGGGCTGTGTCGGAGGGGAGATAGCTCCCGATAATCTCTAAAAAGGTCCTGCTGCTTTGATTGGCTCGTCCCGTAGCTGGGCTGGGATCTGCAGAGATATATTGCCCTCCCGTTATCACTGTCCCCATGAGTCCCCAGGAGCTGTGGCAGGGAGTGTGGCGTGGCAGAGATGTGCTGGCAGGGCAGGAGGCTCCGGATGGGCACAGAGGGACTCCTGTCCCTTCAGATGCTGTGGCTGCTCCTCTGGGTACAGCTGTGCAGAGGTAAGTGCCAGTTCCATTGTCCCACAGCCCAGGGCCAGCGGGTACCAGCATGGTCATCGGGATCTGTCTGGGAATGGGGTTGCTTTGCAGGTGCTACTGAGATGAGGGTTGGAAGGTGCTCAAGTCCCTGGACCCTGTGCCTGCCTGTCTGGGTGGGAGAGTACCTCCTTTTCCAGGGCTCCGGTGTTGAAGGCAGCCTGTGCCTGGCTGGATTCGTAGGCAGCCTGACCTGGGGCACCCTTTTGGGACCCCCTGTTGCCCAGCACTGTGCCTCTGGAGGCGGTGGTGGCCTAGCTGGTGACGGCAGCACCCAGAGATGCCCAGGGCACTGCCAGCCTCTGGGGCACCCGGAGGGTTTGTGTGCTGCTGACTGCCCCCTTGTTCCAGGGGAGCCCTGACCCCATGAGGACAGTTTGTGCCCCGCAGAGAGAAGGGGACGGGGGCATCTGCGTAAAGAGACATCCTTCCTGGGGGGCCCGGCCCAGTGCAGTGGCCCTGACATCAGGAGCAAGGAGGGGATGTGGGTGGGGGCATCATCGGAATCATCTTGGTGGGAACCTGGAAAGCCCTGGGGGTGGGGGTGGGGGTGGATGGTGCTGGGGCTGGCAGTTTGCATGGGAAGCTGCAGGCCTGGGTACACGGGGCTGTCCAGGGGGTGCTGGGCTGGGGAAGAGAGGGTGCCCTGTGCTGGGCACAGTGTGCAGGTGTGTGTGGGCAGGGGGCAGGTGGCCGTTGGGGTGGGAAAAGGTGCCTTGTGCGGTGGGATGGCGAATGACCCAGCAGGGCCAGAACTGCCCACAAGCAGTCTTGCGCAGCCCATGGGGATAGAAGGGACCCCCACACTGCCCTGGGGACAGCCTGGAGGGGAGAGGGCTCCCACCCTGGCACCTCTGACATGGCCTGGGCAGGGGCTTCCCCCAGACCTGCAGTGCTGTGGCTTGGTGCTGTGCCTGACTGGTCCCGTGTTTGTGTTTGAAGGTGCTGCGGAGGTGAGGCTGGTGGATGGAGGCAGGCACTGTGCTGGGAGAGTGGAGGTGAAACACGAGGGCCAGTGGGGGACTGTGTGTGGTGTCTACTGGAGCATGAACGATGCGGCAGTGGTTTGCAAGCAGCTGGACTGTGGGTCTGCTGTTGGAGCTCCTCAGTATGGACACTTTGGGCCAGGATCTGGCCCCATTTGGATGGATGGTGTTGGCTGTAATGGCACCGAATCTGTCCTCTCTGACTGCCCACATGGCGGATGGGGTGAAAATAACTGTGGTCATGAGCTGGATGCCGGAGTGATGTGTTCAGGTAACAGAACAGCCTGTTCCTCCGCTTTGGGAATGTGACTGGGAAAGGGACCTTGGGTGTGCCCTCAGGGAGCAACAAGTGGGCACCGGATCACTGCCCAATGTGATCAGTCGCACTGCTGAACTGGGATTGTCATTGCTGGTGTTCCCAGTCCCTGGGAAAAGCCCAGAGGGAGCCAACCACAGGATGAACTTACCCGGCCACAGTGTCTCAGCCCCTCTTCAGTCAGTGTCTTGGGCTGCAGATGAATCCTCCATCCCTGCCCCGGGTTTTCCACTGATCTCCACTGGTCTCCACCCATTCTGCCAGTTCCCAGCCAACAATGCTGAGGGTGCCTGAGCTGGAGAAACCAGGGGGGACTTGCTTGGCACTCCACACCTTGGAGGAACGGCATGAGATGGCTGGTCCCCCAGCTCATTCCCCTTGACAGGCATGAGTACCTCAACAGAATCAAAAGGGCTTTTTGGAGAGCATGAGTGCTGGGCCCTGGGAGAGGAGCAGGGTGGCACACAGCCCTTTGCTGCCTGTCCCCGGGGCTCGGCTGTGTGGTCCAGCACTGTGAGGCTTAGGAGCTTGGCAGCTGCTTGACTCTGGCTGCTCCCTTCTGCATCACCGCATGCACAGGCTCCTACTGGGAGGTGCCTGGGGCTGTGACAGCCCCACAGGGGCACGGCCCCATGCAGGCAGCGCTGACCTGCTGCCCAGCCTCTCCTGCCTGCCCGTGGTTCCCCACACTGCCCCATGAAACAGAGGCTTTGGCATCATTTACTGACTCTCATCTGTGCCTGCTGTTACCCTCTGAGCCAGCATGAGCCCAGGGGGGCATGCGGGTCTCCTGTCCCTCTGCTTGGCTGTTGGCCTGAGACCTGTGCACCTCTGGGCAGAGCACTGTGTGCCTGGCTGAGGACACCCCCTCCAAGCAGGCATCGGAGGGGTCTGGACAGGCACCAGCCATGGTAACAGCCGCACCATTTCTGTGCTCTGTGACATCTGCCCCTCACAGGAACCTTCCAATGTCCCAGAACTTCCCTGGGAGAGGGGTGCATTTCTGGCTGCATCAAGGTGGTGGTCCTGCCTGATCCCAAGATCTGCAGGGGCTGAGCAGGCTGAAGCCGTCATTATCATCTAGACCAGTTCTCCCAGACCCAAACTGCTCACACCACTGCAGTGCTGGGGGGACCATGCCGGGCAGCACAGGGTGCCTTGTGCAGCAGCAGGCTGTCTGAGGGGTGCCTGGTGCTGCAACAAACACGTACCCTCTAGAGCCGTGGTGGTGTAGAGAAGGGGTGCAGGGGGGCCTGGATGTCTTTGTGTCACCAACACTCCCCCAGCAGTTTCCCCTGGGATGTGCAATGGGTCATTTGGTCACGGCTTGCTTGGAGGTGTTGCAGGATGTGGCCATGTATCTGCCACGTGGGAACCACTGGCCACTGCCACTGGGAACTCCCAGTTATTTTGTTTTTTGCCAGAATTTGTCTGGCTGGTGGAAGGGAAGAGCCGCTGCTCAGGACGTGTGGAGGTCCATGACGGGCACCAGTGGAAAACTGTCTGTGACTCCCACTTTGGTCCCAAAGCTGCTGACGTGGTCTGCAGGGAGTTGCAGTGTGGTGTGGCCCTGCCTGTGGCTGGGGCAGCTCACGTTGGAGAAGGGATGAGTCCCATGTGGGATGGAGAGCTGCAGTGTGTGGGGAATGAATCCCTCCTTGCCTTCTGCCCCAGGGGGTCTCCCAGGGACCAGCCTTGCACCCACACGAACAGCGCTGTTGTCACCTGCACACGTAAGGACTCAGGGTGGGGTGCTGAGCACTGGGGTGAGCTCCAGCCTGAGTGGGGGGCAGGTTGTGTCTGTGGAGACAAGGGAACTGGGGTGTCTGTTCCCATGGTCTGGCAGAGAGGTGACCTTCCTGGGGGATCCTAGACAAGGGCAGGGCTGGGCTGATGCCCAAGGACAAGGAGGGGGCATGGGTTGGGAGGGCTCACTGGGATCATCATGTTGCACCAGAGGGGACACGGAAAGGACTGTGGGTGGAGGATGAGCTGGGAGATGCCCAGGGCAGGCTGTGGTGCAGGGGATCTCGGGGCCCTGGGGAGAAGCAGCAGTGTGTGCTTGGGGGAGCCCTGGTGGGAGCAGGTCTCTTCTCAGGGTGCTGTCTGGGGAGGGGTGGGTGCCCTGGGTGGGTGTGGGCTGAGGGCAGGTTGCAGGGGGCTGTTGTGGTGGAAGGAGGTGCCAAAGTGTGTGGGGCCACAAATGACCCAGCAGGACGGGAGCTGGGCATCCCCAGCCTTGCGCAGCCTGTGGGGATAGAAGGGACCCCTGCAGTGCCCCGGGGACAGCCTGGAGGGGAGTGGGCTCCCACCCTGGCACCTCTGACTCCTCCCGGGCAGGGGTTCCCTCAGACCCACAGTGCTGGGGCTCGGTGCTGTCCTGACTGGTCCTATGTCAGTGTTTGAAGGTGCTGCAGAGGTGAGGCTGGTCGATGGCGGCAGGCACTGTGCTGGGAGAGTGGAGGTGAAACAACAGGGCAAGTGGGGGACAGTGTGTGGTGACTACTGGAGCATGAACGATGCGGCAGTGGTTTGTAAGCAGCTGGACTGTGGGTCTGCTGTTGGAGCTTCTCAGTATGGACACTTTGGGCGAGGATCTGGCCCCATTTGGATGGATGGTGTTGGCTGTAATGGCACCGAATCTGCCCTCTCTGACTGCCCACATGGAGGATGGGGTGAAAATGACTGTGGTCATGATGAGGACGCTGGAGTGATGTGTTCAGGTAAGGGGACAGCCTGTTCCCCACCTCTGGGGCTGGGACAGGGAAAGAGATCTGGCTGTGCCCTCAGGGAGCAACAAGTGGGCAGCAGAGCATTGCCCAATGTGGCCAGTCACACTGCCGAGCTGGGACTGTCATTGCTGGTGTTCCCAGTCCCTGGGAAAAGCCCAGAGGGAGCCTAACCTAAGGTGCCCACACCCTGCCTGGCCCCTGAGCTGGCTCAGGTGAATCCCCCACCCTGCCCTGCATTGTCTGTTGATTCCCATCTTTCTCCTCTTATTCACCCAGGACCTGCCTGGCAGTGCCCAATGCCAGGTCCCCCCATGCCAGGGGCACCAAGAGTGACTCATGTGGCCACCCACAGTACTGGGGAAGGGCATGGGATGGTAGCTGCTTTGGGGTTGTGCTCCCTGGCAGGCACAAGTCCCTTGGCTGAAGCAAAGGGGTTGCTCAGAGAGGAGGAGCGCTTGGCCTGGCCTTTGGAGCAGGGTGGCATGTGGCACCTCGTACCTCTCCCAGGGTCACCCCATGAGAGCCTGCCCATGGGGACATGGTCCCATCCAGGAGTGCTGACCTGCTGCCCAGCCTCTTATGTCTGTCCCAGCCACTGCCTGCCTTGCACTTCTGGATTTGCCAGCATTGGCTGGCTCTCCTCTGTGCCTGCCATTGCACTGGGAGCTTGTGTAAGCCCAGGGCTGCTCTTCTGTCCACTCTCCTGCCCTCTGCCCGGCTGTTGGCCAGGGACATGAGCATCCAGCAGTGCACTCTGGCCAGGACTGAGGACCTTTTTCCCCAGCAGGCACCAGAGCAGGGGGCTGGCACAGACACCAACCGCAGGTTGAGCCTCACTACACTTGTGCCCTGTGACATGTCCCATCTAACAGCAGTGCCCCAACAGCCCAAGACCCCCCTGGGAACAGGGCATGTTTCTGGTGGCACCAGGAGGTTCCTCATGCCTGGCCCTGAGCTCAGTGGGGCAGAGCGAGCTGCAGCAGCCAAGAGTGCCTGGGCTCATTTCCCTGGACCCCAAGTGCTCTGGGTGCTGCAGTGCCCAAGGGCCAGTGCCGGGCAGCCCAGGGTCTGTGGGGAAGCAGCAGCAGTTTGTCTGAGCAGTGCCTGTGGCAGTGGGTTTGGGAGGGAAGCAAGCCCACAAGGGCTGGGCTGATTTCTGAGGAGCGGCAGGCGGGCCCTGCTCTCTTTGTGCCATCAGCACCCTGTGAGAGCAGCTGGGGTGGTCGTGGGGCTATTTGCCTTTGACCACCTTGGAGATGAGGTGGGACGTGGTCAGGGGAGTGCCAGGGGGCTGTGGGAACTCTCAGGGGTCTTTGGTTGCTGAGGGATCTGGCTGGCTGGTCAGAGGGAATAGCCCCTTCTAAGGACGTATAGCGACCCATGACGGGGACCCTTGGAAAACTGTGTCTCACACTTTGTTCCCAAAGGCATCAACATGGTCTGCAGGGTCTGCTGCGGGTCTGCAACAGACACATACCCTCTAGTGCTGTGATGGTGTAGAGAAGAGGTGCAGGGGGGCCTGGATGTGTTTGTGTCACCAACACTCTCCCAACAGCTTCCCCTGGGATGTGCAATGGGTCATTTGGTCACGGCTTGCTTGGAGGTGTTGTGGGAACTGCCAGAGCACTCTCAGTTGCTTTCTTTCTTCCAGGATTTGTCCGGCTGGTGGAAGGGAAGAGCCACTGCTCAGGACGGGTGGAGATCCATGACAGGGACCAGTGGAAAACTGTCTGTGACTCCCACTTTGGTCCCAAAGCTGCTGACGTGGTCTGCAGGGAGTTGCAGTGCGGCATGGCCCTGCCTGTGGCTGGGGCAGCCCACTTTGGAGAAGGGATGAGTCCCATCTGGGATGGAGAGCTGCAGTGTGTGGGGAATGAATCCCTCCTTGCCTCCTGCCCCAGGGGGACCCCCAGGGACCAGCCTTGCACCCACACGAACAGCGCTATTGTCACCTGCACACGTAAGGACTCAGGGTTGGGTGTTGAACACCTGAGCTGTGCCAGGGGTCGGGGAACAGAGCAAGGACCGTGCTGGGCCAGGTGTGAGGACAGGAGGGGTGATGGGTTGTCTGCAGCATGAAAATAGTGCAAGAGAAGAAAGGCATGCTGTCCCTCTGGCCTCTGCGCCAGCTACTGAGGGTACAAGAGCACCAATCCACCCTCAGTCCTCCTTCTCTGTCCCCAGAGTACACAGGGGTCAGGCTGGTGAACAGCAGCACGGCGTGTGAGGGGAAGGTGGAAGTCCAGGTGCTGGGGACCTGGGGGACCCTCTGTGCTTCCCGCTGGGATCTCTCGGATGCCCATGTTCTCTGTCGTCAACTCAACTGCGGGTTTGCTGAGTCCATTCCTGGAGGAGAGCGTTTTGGGAGAGAGACTGGCCCGGTCTGGAGAGACTCATTCCACTGTGATGGGACTGAAGCCCACCTGGGACAGTGCCCAGTGATCACCCTGGGGGCCTCACCGTGCTCCCATGGGAACAACGCCGCTGTCATTTGCTCAGGTGAGTGCTGGGAAAATGCTGCATTAACTCCATTTGCCCTTTGTGTGCAACACGGCCACCTGAAGCATGGGTCCCATGGCAGTACCACGCTGAATTTCTCCCTGGAGAAACCCTTGCTTCCCCAGGAGCCTTCTGGAGGGCTTTGCCTGCTCAGAGTGACTGCTGTGCTGTGGGAGAGCAGGGGACTGAACGGAGGCAGGCATCTGCCCCCAGGGCAGCGGCTTAGGCCCTGGTGCCACTGGCAGGCCTGGGCTCCTGTGTTTTTCTGCTGTGGGATGAGCCCAGGACAGGGCTGCAGGGCTCTGCTCCATCCCTCTAGCTGCAGACAACCCCATCCCATCCCCACAGAGAGCCCTGCAGAGCCTCCTCCCACCACCCAGGCAGGAGCTGCCTGGGTGCCCCCAGCAGCAGCAGACCTGGGTATGAGCTGCAGAGTGGGCCAGGGCTCTGCCCTTGCTTCTTGTCAGCACAAGGCTCAATCTTGTCCTGTTTGGTCGGAGAATTCCCCCTTGCCCTCCTCCCTGAAGGGTGCCATGCTCCCCGGTGCCGCCGATGGCTGTGGCATCTCTGCTCTCCCCAGGCTCAGCCAGGTTTGCATCCCTGCGGCTGGTGGGTGGAGGGAGCCGGTGCGACGGGCGAGTGGAGATCTTCCAGCGTGGGACGTGGGGCAGAGTCCTGGATGACCAGTGGGACGTGCGGGAGGCCAACGTGGTGTGCCGGCAGCTGCAGTGTGGACAGGCGGAGACAGCCTACAACCCCCCAAAGCCTGAGCGAGGGACGGGCCCCGTAGGGCTGCGAGGGGTCCGGTGCGCAGGGCATGAGACCAACCTGACCCAATGCAACACCTCCCTGCCCGAGAGTGCACTGGCGGCAGGGGTTGTGGAGGATGTGAGAGTCATTTGCTGGGGTGAGCGGCACTGCACAGGCCCCCCAGATGATGGGGTGGGTGGGCAGCCAGCCCCTGACAGCAATGGGGGTTTCTCCCCACTGCAGGGAGCCAGCAGGTGCGGCTGGTGAATGGGGCTGGGCGCTGTGCTGGGAGAGTGGAGATCTACTACCAGGGCAGCTGGGGGACCATCTGCAACGATGGCTGGGACCTGTCTGATGCTGCCGTCGTTTGCCACCAGCTGGGCTGTGGAGGGGCAGTGGAGGCGGTTGGCTCCGCTCGGTTCGGGGAAGGCTCCGGGCAGATCTGGCTGGATGGCATGAACTGCTCCGGAGATGAAGCTGCTCTCTGGGACTGCCCTGCCAGGCCCTGGGGTCAGCATGACTGTGGGCACAAAGAGGATGCAGGAGTCATCTGCTCAGGTCTGTGGTGGGACCTTGGTTCCTGGGGAGGCCGGGACGTGGGGAGAGCTGGGCATGTCCAAGGCTGTCCCTGGCTGCCTCTGAACTCCTGCCTGAGCCCATGCTGCAGACACCCATGCACGGGCACCCTCAGTCCCACTGGGGGACACTGGTGAGCTCAGCTGTTCCCCAGTGTTAGCAGGAAGGGCAGGGATGTCAGTGCATCAGGGACTTCTCTCTGCCCCTGGGTGCAAGACGGATGTGCTGGCCATGCCCCTGCCTGGCTGAGGGCACGGGGTGTGCAGAGGCGTCCCCTCTCCCACAGCCCCAGACCAGCCTGTTCCCCTTGGTGCCTTTCCTTCCAGAGTTCATGGCCCTGAGGCTGGAGAACAGCGATGGCTGCTCCGGGCGCCTGCAGGTTTTCTACAACGGGACGTGGGGGAGCATTTGCTCCAACTCGATGACTCTCGACACGGTGTCGCTGGCATGCAAGGAGCTGGGCTGCGGGGATGGAGGATCCCTGGAAACACGGCTGCCCTATGGCAGGCTGTCTGGCCCTGCGTGGCTGGATAACGTGCAGTGTGGGGAGAAAACCAGCTCCTTCTGGCAGTGTCCCTCCACTCCCTGGGACACGCAGTCATGTGAAGACCTGCGAGATGAGATCCACATCACCTGCAACGGTAACTCTGAGCCACTCGGGCACCAGTGTCACCCCAGCTCCTGCTCCCCACTGGGCACAGCCAAAGGCAGAGAAAGAGTTTGGAGGGGCATTTCTTTCCATGTCAGACCCTACTCCTGCCAGTGGCACAAATGTGACCCCAGCCACACATGTCCAGCAGCAGTTGCCACCCAGGTTGCCAGAAGCGCCTGGGGAAGGCAGAGGCATCTCCAGGTGAGGTCTCAGAAGAGATCAGACAGGGTTCAGAAGAGCCTCCCCTCCATAGACAACACGACTGCTGCTCTGTGAACCAGGGACCTTTAGGGGCTGAGCAATCAGGGTCCCCCTAGACCTGCGCATGTCCCCTGACTGACTGGGGTTCAGATGCTGCCATGACCAAGATGGCACAGGGAGGCACAAGTAGAGCTCAGCCTTGCTGTGTTCTGCATGATCCCCTGAACCAGCCCCCTTCACTACAGGGTTTCTTTCTTCAGAGCGACACCCAGGAATGTCCCTGGCCCCGTTGGCCCCGTGCCCCAACTCCACGAGCTGCACAGGTATTGAGCTGCTCCTCTGTTGTACCCTTTTTGTCTGGCAGAGCTCTGCCTGCTGTCTGGGTGCCATGGGAGGTCTTTGCCTTCTCCAGACAGGGAGAAGATTCGTGCCGTGGGAGGCGAGGACGGGTGCTCGGGCAGAGTGGAGGTCTGGCACCGCGGCTCCTGGGGGACGGTGTGCGACAACTCCTGGGACATGCAGGATGCCGAGGTGGTGTGCAGGCAGCTGGGCTGTGGCCCTGCGGTGTCTGCCCTGAATGAGTCTGCATTTGGGATGGGGCAAGGCCCCATCTGGCTGGAGCAGGTGGAGTGCCGGGGGACAGAGCTGTCCCTGCAGGACTGCTGGGCCCGTCCCGGGGATGGCGGTGCTTGCCGGCATAAGGAAGACGCTGCTGTGTGCTGCTCAGGTGAGTGGCAGGGCTGGGACCTCTTGTTCAGGTGTTGGCAGGGAGCTAGAGAAGGCCTTTCGTCCACTTGGTCCTGGCATGGGCCCTGACCTCCCAGCAGTGAGACCATTCCTGCAGAGTGCAGGAGCCTGGTGCCAGGTGGGCAGCAGCCTCAGTGGAGCTGGGTGTCCTCAGGCCACTGCCTGTGGGGCCCTGCAGCCCCAGGGCTGTCCCCTGGGCTGCCTGTGCCATCCTGCCTGCCGCCCAGAGCAGAGGCCGTGGGCCCTGTCCCGGCCTCCCTTTCTAGCACTACTGGAGGGGCAGTTTGGGTGGGATGTGTCAGGGACATCTCCAGACACACACAGGGCGTGTTGGGAAGGAGGCTCCCCAGTACCCGCACACCCGTCCTCTCAGCCCAGCTCTCCTTTTCCTCCTCTGCAGCTCCAGCCAGGACAGCAGCATCCCCACCCCGAGCAGGTAACTCCTCCTCCCGCCTGAGGCTGGGTATCCCAGCACCAGGCTGTGACCCACAGCTGGATGGAAGGGGCTCCTTGCTGGGGTGTGAAGCTCCCAGGAGGAGGCACTGGGGTGGTGGTGGGAGAGTTGGGGAGGGCTGTAATTTCCTCAGCAGGGTGGAAGCTTCCCCATTACTATCCCTGGGGTCTTCCACCCTCTGCTGCCTTTAGTGATGGGAGTCAGGACTGGTGCTGCCCCCACCTCTCCCAGGCCTGATGTTTCCCTTCCATGTTCTTGCCCATGCAGATCCTACCCGGGGTCGTTTGACCAGCAGCGGGAGAGTCTCAGTGCCCGTCATCATCTGCATCATCCTGGGGGCCCTTCTCTGCCTGCTCCTGGCCCTCCTGGCTGGGCAAGCGCTAAGCGCCAGGGCTGTGTGCAGAGGTGGGTCCTTCCATAGCAGTCCCAGGGACCATGCCTCCTGGAAAGGCTGTGGGGTGCTGCGGGGTGTCACTGAGGGGCACAGGCAGAGCTGGGGGGATGAGACTGTGTGCTGCCACCTGTCCCATGCACCACCCCATTGAGTGCCTGGCCATGGGGCACCAGCAGCAAGGGGTGGAGAGAGCTCAGAGGAGGGGGGAGGTAGTGATGGGGCGAGGAGAGAAATGGCAGAGTGGAGATGGCCAAGGCTGGCAGTGCTCTGGATAGCGCTGGAGGGGGCTCTGGGGCAAGGGAGATGGCAGGAGGAGCATGGGGCAGTAGAGTCCATCTCCATGGTGTCAGGCCCCCAAGCTGTCCCTCTGCCCAGCCCTGCCCATCCTTGTCCATCCCCCGGCAGGGCAGGGGCCCTGCTATAGGCCCATGGGGCAGATAAGGGGCAGCTCCAGGTAGTGAGGAAACATGGGAGCTGCTCCAAGGTCAGACAAGGGGGGAATGACCCAGGGGCCAGAGGGGCATGAGTGCTGTCTCCGAAAGGATGATGCGAGGGTGACGCTGCCCCAGATAATCTCCACAGCAATGTTGCCCTCACTGGGGATGTGGCGGCCGTGCCTGGACAGTGCAGTGGGGCTGTGCTGTCGGACCAGTCCTGGGCTGGCCAAAGGAACAGGTTTGGGCGAGCACAGTGGGGTCCCATCGCCCCTCTGCCTGTCCCTGTGCCAGCCCTGCCTCTGTCCCCAGGCTCCAGGAGGGCTCAGGAGCTCTTCCCCGAGGCCGTGTATGAGGAGATTGGTTACAGCCCGGTGTGGGAGAAGCAGGCAAGGTTTGGTCGCTCAGGTGGGTGTGGGTCCTCCCTGGAGGCCCATCTGCAGGACCCTTTCCCCTGGCCCCAACACAGGGCTGATCCCCTGAAGCCTCCCAGCCCGTGGTCCCTGCAGCGCTGGGGCCGTGTGGTCTGTGGGGAGAGCATCCAGGTCCTGGGCCCGGGAGAGGAGCTTCCTCCCAACCAGCTTTGCCCATCCCAGCTGGACAGCCCCTCTCTTCCTGCCCCTGCACCCCATGTGACACCCGAGGAGTGAGGGAAGGGGCCACGCTAGAGCAGCTCTGGGAGCACCTTTGAGACGGTGTTTGTCCCGGGGGAGCAGGGTGATTCCCAGCCCTCCTCCCCATGCAGCCCCGCCTCTGTGGGTCCCCCTTCCCCAGCAGCGCTGACCATGAGACAGGTCCATGGGGCTCGCTCCATAACACCCTCTGTGCATCTCTCCAGGCTCCTATTCAGAGGAGTCCCTGACCCAGCTGCAGCCCTCCCCTGGGGACAGCGAGGAGGAGGAAGGTGTGGGATCGGCACCAGGTAATGGAGGCAGGAAGGGGTTGATCTCCCTGAAGCCATGTGGTGGATAGAGGTGTCACTGAGTGTCACCATCACAGATGGGGAGGACATGGGGGCTTCCTGTGGTGCTGCCACCACCAGTGTCTCATCCCTGTGTCCCTGTGCATCCTAGCCTCCTCTGCTCTGCAGGACGTGTCTTCTCACTGTCACCAGCTGCCCTCTCCTTTCAGATGTTCTTGTCCTGCCCGGACGTGACCCAGTGGATGGCTATGATGATGCCAGGGAGGTTTCTGACCCTGGGGATGATGCTGCCCCTGGGCAGGGAGCTTGGGAAATGCCCGGGGCACCAGAGGAGGGAGCAGGGCCCAGGGATGCACTCGGAGGTGAGAGGGAAAGATAGCGTTGCTGGTTCCTGGGGTACCATCCCTGGTGCCACCCAAGTCACTACCGTACTGACACCCAAAGCTCCTGGGAAGGGGGAACCTGACCCAGGAGTTTTCCTTGGAGGGACTGGGGGTGGGAGAAGGAGCTGAATGTGGTGAGGAGTGGGGAGGAAGGTGATGCACAGACCCCATGGGGTGAACTGCGATGTCCTGCCTTGCTGTTTGCAGGGAGCAGCCTGCGCTCCCGCAGGAGTGCTGGGGTCCCTGGAGCTGAAGGAGACACCTCGTCCGTGTCCCTGGGGAGCATGGGCTATGATGATGCTGAAGAGGTGTCTGTGGCACATCCCCGTGAGGACACAAAGGCTGTGACAGCGGAGCTTGGTGCCCAACAGTCCCTGAGCCCCAGGCCAGGAGAGCCCATCCCTGCTGTGCAGCTGGGTGCAGGCAGGAGGGAGAGGCCTGTGCAGCTGGGAGAGCTGTGAGCACCAGGGAACCGTCTCCCTTTACCACGGGCAGCAGAAATGGCTGGGAGTTCCCTCTATTTTTATTCCCATTTTCACACTGTGCATCCATATTGGTTCTTATTAAAAGTCTCTGGGGGCTTTGACCCAGAGCTGCTGCTTGCCTGCCCAGGTGTCGGGTCATCTCCCTGAGGCTGATCAGGGGAGCAGAGAACAAAGGCACAGTGGTAGGGAACGGACACGTCTCAGGGACAGCAGGCTCGGGGTCAGGCTGTGGGGCTGCGAGAGCCCCTGGTGCCTGGGGAATAATCCTGCTGACAGAGCCATTTCCATCCTGCTGGCCACAGTGTTCTAGTCAAAATGGCTCTAACAATGGTTAAGAGGCAGCTCTGCTCCACACTGCCCCAGCACAGGGTGCAGAGCCACTTTCTGGGACACACAGGGCTGGAATTCCCTCTCCTCATGCTCTGCCAGGACCCCAGTCTCCATGGGCTGTTCCTGCTGCCTTGGGCCCTCACAGACCCCCGAGCACTCTTGTCACAGGCACAGAACTGCCTTCTTCCTGAGCAGGGGCTGTAAGGGCCCATGGCAGCCCTGGGACCCCCTTCTCCTGCTCCCCTCCAGCCCCCACCCATGCCCTCCTGCTGCCTCGCCAGGGGTCTGAGTTTGGATTTGTGTCGGGGCAGTACTTGTGTGCAGGTACGGGAGGGATGGGGGCAGGAGGGATGAGGGCATCTTTCCCTCAGCGCTGTTGGAGGGCCGGGGGATGGAGAAAGGATCCCCATGAGATGTGTGCTGCAGCCAAAAGCCGTGGTCTAGGCCCTGGCCTGGAGAAGGGCCCATGCAGGAGGATGCTCATGTGGGCACATTCCCATGGCAGAGGAGATTTTGTGTCCCTCCCCTAAAACAGGTGCTGCTGGGAGCTGAGCCCGGGTCCCTCTCCCTTGGCTGGGGCTTTCACCAGCCCCAGCACCCATGGGCAGAAAAAACCACAGAAGCCAGGTGGGTAGAAGAGTTTGACACTTGGGCAGGACCTGGAGCCCAAACTGCCCTCCCTGCTCCCACTGGTGGGTGTCCACACCCCTCCAGCTCTTCCCTGAAAGGCTCCTCTGCTGCAGGCTGGAAGGTGTGTTGGCTCCCTATGGGGAGTTGCTGCAGCTCAGTACTGCTGCCAACAGCAGGATCTGGCCCTAGAGGAGAAGAGGACAGGAGGCGGCTGTCACCAACGTCCTCTCCCACTTCCGCATTGCCCCATTCCCTGCTGGGAGCTCCTCCACCCCTGGGGGGACCCTGGGGGGATCTGGAGGAAGCCCAGGCTCACACATCCCTCTGCTCCATACCCTGGAGCGTTCCTGCTGGCAGCCCCCATGGGAGAGCAGCGTTCCCAGGGCGAGACTCCCACGGTAATGGGTGACATAACATGGGCATTGCAAGCGCAGCCTCCATCCCCTGGAAAACTCCCACTGGGATAAGCTCCAGCCCTGGCATTCTTGGACGTGAACAGTCTGGCCCTGTGGGCTGGGTCCATTCTATGCAGCAAAGCAGGATTGTCACTGTGCCCCAGGTCTGTGCTTGCTCCTGCAGCTCCCGAGGACGTACCTGAGGGGGGTCACAGTGAGACCCCCGACTCTCAGCACTGCTGCCCCACACTGGGCAGAGCATGGCTGTGGAAAGCCCCCGGGAGAGCAGCCTTATTTCTCTTAGTTTGGGCTCACTGTTCCCAGGGGCTGAGCACCCTGCAGTGAAAGGCCGTGTCTCACACTCTGTTTTGGTTGTGGGTGTTTTAGCTGGGGGACCAGCCAAGGCACCATCTGGCCCTTCCCGCCTGTGCACGGCTGTGGACAGGCCTGTGCCTCCCTGATCCCACCAGTGCAGCATCGACAGAGACACCAAACACCCCAGGAACAAGAGGTGGGCACCGGCCCTACCAGCCCCAGCTCTGCAGGGCTGTGCTTGACCTCAGCAGTTGCAGGTGCCCTGAGCTGAGGCTCTGCTTAAGCCAGTGATGATGGTGGAGGGAGAAGGATCTGGAGACAGCGTCAGGATAAGAAATGTCATTCCTCCAGCTGGGAGTCCCACAGCCCTGCCCAGGCTCGTCCAACTCAGACAGCCCTACCTGCAGGCACAGAGGAGTGCTTCCCATGTGGTATGGGATCTCCAGCTGGAGACAGGACAATCTCAGACCCTTATCCCTGGAAAGCCACCAGGGCAGTGTGGCCCTGGTCCCAAAGAGCTGGACCAGCACCCTCACACCACATCTCTCAGCACAGCCAGAAATGATTCCTAGTGTGCTGCTGACGCCTCTCCCCTCCCTGAGGTCTCCCCACACTCTGCTGCCAAGCATTGTCCCTGGGCGGTGGGGTGGGTCTGTGGTGCAGGGCAGTGACCTGAGCTCAGGTCCACCACAGCTGCCTGCTTCTCCTCCAAGAGGGCGCCCAGCAAAGGCAGCACACACAGCCCTCCCACAGCCCTCCTCACCTCACAGGCAAGCCCTGGGTGGGCAGGGCAGGCCCACAGGGCCTGGAGAGGACCAGTGCCCGAGCTCCAGCCCGCACCTGCCTGAGGCTGGGGAGTCAGGGCAAAAGTACCCCTGGAGATGCTGGGGATTGAACCCAGCACCTCCCAAGTGCAAAGCAGGTGCTCTGCCACTGAGCTACATCCCCTTGACACCTGCCAGCAGGGGAGGCACTCTCCTCCCGTGATGCTCCTATGACAAGTCCTGTATTCCCCTGGGTGCCCAGGGACCCTCTGCAGCAAACAGCACTGGAATCCTTCTGAGATGGGGGAAGTTGCGGCCTGATCCTGGCACAGGGCTGCACTGCAGAGCGCTGCCCCTTCAAGGTCTCTGCAGGGCAATGGGGCAGAAGGAGGCTCTGGCTGCAGGTGCTGCTCCCACACTCTGGCCCACTCCGGGATGGGTCAATGGAGAGGAGCCTCGTCTGCCACCCAGGGCAACAGCCATCTGTGCCACATCTGTCCCCAACTCTGCAGCAGCAGCAGTGCAACAGGGTGAGGGAAATGCCCTCCCTGGACTGATGTGCCCCCAGGATCCAATGGCATCCTAGGGCATGCCGTGGAGGGCACATGGAGGCAGAAATCTTATACTCCCTCCTCCAGGCACCAGGCCTCCCCCTGCACCCCTCTGTTCCCCAGCAGCCCTGCAGGTGAGGTGAACAGCAGGCTTCCATCTCCATGGGGCTGGGCATGGGCGTTGGGCTCAGGGACCTTCCCATTCCTTCAGCACTGATTTCTGTCCTGACAGCAAAGCAGTGCCCGGGGACAGCCCTGGCTGGGGTCCCTGTGGCAGGGTGGGTGAGCGTGCTCAGCTGTTAACCCAAAGGCTGATAGTTTGACCACACGCAGGGATGGTGTCCTCAGGGTGGTACAGCTGCGGCAAATGTGTTGCCCAGTACCATAGATTTTTCCCTGCTGAGCCCCTGCCTAGCAGAGAGGGTTTAGGGGAATCAAAACCAGAGCACAGTCACTGTGACCTTCTGGAGTGGTTGAGTGGAGTTAAGGGGATGGGCTGCTCATCTATTGTGCTCTGCACACATGGCCCCAAAGCCCATCCTCAGCAATGACTCTCCCGTTCTTGCTCAAGAAAGACCTGGAAGGACTGCTCTTTTGGAGCAGCGATAATCCCACAGGCACTACACCTGCAGCCAAGCATTTTCAAGCTTGCGCTCAAAGCTGACAAGACAGTAACTGTGCTTGGACAGACAGTCTCTGCCAGGTGGCATGGACACTGCTGATTCCCCACTCCAGAGTGGCAGAGGCTGGATCCCCTTCTCAGGACAGACTTCTTGCCAGGAAGCCACAGCCAGGAGGGTGCCTCACCTGGTTCTTACTGGCACTTCACTCAGCATCCGTTTTGGTGGGTATTTCTTTCTGCTCTGTGTCTACTCTTTCCACACACGGGAATGACAGAAAACCAAACATTTCATAAAAGCTTGTCAGAAAGCCCTTGTTATAGACAGGAAGTCCATCAAATCTGGAGGGAGCCAGGAACATTGCCATAAGCACCAAGAAGATCCAGGAAGCTCAATGCGTCTTCTCACTTCTTCACTCACTCTCACTTCTCGCTTCTTCAAGTGACGCAAATTCTTGCAACCATGATTTAAGCCTGGAAGTGGGAAGGGATTTATGTCTGTGGGTGGAGGAGGAATAAGTGTGTTGTGGGAGTATGTCAGGGCTGAAGGTGTCCCGATCCAATGTCGAGAGAGGTTTCGATAAGATCCCAAGGACGAGATTAAGACGCAAACGAGGTCAAATGCCGTACAACCTTTTGACTTTATTTTGGCGAACGAAGGGGTGAGGACCGGGTAGGGAGATAGGGGGGAAGAAAAAAAAAGAAAAAGGAAAGGAAAAAAAAAGAGAGAAAAAGAGAGAAAAATAGAAAGAGCGTGCTCAGGTGGGTGAGAAAAGAGCCACGTAGGGGAACTAGCTACCGCCACTCCGAGTCCGGCGTTGTCCCGTCGATCAAAGGTCCAGTCGGTCCAGCCTCTGTGTCCGCAGGAGCAGCTTCCAAGGAGGTGCACGGTGAAGGACGAGAAGAGAAAAAGAGGACCTCAAAAGGCGCACGCGGTCCTTTTATAGGGCCATGCACATGCGCAGAGCAGGTCTGCGTACATGCAGTTTGCGCTTCTGCCTTTCGCGCCCTGGTCTCTGTGCAGGCGTGCGTGCAGTTCATGGCCCCGCCTTCCGCATCCTGGCCTCTGCCTTTCGCGCCCTGGTGTCTGCGCAGGCGTGCGTGCAGTCCATGGTCCCGCCTTTCGTGTCCTGGTCTCTGCATGGGCTGTGGTGGTTTCATCGGGGGCTGGATGTCGGACCCAGAAGATGGCGGTAGAACGGCAATGTCGAGACAATTCTGATTAGTCCTCGACACCACCCCGTGGCTCGACATTGCAGTCTTCACAGTGGTAAGAGAGGTGGGAAGGGAAAAAGAGAGAGAGAGAGAGAGAGAGAACAGAGCAGAGGTGGAGACAGAAGCAGGGGAAAAGGGAACATGGGACATGGCAAGAGTGTTCAATTGCAAACAAACAGGAACATTGTCCAATGTAAACACTCCTTTTTCCTTAATCTTTCTAAGTTTAACAATGTTTAACAACCCTGAGAAATCCATTGCGCGAGGTAATTCACTATTATAAGAAGTATAGAACAACTAGTGAGTATGACATGGGTAGGAATATGCAATTTTTTTGTTGTTGTTGTTTTGGTGTGTTTTTTTGTTTTGTTTTTTTTTTTTTTTTTTGTTTGAGGTCTAAACAATGGTTATTGTGGTGGGTTCTACCCGGTGAACGGCACGGATTTGTTGTATGCCCTCGGGTGAGGTGGTAGGTATGAACTGCATATTAGATACCACATGTCGTATTAGCTGAACAAAACAGGGTATTATACAGGGTAAAAACATTAAAGTGGCAAACACACATAGCAAATATAACAGCAACTGTTTCACCCAGGGCGCCCCCGGCAGCCAGGACCATAAATTACCATTCCAACCATTCCAGGTCTGGACGGGGATGTGGGCTATTTTCCTAATGTCTTTGGTTAATTGGAGGACTACTTCGCCTACATCGTCTATTTCTAAACAACAGTTAGAAACATTTAATTTCCCACATACCCCTCCTTCTTCAGCCAGTAAATAATCTAAAACCATACGGTGTTGAAGGATTGCCGTGCGCATTTGTTGAGACTGTTGAGTTAAAAGATCTATAGCATTGGCGGTTTTATTGGTAACAATTTCTAAAACCGCTTGTAATCGGATTATACGGTTCAAATTATAGATTGGTTCCCTTGCCCCTGATATCGGTTCACTGGGGTTCCAGGTGGCAGGCCCATAATGTTGGATTATTCTTTCAGGAGGCCACTCATTTTCCCCCCATTTTTGTGTTCCACCTATGTTCACCTCAACAGCTCGCTTGCGGCGGGCAATCTTTCCATCTTCCAGATTATCGTACAATCTTATCCCCAACTGAGAGCCACCCGTTTGTGGAAGAAGGAAGAATAAAGGCCAGATAATTCCCACATAACAAACCCCTGACCAATGCGCTGGCAGTCGTTTATAGGCAGTATGTCCACAAAACCAATAATGGCCCCTTTTAGCTGTGGCCCCGTTGGCGAATGGTCCCGCTGCATCCCCGGGGAACTGGAAATACATTGTTTTGTCATTGCCCACAGGGCTAAAAAAGACGGTTGGGTTATTATTCATCCGGCCGGTGCAATACCAGGCCCCAAAGCTGCTTTTCCATTCACAAGTTTGCTTGTAAGCATGGTCCCTAGATTGTTGGAAAATTAAGGTTTCATTTTTATTTGCCCAGTACCCTTTGAACCCTCGACTGCGTCCGGCACTATCAAGCCATGCCCATATGGAGATACCCCTATCTGCATTTACCAACTTGTTCGTAAGTGTCCATTGGCACTTGCTTTCTCCCACATAGACCCCTCCCTTTTGAGTACGATTTAAACAATATTGCCCCACAGCAGGAAATTGAACTGGCCATGTTCCACTATCACCCCAAGTGTCATCCGTGGTTTCACTATAATTACTCACAATTTGGGCTGGGGTGAGGGGTGTGGACGTCCACGGCCAACTCGACAGCCCCAGAGGTCCCCCACAAACCCAGCAATGACTTAAATTAAAAGCTCGGCTTATAGCTTTGGCTAATAATACAAATTCATTGTCCTTGAAGGGATCAAACGGGTCAGGGGAGGGGGAAGGAATTAGCTCCCCACCACTGTTATAGGTACATTGCCAAACTAGTACAGCCACCAATAACGCGCGCATCCTGATTAAGCAGCAATCGGCGTCTGTCTAGTCTCCGTCGGGTGGTGCGTGTCCAGGTCAGCTGCTTCCTCCTGGAAAACAAAAATAGAAGCAAACTCGCTTCTCGGGTCAGAAGGAAGGGACAATCCATTTAGCGTGAATTTTGTGGATCTTTCCACAAGCATCTTTTGCCTTCCACGTGTATTTATTCACTGGGGTGTCTAATGTTAGTGGTACTGCTCCCACGGTGGGGAGTTCAACTAAGACGGGTTGTCCGGGGAAACAGGATGGGTTGACGGAGTGGTCAGGGCCAGGTGAGGTGGGCATGATTGTAGGCGCTAGTGGGCAAAACGCCGTAATTTTTGGGCATCCGTTTGTTCCCCAACGGCTATTGACGCTAGTCACTGCATCTCCTACCCGCTCAGCCCACCCCGGTTTGTGCGGTTTCAGGAAGCGCTTCAGCAAGCCGTTTGTTCTTTCCACAATCCCGTTTGCTTGAGGGTAGTATGGAGTGTGGAATACCCATGAAACCCCCTCCCGAGCCACCCATTCCTGGACCATCTTGGCTGTGAAGTGTGTACCATTGTCAGATTGAATCAACTGCGGTTTAGGGAAGGTCCCAAACCATTCTTTCAGGGCCTTCACCGTATTCTCCCCTGTTGCCTTAGCGCAGGCTTTAGCCTGTGCTAGGCCAGATACTATTTCAACACCCACTAATACATAGCACTTCCCTTCTGATTTACGGAACGGACCAATGTAATCAACCTGCCAGGCCTCCCACAAACCTTTTCCCTCTCTCAAATGTAGGGGACTGTCTTCCAGGGGGTGCCTGTCTAAGCGGATACGACATTGCTCACAGGCCGAAATGCAAGTTTTGCAATTTTCTCGGGTAACCGGCCAGCCTCTGGCCTGAGCCTCTCGGTAGAGGTCTTGGGCTCCAGTGTGCCCTCTCTTAAGGTGCAACCATTCCAGGAGTCGCTCCCAATCCTCTTCTACTGGATCACTTTGCAAGGGGGCGAGGCGGGCCAGCTCATCAACCCTATTGTTCCAATGGCCAGACGGATTTTCTCCCATCTGATGGGAGGCTACCCATCCTACCGCAAAGTTCCCCTGTCTGGCAATGGTTAAAATATCTTGCCACTTTTCCTTTTGCCATACAGGTATTCTGTTAACCTCCCACCCATTTTGTTCCCAAAAGGGGAGCCACTCTGTACACCCCTTAAAGACAGCAAAGGAGTCAGTGTAGATATAGATTGGAGAGGCAGATTGGGCTTCATGTTGAAAGACACTCCATACGGCCACTAATTCCCCTACTTGAGCGCTGCCTTCTCCTTCGGTAATTATTTTTTGGTCGGTCCTTATCTGTAGGGCGACAGCACGGTATTTCCAAGTTCTGCCCTCTCGTTTAGCAGAGGCATCAGTGAACCAAGCGTTCTGTAATTGTTCTGAAAATGGGGGGGCTACCTGCACAGCAGAAGGGGGCACGTCACCTTCCCGGTCTGGGGCCACTCCCTCTTGGATAACTAAATTTTTGGCAGCGCCCTCAGAAACTTCAAAAATACCACAATAATGTTCTATTTGCGCGTACCATTTCCGCACCGAAGCTCTTTGTGCCACCCCGTCAGGGGGAGGTGTCCCAGTTAAAACTGGTTTAATCACTTTGAAAGGACCTCTGAGCACTATTGGTTGCTGGCGAATGGTGCGCTCTGCTTCTCATAAAGCCAGGCTGACTACAAACAGCCCCTTTTCCCACGTAGTGTACCGTTTTTCTGCATCCTTGAAACTCCGAGAATAAAAGCCAATGGGCCGGATGGGCCCTGCCGGCCCCCGT
This sequence comes from Platalea leucorodia, assembly GCF_965183815.1. Lineage (NCBI taxonomy): Eukaryota > Metazoa > Chordata > Aves > Pelecaniformes > Threskiornithidae > Platalea > Platalea leucorodia. The sequence continues at coordinate 93,729 of NW_028121339.1, read as the reverse complement.
TGCCACAAAGGAATCGATAGCCCGGTTGTGGCAAACCCCCACTCGATCTGCACCGGGTCTGTCGGGTGGATAGGCCCCAGGGCTTGGTATGCATTTGCCTCGAACACCAACAGCCGTAGCGCCTCATCGTGGACCGGGGTCCACTCCCATTGGGCCCTTTTCCGTAGTAAATCATATAGGGGTCTCGCGATAATTGAGAAATCAGGGATGTGCTTTCTCCAGAACACAAGCAGCCCTAACGCATGCTGTAAGTCTTTTTTCGATTCTGGTATCTTAATTTGGTCGAGGGAGGAAAGGGTGTCTGGTGGGATACATGTCATCCCTCCCTTCCACCAAATTCCTAAAAATTTCACCTCACTTGAAGGGGTTTGTATTTTCTCAGGTGGGATTGTCAATCCTATGCTCTCTAGATGGGTGATGATGTCCTTCTGGACTTCCCCAACCTCTTCCACCTGATTTCCCCCTATGAGTACATCATCTATATATTGGTAAACTTTCACCCCCGCCCTTATGGGAATTGCTTCCAGCTCCTGGGCTAGAGCGTGGTGGGCTAAGGTGGGGGAGTGCTTGTATCCCTGAGGGAGCCGTGTAAAGGTGTACTGTTGCCCCGCCCAGGTAAAAGCAAAGAGGTCCTGGTCCTGCGGCTGCAGGGGGACCATAAAGAACATGTCTTTAACGTCAATAGTCGCCATAATAGGGTGTGATTGCTCTTGAATGGCGGCTATAAGCTCGGCAATGTTCGGTACGGCAGCTGTTAATGGGCCTGTGTTGGCATTCAGCCTCCGGTAATCTACTGTCAACCTCCACTTGCCGTTTGGTTTTCGGACAGGCCATACCGGGGAGTTAAAGGGGGAGTGGGTGGGAACTATAATCCCCCTCCCCTTTAAGTCCTCCAGCACTGGCACGATTCCATCTCTTGCTCCTATCGGTAGCGGGGAGGGTTTCACGTTTGTCAGTTTGGAAGGGGGGAGGGCAGGCGCCGCTTGCAACAGGCGCACCCCCACGCCGGGGGCTTCGGCCAGCCGCCTGATCTGCGGGACGCCGAAAGACCACGAATTTCCCTGGGTGTCGCGCCACTGTCTGCCCTTTAAAACGTCTATGCCCAAGAGGTTCATTTGAAAGGGTCCTATGGCTGCCATGGTGTTCACCGGACTCTCATCTCCTGGTAGCCATAAGGTTACCGGGGTCATGGGCACAGATTGGGTTTTCCCTAGGGCGTTTAATACTATCAGGCGCTTAGAAGGAGTTGAGATGCCGCACCGTTCTGCCTCGCTTTGTTTTATTGCTGTAATTTGGGCCCCCGTATCAATTAAAAAGGTCATGGGCCTCTTCCTCGGCCCTACTGCGACAGTAATGAGGAGGTCCCCTTTATTGTTGCAGGTGAGTTGTCTAATAAACATCCACCCTCCGCCTCCCCCCTCACCCTGAGGGGGCGGAGGTCTTAGTTTTCCGCCACCCTTTCGTCCCCCTTGAACCCTTCCTCCTTATCCAGTGCTGGCACAGAGGGCGCGTTTGGTTTGGGAGAGGGTCCTTGCCCGGACCACCTCCGCACCAGGAGCTCTAATTTTTTGGTGGGGAGCCCATCCATTAGGTCTCGGGGCACACCCTTTTGCAGTCCCTTCTGCCACAATTCTTGTCGGAGCAGGGGTTTTTCCCTTTTTGTTGGGCCGGGGCTTGTCCCCGAAAAAGCCAGCGGTTTATTTGCCGGCTCCGCTGCCCGCACGGCCCTAATTTCCACCTTGTGGTAAGTTCTGCCTACTGGCCCATATTTCCTCCCATAGTTTATCAGTTCCTGAGCTATCTCCCCCCAGGTCCACACCTTCCTCCCCTGCTGCCGCTGTTCCAGGGTTACTGTTCCCTCCAGGGCAGCTGCAATTCGCTCTTCACGAGGCACATTTTGGATTTTCCCCTGTAATTGGATCCCGATAGGTTTTAGCGAGTCGGGGAGTCCTCTTATTAGCGGTGTCAGCTGCTCGGGGTCTACTGGTAACAACATCGGAGAGCTTAAATTTGGTTTAAGTTCCCGGTCATACATCATTTGCAGGCATGCTGCCTTTTGTACGTTTTCTAGTAGTTGCTCAACCAAACCAGTTATAGCTAGGGGATCCCCCCTTTCTAATGGGTTCAGACCCCCCGCCCAATATGCTGCCCTCTGGGTCAGAGACCATGGGGCCCGGCGATCGCCCGTGGTGAGGAAGACGCCGGGGCCCCAATACCCCTCTGCTTCTTTTTCCGATAGCATGATCCCGTCCCCCCCCGACAGGGATATCCTCCACACATATTCGGTTTCGGACTCCCTTGCCGTCCTAGCAAAATCCTTTCGGAGTTTAGCCAGTTCGGTGGCGGTAAAAGGGATTTCTTTGGTTACAACTTGGGGACGGTTGTCGCTATCGTCCTCATATATATATTCCGTTTTTACCAGCGGGCACATATGGGGGGGGTTATCCACCGTCTCCCTTAATTGCTTTAGGTCTTTCTGGGGGTAGATTTGGCGTACCCCTTTCTCCTCCAACATTACCTCCGCCTCAGCGAGGGTGTCTGCCTCCCTCAGGAGCTGAACCCTCAGCTCCTCCTTCAAAATCATATTTTGGCGCTTCTCCTCCTCTAGCGCCCGTTTGGTCTCTAGTAGTTGCTCTCGCAGCGGCGCTACCGCCGCTTGCAACGCAGCGGCCACAGCCTCCGATTGGCAGGGCGCTCGTTTCTTGTCCTCCACCGCCGCTGCCAGACACGCTCCTAACACAGCACAAACAATAGCCTTCCCTTTCCCCTTCTTCACCCTAGCTTCTTTATGCAAAACCGCTATTCGGTCCATAACACTTTGCAGTTGGAACCAATGGTCCCGTGCCCAATCTCGTCCCGGGGGTGAGGGGCGAGAGCGGTACGTTTCTAAAAACTCATATAATTTCTCTGCCTCTTCACAAAAATCGCCTGCCTTTTGGGCAGCCATATCCTACAAAGGGGAGTTCGTCCCGGGAGGGTCAAACCTTAAAAAAAAAAAAAAAAACACCACGTTTCCCCTATACGCTCCCAGGAGGCCAATCCGCACACTACTACAAGACAAATACGAGCCTACAAAGGGGATATCGTCCTGAGGGGGTCACACCGTACAATCCAAACTTCCCCTATACTCCCCCAGGAGGCCAGACCCTAAACTAGTATGGGACAGAGCAGAGCCTACAAAGGGGATAGCCTCCTGAGGGGGTCACACTATAAAATTCAAGTCTCCCCTATACGCCCTCAGGAGCTCAAATCACAAACTGCTACGCGCGTTTCAGTACAAAGCTCTCAACACCCACTCCTTCCTTGCGCCTCGTTCGTCTCCGGCTGCTTCCCTCGCGGGAGAGCAGAACCGCGGATCAGAACTCCGCACTCGCTTCGTACTTGTTTGTACGTCTCGTTCACACACACTCGCTCAGCACACCGTAAGGTTGTATGACACTCTCGTCTCAAGGGATCCTGTCCGTGACGCCAATTAAATGTCCCGATCCAATGTCGAGAGAGGTTTCGATACGATCCCAAGGACGAGATTAAGACACAAACGAGGTCAAATGCCGTACAACCTTTTGACTTTATTTTGGCGAATGAAGGGGTGAGGACCGGGTAGGGAGATAGGGGGGAAGAAAAAAAAAGAAAAAGGAAAGGAAAAAAAAAGAGAGAAAAAGAGAGAAAAATAGAAAGAGCGTGCTCAGGTGGGTGAGAAAAGAGCCACGTAGGGGAACTAGCTACCGCCACTCCGAGTCCGGCGTTGTCCCGTCGATCAAAGGTCCAGTCGGTCCAGCCTCTGTGTCCGCAGGAGCAGCTTCCAAGGAGGTGCACGGTGAAGGACGAGAAGAGAAAAAGAGGACCTCAAAAGGCGCACGCGGTCCTTTTATAGGGCCATGCACATGCGCAGAGCAGGTCTGCGTACATGCAGTTTGCGCTTCTGCCTTTCGCGCCCTGGTCTCTGCGCAGGCGTGCGTGCAGTTCATGGCCCCGCCTTCCGCATCCTGGCCTCTGCCTTTCGCGCCCTGGTGTCTGCGCAGGCGTGCGTGCAGTCCATGGTCCCGCCTTTCGTGTCCTGGTCTCTGCATGGGCTGTGGTGGTTTCATCGGGGGCTGGATGTCGGACCCAGAAGATGGCGGTAGAACGGCAATGTCGAGACAATTCTGATTAGTCCTCGACAGAAGGCCCTTGCGCAAATCAGGGGTGATGGAGACATTTCCATCTTGTGCGCATGCCTCAGCCTCGGAAATGGGGAAAGCCTGCTGCTGGGGGTGGATGTTCTCAGTCATGGCCCATGAGCATGACCTCACTCTCTTTTGCAAGAAAGAGAAAATAGGAGGACTCAGGTTGCAATATCTAAGTCAGCCAGTGGGAAACAAATACGTAATTACATTGGGGGAGGGGGGCTGGAGGGGGGTCAGATTAGGAGAAGGAAAGAAGTGGGAAGTAATGATTTCTGTGTTAAAAATTTGGGAAGCTGAGATCCAGCTTGTGTGGATCTTTCTTCTGAAGAAGGATCTACTTTTTTTTTTTTTTTTCCGAGAGGCTGGCCCTATCAGACTAGCTTTCACAGTTCTCCTCTGCTAGACAGCGCAGAGAACAGGAGGGATGGGATTCATCTACTCAGATTTAGACATGTCCAGTGGAAGGGCTTGATTCAACTTCCCCCTTCTCACTGTCAATATGAAGATGTCCTGAGGAATCCCAGACACGCAGGAACCCCACCCCTCAGCTTGCCTGGGTAACGGAAGAGAAAACAGCATGTTTAGAGTAAGTTTTCTGCCACTCCTGGGCAGGTGTGGCATTTCAACAGCTCCCACTTGCAGGATCACAATTGTGGTTACTTTAAAGCAAGAAGAAAGCCAGGGAAGTTCTTTACACTCTTCAGCACCAGACCTGTATGTCTTTAAGACACAAATTTTCCCACTTCTCATTCCCCAAGCAGTCCCCAGATTCTGCACTTCTAAAGATATACCTGGAACACAAAATATGCACTTGTCCACACTTGACACAACCGCAACCTGTTTATTCCTGGTGGGTCACAACTGGTAGGAGCTCTCGATGCAGGCCGCAGTCTTTCTGAGGGCATTTCCAAGAGCCCCCGTGACTTGCCTGTTCCGCAGGCTGTAGAGGAGTGGATTGGCCATGGGCGTGAGGATGGTGTAGAAAAAGGATGGCACTGTATTGAGCTGCCTCAGTGAGGCTGTTCTGGGTGTCATATAGACAACGATGAGGGTACCATAGAAAACAGTGACCATGATGAGGTGAGAGGAGCAGGTGGAGAAGGACTTCTGCCTCCCCATGGTGGCTGGGATCCTCAGGATCACAACTATGATGCAGATATAGGATACCAAGGTGAACACAAAGGGGAAGACCACATCCAGAAAGCAGATGATGAAAGTAACCAGTCTAAGCACCGTGGTGTCACTGCAGGTGAGCTCCAGCAATGGGGCAAAATCACAGAAGAAGTGATCAATTGCATTGGGACCACAGAAGTGTAACTTGGAAAATAGCCCAGTGACTCTGGTAGATATTAGTAATCCTGCTAGCCAAGACCCAGCCGCCAGCTGGAGACAGAGCTTCTGCTGCATGAGGCTGGCATAGAGTAGGGGGCGACATATGGCCAAGTACCGATCCTAGGACATGGTGGCCAGCAGATGACACTCGGTACCTGCACAACAGGCAAAGAAAAAGAATTGTGTCATGCAGCCTTGAGCAGAAATGGTTCTGTCCCTGGTTAGGAAGCTGGCCAGCAGCCTGGGCAGGATAGTGGAAGTATAGCAGATTGCCACACTGGAGGAATTATGCATCTGCTCTGAGGTCACCGAAAGAAGGAGGAGGAAACCTAAGAAAAGGGAAGGGAATGTTGACAAAGGTAACAAGATGAATTTCACCAAGCACGATATTAGTTACCCTTGCCACACCTTCAACTGACCGGGTACCAAAATGGATCCTCACAACCATACCAGAGCAAGAATATTTTTCTTGAAGGCCTTTTCAGTCCTTCACGAGTTAAAAACCCTCCTTTTCACACTGCTGCTGGTGATTTCTCTGCTCGCTGTCACGGGGAATGCAGTCACCATTGCCATCCTTTGGCTCCACCACTAGTGCCACACCCCCAGGCATCCCTTCCGCAGAACCTTCTCCTTCTTGGATATTTGGTTCACTCTGGTTATTCCCCCTGACATGTTTGTCAGTCTCATGCTGGAGATTAAGATATCTCTGCAGCTGCTTACAAGTCCCTTCTTCTCCATCAGCACAGCTGAGTTTAACCTATGTGTTGTGATGTGTTTCGATTGCTGCAGGGCCATTTGCAGCCCCTCACACGACTCTGTCCTTACCAACTCCTGGCTGTGCTCCATGCTCATCTTTAGCTGCTGGGGAATGGCATCTCTCTCCACGCTCAGCCCCACCATCCTGTATGCCATTAGACCCTCTGTGCCCACTGCAGAGACTGCTTCTTCTGCGGCATCATCCCTGTGCTGAGAGCAGCCTGCATGGGCACCAGCTACTATGAAACATGAGCGTTGCTCTCTTCTCCGCTGTGTTGCTGAGCTCCTTCACACTGACCTCTGTGGTTTACGCCTACATTATATGCACCGTCCTGAGGATAACCTCTGTGCAAAGCCACACTAAGGCCTTCTTCACCTGGCTATCCTTCCCCTGCATACCCTGTCTTTCTTCACTCACTATGGCATATGCTGGCTGCATGCTTGACGATGCGGGGCCTGAAGAGAAGCTGCTTTGTTGTAAGCTGCCTGCAAATTTGCAGGTTCCCCTAGGAAAGTGCATTCAGGAGAAGAACAATTTTAGAGAATTGAGGTGTCACCCAGGAGAGTAAGAAGACACAAGCCTTTGAGTGTTTGAACTGACCCAGAAAATGGACACTGTGACTGTCCCCTCTCATTCACTGATTCACTACGCTCATACTGCTGTAGGTGACTGAGCTTGAGCTTTTGCTCAAATACAGCCAGGGGTTTAATCTCAGAAAATGAGTGCAGAGCTTCCCCGATGCCAGACTAGAGGCAAAGAACAAGCCAGGCATTTGGGATCTAAGACTAGCCTGAGCCCCAAGCTAAAATGTCAGTGCAAACATGGAGCACTGCCCTTTACTGATCTTCCCATTTTACTCCTTGTGGAAGTGCTACCCATTCTGGCCTGGGACAGAGCCTAAGGGGACAACACAGCCTGTGGAGAAGATCAGTTTCACTGCTTCAAACCCACCATCTCCTCCCCTCCCTCTCCTCTCCTTGCACTTGGAATCATCCTACTTTGGCAGTCATCTGCTCTGCTCCTTTCCATGTCTAAAAACAAATATGAAGATGAAGGGAAAAACATCAGTCTTTATTGCATATAGTTTTCTTGTGCTTCCTTCTCTTCGATGTCTATTTTGACATTAAAAAAAACAAACAACCTTAATAAATGAGTGATTTGAGACTTGAATAGTGAGTTTCATCTACTTGGCTGCAGGTGCCTGTGAGAACTGGTTTTCCCCAGGCTCCCTCTAGAGTCAATGGAAACAAGAGAAAACGCTAGAGGCTGGTTCCTCCCAACCTATAACTGGCATGCAAAAGAAAGGTTACAAATCTCTTCCAGACACTCTTCTCTTGCTCTGCGTTTAGGTCAGGACATTTGATGGCAATAACAATGAGCAACTCTTTGGAAACAAGCGTGTTTCAGTGCAGACGGATGTCACATGAGATTGTGTGACAGACTGTGTGGAGTCATCATACCTTTCAGTCATTATTTAGAGTACGCAAGAAGACAAGTTATACTTGGTCCCTATTCCACCCCCTCCCCCTCTCCTGAAGAAACAGAGAGCAAGAAGGTGTGGAAGGAAGCAGGGGATTACAAAAGAGATACTGGATATTGCTTATTTTGAAAACAAGAGACTCTCAGGGATTCCTAGTGCAAAAAGGCGAGTACCTCTGAAAAGTAGAAAGAATAGCTTTCAACATACACATTTGATTTGATTTGATTTGATGGTTTAGCATTTGTGCAATAGAAGAGATGAGTTTGGCACATAGGTGTGACAGATGTTTGCAATAGGTCTGAGTGAATGTGGAATTTGCCAGGAATGGGGTGAAATAGCTTGCAGCCTCTTTAAAATCTTCTGCTCTGGAGAAAGAATCCTTTGGGAGAGTTTGAGAAAGGTAGAAAGACGACAACAAATTCTCTGAGGACTCGAACTGAAATGTAAACCAGAAAAATCAGGGGGTGAGAAAGGCTTGAAGGACTCTCTCTCTCTCTGTGCTGTATAGGAGGAAGACTGCAAGAAAGGAAGGAAGCAGAGAAGGAAGGATTCCTTTCATCCAGACGGTGAAATAATCACACTTGGGTTTTGCCATCTTCCTGTCTCGGCAGGATGAACTGAAATTCAGCATGGGAGCAGAGGATGAAACTGCAGTTACTGAGTTCATCCTAGAGGGTTTCTCAGGGCTTGATCAAAGCCTACAGCTATTTCTCTCTCTGCTCCTTCTGCTCATATACCTGACAACAGTGATGGGGAACGCAACCATCATTTTCCTCATGTGTGTGGATCACCGCCTGCAGACCCCCATGTACTTTTTCATCAGCAATCTGGCCTTCCTGGAAATCTGGTTCACATCCTCCACAAGCATCAAATTGTTTGTGATCCTGAGTTCTGGTAGGAGGACAATCTCACTAAGCAGCTGCTTTACCCAGTCCTGTTTCTATTTTGCCCTGGGCTGTACAGAGGTGGTTCTACTTGCTGTCATGTCCTTTGACCGCTACGTTGCCATCTGCCAGCCTTTGCGTTATGCTGCCATCATGAAGCCTCAGCTCTGCATCCACCTGGTTGCTGCTGCTTGGGTCATTGGCATCACAGTCTTGAGTTACCGTCTGGTCCTCCTCTACAAGCTGACTTTCTGTGGCTTGAACAAGATCCACCATTTTTTTTTGTGACAACTCCCCCTTGTTCAAATTGTCCTGCTCTGACCCCAGCCTGCTTTGGAAAACAGACTCTGTTTTGTTATCGTTTATCCTACTGGGTTCCTTATGTTTAACTCTGGCATTTTACATGGGCATCCTTTTCTGTATTCTGCACCTGCCAGCAGCCGCTGGGAGGAAAAAAGCTTTTACTACATGTTCTTCCCACCTCACCACCTTGGCCATTGCATATGGGAGCTGCATTGCTCTCTATGTGCGTCCTTCCAGAGATGTTTCCTTGGAGACAAACAGAACTGTAGCTTTGCTGAACACTGTCCTGTACCCAGTCTTAAATCCATTCATCTACAGTCTTAGAAACAAGACTGTGCTACTGGCCCTGAATGAAGCCATTGCCCGTGCAACAACACAGCTTTTCCCCTAATCCTGATGCATTCTGGACAGCAATTCCAATGAGCTGCTATGTTAAATATGCTAAATAATACCAGTGCATAGGTATGTAACCCTCAAATACAGCTGCCTCAGGAGATGCATGTTCTTGTTGGGTTGTGTTAGGTTAAGTGAGAAGAAGCTCATCTGCACACACAAAGAAGGCACTACCGATGGCAGGAGGAGTAACTCAGTCAATACCCTGCCCCAGCTGCTCCCAGACCCATCACAGGAGAGCCACCAGCTCATCAAGACCCCATCTCCACAAAGCGAGAAGAGCACAGAGGCACAGTGGCAGGTGGGAACCCAAATGACAGGCTCCTGAGGAAGGAACATCTTGTCCCAGCTCCTTCCAGGGCTGCCCTGGGAGAGCCGTCAGCCCCGTTGTCCAGGTGTGAAACCCACCAAGAGGAGTCACTGCAAGCCTCTCTCTAGATCACCATTTGGACTAAGGGAATTGTTGCCTAGGGGCGTAGGACACATTATGGGATGCAGGGGAAGAGCATTTTTGGATTGCACAGGACTTTTATTATGGGAAGTTTAGGGGAGGACCCTGACCAGTGCAGTCTGCCCTGTCTTCTCATTAAACTTAATTTCTAGCTCATTGCTGTGTGGGGGAATCTCTCTTCTGCGTGAACACGTGAGCACAGGGGGATGAGTGCAGCAACTGGAGAAGGACCATGGGGTCAGACAGCCCATATATCATTAGTGCCAGCAACTGAGACACCGGAGTCACTGGACTTAAGAGAGTGTGTGTGTGTGTGTGTGTGACTGGGGTGGTCTGTAGCAGCATCTGGAATGGGGCTGCGGCCTCAGGGGGCTCATATGTCCAGGTGCATGCAACTGGGGAGGCTGGTATCCAGGGCAGCTACTGAGGAAACTGAGCATCTGAGCCCAGCTGCTGGTGGGATCTACCCTGTACAGGTATATATATATATAGATTAGAACAGAACAGAACAGAGCAGAATAGAACAGAATAGAACAGAATAGAACAGAATAGAACAGAATAGTTCAGTTGGAAGGGACCTACAAGGATCATCTTGTCCAAATAGCTGGCCACTTCAGGTCTGACCAAAAGATAAATCATGTTATTAAGGGCATTGTCCAAATGCCTCTTAAACACTGACACGCATGGGGCATCGACCACCTCTCTAGGAAGCCTGTTCCAGTGTTTGACCACCCTCTTGGTAAAGAAATGCTTCCTAATGTCCAGTCTAAACCTCCCCCGGTGCAGCTTTGAACCATTTCCCCATGTCCTGTCCCTGGATCCAAGAGAGAAGAGATCAACACCTCCCTCTCCACTTCCCCTCCTCAGGAAGCTGTAGAGGGCAATGAGGTCACCCCTCCGCCTCCTTTTCTCCAAACTAGACAAGCCCAGTGTCCTCAGCAGCTCCTCAAAGGACATTTCTTCTGGCCCTTTCACCAGCTTTGGTGCCCTCCTCTGGATGCATTCAAGTACCTTACATCCTTCTTCAATTGTGGGGCCCAGAACTGCACACAGTACTCCAAGTGAGTCTGCACCACTGCTAAATAGAGCGGGATAATCCCCTGTCCTGGTTTCAGCTGGGATAGAATTAATTTTCTTCCTAGTACTTGGTATAGTGCTGTGGTTTGGATTTAGGATGAGAATAATGGTGATAACAGACTGAAGGTTTACTTGTTGCTAAGCAGTCTTTATCCTAGTCAAGGATTTTACAGCTTCCCATGCTCTGCCAGGTGCACAAGAAGTTGGGAGGGAGCACAGCCAGGACAGCTGACCCAAACTGGCCAAAGGGATATTCCATACCGTATGACATTATGCTCAGTACATGTACTGGAGAGAGTTTGCCGGGGGGCAGCGATCGATGCTCGGGGACGGTCTGGGCATCGGTCAGCAGGTGGTGATTGTGCATCACTTGTTTGGTATATTCTTTTTTTTATTAGTAGTAGTATTAGTATTAGTATTTCCCCTTCCTCTGCGATCATATTAAACTGTCTTTATCTCAACCCACGGGTTTTACGTTTTTTTTCTGATTCTTTCCCCCATCCCACTGTGGGAGGGAGGGTGAGCAAGCGGCTGGGTGGTGCTTAGTTGCCGACTGGGGCTAAACCACAACATCCCCTCTTTTGAGCCCCTCATTATACTGCACCCCAGGGTGCAGTTTGCCCTCTTGGCTGCCAGGGCACACTGCTGACTCCTGTTGAGCCCCCTGCCAGCCAGCACCCCCAGATCCCTCTCTGCAGGGCTGCTCTCCAGCCACTCCTCTCCCAGTCTATACTTGTGCCCGGCCTTATTTCATCCTAGGTGCAGAATCCAGCATTTGTTCTTGCTGAACATGGTGAGAGTTGCCTCCTCTGGGTCATGGATACAGCTTTTCAATTGCACAGGGCCCAGGAGTGTTCCCTGTGCTGCCCCATGATGCCCCAGTATGTCCCACTGGCCTTCAGGTAGGGCATGACCCCTTCACCACTGCTTTCTCAGCCCGATCATCCAACTGGTGTTTCACCCATCTGTTTGTCTGCCCTTCCAGAATGTAATGTCCTAACTAGGGTACAAGAATAGTGAGGGAGAACACGTCACAAATCTTGCTGAAGTTGAGGTGACCAACATCCACTCTTGTCCCCTCAGGCACAAATGCAGTTACTTCATCATGAAGGCAGTCAGCTTGGTGAGGCATTCTTTACCCTTTGAAAGTCCATGCTGACTGCTTTTGGACACATTCTTCTCTTTAATGGTCCCAGAAATACCACCCAAGAGATATTGATGGCTTACTCCTCACCAAAGTGAGCTTGTACAGCCTGGGGTTCCCTGGGTTGCTCCTTTGGCTTCTTTCAGAGGTTGGTGCAACATTGCTTTGTCCTCGCTCACAAGAGACCTCTACCAATCCCATGACCTTTCCAAAGGGATATTCCACAGAAATACGTCTTCCCCTGTAACTTCATTACCACTATTCTGCCTGTTATATGCTGTATTTACTTTCTCTAATTGTTCGTGTGTTTTCATCTGTCCTGATACAATGACCATTTCTAAAGTCATCTTACCAGTAGACTGTCTAGACAAAGGCCCTTTCCATTATTCTCCAGTTTTCTCCTGCCCTTACTCTTTATTCATTCAGATACCTCTCACGTATGCTGCTGCTTTGGGTTTCAGGGAGTTAAAGCTTTCATGTCTTTCAGTAGGACAATTGCCTTTGTAGCAAACTCTTCTCTTATGTTCATCTCTACCTTTCTGTAGCTATCTATGTAAAACATTTCTCATAAGATTATCCCTTGTAGAAAGGCAACCTCATTAAAGGTAGCTTGTCAGTAGCATATGCTTGAGGAGTGTATTGTATTGTTTCTGAAACTTTATCATGCTTTACTTTTCTTTGCTTGCAAATAGGAAAAATCCTTCTGTGCCTGTGTGCAGCCAGTTGTCTAAGGAGATCAGGTGGGAGATGGCGCGATGGAGCTGTAATACCCAGTTGCAGACTTCCCTGGAGAAGTCTGATGTAAGGAAAAGTGATATTATTGCAGCCTTTCAGTACTTAAAGGTAAAGTACCAAAGCTCAAAGCTCAAGGACAATAAAAAGGGCTTTTTAAAATAAATAAATAGCAAAAGGCAGGTGAGAAAATGCGTTGGCCCATTACTTCATGAGCATGGTGTCCCGATCCAATATCGGGAGAGGTTTCGATACGATCCCAAGGACGAGATTAAGACGCAAACGAGGTCAAATGCCGTACAACCTTTTTCTTTTATTGGAGGGGAGAAGAGAACGGAGGGAGGAGGGAGGGCAAGGGAGGAGAGGAAAAGGATAGGGGAGAGAGAGTTAGAAAGAGAAGGAGAAGGAGGAGTTTGTCACCACCACTTCGAGTCCGGTGATCTTCTGCAGGGTCTTCGGTGGCCTCGGGTTCCGGCGGGGATCGGAGCGGGGGGGTGAGCCTGGAGGGTGCAGGAACAGAAGGAGTGGTCTCGCGCGCGCCGCTGCCGCCCCCGCCGAGGGGCACGTGCGCTCCTTATATAGGGGCTCCCACGCATGCGCAGATCACAAATGTGTACGTGCAGCTCGCCACGGCCGTGCTGCCCCCGCCTCTGCTCTTTTCGCGCCTTTTTGTCCCCGCCTCAGCTCTTTTCGCGCCTTTAGTCCCTGCGCAGGCGCACGAGGTTGTTTTTTCTCAAAGCTGTGGAGAAGATGGTCTTCTCGAAGCGCTGCGCTGGATGGCGCTACAGCAGCAATGTCGAGACAAAACCTCATTTGGTACCGGTTCTCTACACCACCCCGTGGCTCGACATTGCAGCTTGGTGGTATAAGACAGAGAGAGAAAGAGAAAACAAAGGAGAAAGAAAGAAAATGCAGAGTTGAAAGGGTTGGAGATAAGGGTGGAGGAAAGTTGTGGGAAGGGAAACGGGAATAACATTGTTTCAGGTGAGGGAATGTCTTAACACAGATTAACTGAGGTATTGCTCAATGCAAGCTATTCTTGAACGACTTTAACAATTCTTCAATTTTGAAGGGTAAACATTGGAAATAGGGTTGACAATAACTGGCAACAGCAAACATTAGAAATAGGGTTAACAGTAACTGGCAGTACACGGTTTCTTCCTTTAGAAGTAATTGGGGATGGGTTTAAATGATGGGTACTGAGGTTGGTTGTGGCTGACGGATGGTACAGATTTTCATTACACCATCAGGTGAGGTGTTAGGAACAAATTGCATATTTGACACAACGTGTCGAATTAATTGAATAAAACATGGAATTATACAGGGTAGGAACAGTAAGGTAGTAGTTGCACATAGCAAGTACAATATTAATTGTTTGACCCACGGTGCCCCTGGTAACCAGGACCACAAATCACCATTCCAACCACTCCAGGTTTGAACAGGGACATGGGCTATTTTCCTGATATCTTGGGTCAGTTGGAGAACCACTTCTCCCACATCATCTATTTCTAGGCAGCAGTTAGAGATATTTAATTTTCCACACACCCCTCCCTCCTCAGCCAGTAAATAATCTAGAACCATGCGGTGTTGAAGGATTGCCGTGCGCATTTGTTGAGATTGCCGAGTTAATAGGTCTATGGCGTCAGCGGTTTTGTTGGTGATAATTTCTAGGGCCGCTTGTAGTCTGATTATTCGGTTTAGATTATAGATTGGTTCTCTTGCCCCTGCAATGGGCTCGTTCGGATTCCAGGCTGCTGGTCCATAGTGTTCAATTATTCGCTCAGGGGGCCATTCATCATTCCCCCATTTTTGTGTCCCACCTAAATTTACCTTGGTAGATCGCGTCTTACGGGCAATACTTCTATGTCCGAGGTTATCATACACTTTTACGCCTAATTGGGGTCCACCAGTTTCTGGCAGGAGGAAGAATAGGGGCCTTATGATTCCTATGTAACAAACTCCCGACCACCCCGCGGGTAAGAATTTGTATGCCGTGTTTCCACAAATCCAATAATGCCCTTTTCTGGCTTTATTTCCTTGAGAAAATGGCCCATCTTTCCCTGGTGGAAATTGAAAGTAAGTTGTGTCTTTGTCACCCAGAGGGCTGAAAAAGGTCATTGCCCCATCCCTTATTCGGCCGGTACAATACCAAGCCCCATAAGTACCCCTCCATTTGCAAGTTTGTTTGTAATGCTGGAGAACCAAGGTTTCGTTTTTGCTTGACCAATATCCCTTAAACCCCTGGTTACGCCCCGTTTCATTAAGCCACACCCACAGGTTCCTTTCCTTGTCGAGGGGCTTACGTGTGAGTGTCCATTGGCATTTGCTTTCTCCCACCTCGACCCCTCCTTTCTGAGTGCGATTCAAGCAGTATTGCCCCTTAGCTGGAAACTGAATTGGCCAGGTACCACTGTCATCCCACGGATTGTCTGCGGCTTCGCTGTATTTGCTTACGATTTGGTCTGGGGTGAGGGGTGCGGATGTCCACGGCCAACTCGATAGCCCTAGGGGTCCGCCGCACACCCAACAGTGACTCAGATTGAAAGTTTGACTCACGGCTTTCGCTAATAACACAAACTCGTTTTCCTCGAAGGGATTATATGGAGGAGGGGAAGGTGGAGGGAATGGTCGCTCGTCACTTTCAGAGAGATGTCCCTGAGTCAAAACGATCCAAAGCAGCAGGTGCGTCGTGGTCATATCGCTGCCCTTAAAAACAGAAACAGGAACAAAACTTGCTCCTTGGGTTAGAAGGAGGGAATAATCCATTTGGTGTGTATTTTGTGGGTTCTCCCACTGGTATCTTTCGCTTTCCACATGTGTTTATTTAGGGGGGTATCTAGTACAAGAGGCACAGCTCCCACAGTGGGAAGCTCAACCAGAACCGGTTGACCAGGAGAATAACATGGTGTCCCGGGGGAGTTGGGGTTTCGAGAGACAGGTACCATGGTTGGGGCTTGTGGACAGAATGCTGCAATTTTCGGGCACCCGTTTGCACCCCAGCGATTATTGACGTTGGTCACCGCCTCTCCTACCCGCTCAGCCCACCCCGGTTCATGTGGTTTCAGGAAGCGCTTCAGCAAGCCGTTTGTTCTCTCCACAATCCCATTTGCTTGGGGGTAGTATGGAGTGTGGAATACCCATGAAACCCCCTCCCGAGCCGCCCATTCCTGGACCATCTTGGCTGTGAAGTGTGTACCATTGTCCGATTGTATCAACTGCGGTTTAGGGAAGGTCCCAAACCATTCTTTCAGGGCCTTCACCGTATTCTCCCCTGTTGCCTTAGCGCAGGCTTTAGCCTGTGCTAGGCCAGATACTATTTCAACACCCACTAATACATAGCACTTCCCTTCTGATTTACGGAACGGACCAATGTAATCAACCTGCCAGGCCTCCCACAAACCTTTTCCCTCTCTCAAATGTAGGGGACTGTCTTCCAGGGGGTGCCTGTCTAAGCGGATACGACATTGCTCACAGGCCGAAATGCAAGTTTTGCAATTTTCTCGGGTAACCGGCCAGCCTCTCGCCTGAGCCTCTCGGTAGAGGTCTTGGGCTCCAGTGTGCCCTCTCTTAAGGTGCAACCATTCCAGGAGTCGCTCCCAATCCTCTGCTACTGGATCACTTTGCAAGGGGGCGAGGCGGGCCAGCTCATCAACCCTATTGTTCCAATGACCGGACGGATCTTCTCCCGTCTGATGGGAGGCTACCCATCCTACTGCAAAGTTCCCCTGTCTGGCAATGGTTAAAATATCTTGCCACTTTTCCTTTTGCCATACAGGTATTCTGTTAACTTCCCACCCATTTTGTTCCCAAAAGGGGAGCCACTCTGTACACCCCTTGAAGACAGCAAAGGAGTCAGTGTAGATATAGATTGGAGAGGCAGATTGGGCTTCATGTTGAAAGACACTCCATACGGCCACTAATTCCCCTACTTGAGCGCTGCCTTCTCCTTCGGTAATTATTTTTTGGTCGGTCCTTATCTGTAGGGCGACAGCACGGTATTTCCAAGTTCTGCCCTCTCGTTTAGCAGAGGCATCAGTGAACCAAGCGTTCTGTAATTGTTCTGAAAATGGGGGGGCTACCTGCACAGCAGAAGGAGGCACGTCACCTTCCCGGTCTGGGGCCACTCCCTCTTGGATAACTAAATTTTTGGCAGCGCCCTCAGAAACTTCAAAAATACCACAATAATGTTCTATTTGCGCGTACCATTTTCGCACTGAAGCTCTTTGGGCCACCCCGTCAGGGGGAGGTGTCCCAGTTAAAACTGGTTTAATCACTTTGAAAGGACCTCTGAGCACTATTGGTTGCTGGCGAATGGTGCGCGCTGCTTCTCGTAAAGCCAGGCTGACTACGAACAGCCCCTTTTCCCACATGGTGTACCGTTTTTCTGCATCCTTGAAACTCCGAGAATAAAAGCCAATGGGCCGATGGGCCCTGCCGGCCCCCGTTGCCACAAAGGAATCGATAGCCCGGTTGTGGCAAACCCCCACTCGATCTGCACCGGGTCTGTCGGGTGGATAGGCCCCAGGGCTTGGTATGCATTTGCCTCGAACACCAACAGCCGTAGCGCCTCATCGTGGACCGGGGTCCACTCCCATTGGGCCCTTTTCCGTAGTAAATCATATAGGGGTCTCGCGATAATTGAGAAATCAGGGATATGCTTTCTCCAGAACACAAGCAGCCCTAACGCATGCTGTAAGTCTTTTTTCGATTCTGGTATCTTAATTTGGTCGAGGGAGGAAAGGGTGTCTGGTGGGATACATGTCATCCCTCCCTTCCACCAAATTCCTAAAAATTTCACCTCACTTGAAGGGGTTTGTATTTTCTCAGGTGGGATTGTCAATCCTATGCTCTCTAGATGGGTGATGATGTCCTTCTGGACTTCCCCAACCTCTTCCACCTGATTTCCCCCTATGAGTACATCATCTATATATTGGTAAACTTTCACCCCCGCCCTTATGGGAATTGCTTCCAGCTCCTGGGCTAGAGCGTGGTGGGCTAAGGTGGGGGAGTGCTTGTATCCCTGAGGGAGCCGTGTAAAGGTGTACTGTTGCCCCGCCCAGGTAAAAGCAAAGCGGTCCTGGTCCTGCGGCTGCAGGGGGACCATAAAGAACATGTCTTTAACGTCAGTAGTCGCCATAATAGGGTGTGATTGCTCTTGAATGGCGGCTATAAGCTGGGCAATCTTCGGTACGGCAGCTGTTAATGGGCCTGTGTTGGCATTCAGCCTCCGGTAATCTACTGTCAACCTCCACTTGCCGTTTGGTTTTCGGACAGGCCATACCAGGGAGTTAAAGGGGGAGTGGGTGGGAACTATAATCCCCCTCCCCTTTAAGTCCTCCAGCACTGGCACGATTCCATCTCTTGCTCCTATCGGTAGCGGGGAGGGTTTCACGTTTGTCAGTTTGGAAGGGGGGAGGGCAGGCGCCGCTTGCAACAGGCGCACCCCCATGCCGGGGGCTTCGGCCAACCGCCTGATCTGCGGGACGCCGAAAGACCACTAATTTCCCTGGGCGTCGCGCCACTGTCTGCCCTTTAAAACGTCTATGCCCAAGAGGTTCATTTGAAAGGGTCCTATGGCCGCCATGGTGTTCACCGGACTCTCATCTCCTGGTAGCCATAAGGTTACCGGGGTCATGGGCACAGATTGGGTTTTCCCTAGGGCGTTTAATACTATCAGGCACTTAGAAGGAGTTGAGATGCCGCACCGTTCTGCCTCGCTTTGTTTTATTGCTGTAATTTGGGCCCCCGTATCAATTAAAAAGGTCATGGGCCTCTTCCTCGGCCCTACTGCGACGGTAATGAGGAGGTCCCCTTTATTGTTGCAGGTGAGTTGTCTAATAAACATCCACCCCCCGCCTCCCCCCTCACCCTGAGGGGGCGGAGGTCTTAGTTTCCCGCCACCCTTTCATCCCCCTTGAACCCCTCCTCCTTATCCAGTGCCGGCACGGAGGGCGCGTTTGGTTTGGGAGAGGGTCCTTGCCTGGACCACCTCCGCACCAGGAGCTCTAATTTTTTGGTGGGGAGCCCATCCATTAGGTCTCAGGGCACACCCTTTTGCAGTCCCTTCTGCCACTATTCTTGTCGGAGCAGGGGTTTTTCCCTTTTTGTTGGGTCGGGGCTTGTCCCTGAAAAAGCCAGCGGTTTATTTCCCGGCTCCGCTGCCCGCACGGCCCTAGTTTCCACCTTGTGGTAAGTTCTGCCTACTGGCCCGTGTTTCCTCCCATAGTTTATCAGTTCCTGAGCTATCTCCCCCCAGGTCCACACCTTCCTCCCCTGCTGCCGCTGTTCCGGTGTTACTGTTCCCTCCAGGGCAGCTGCAATTCGCTCTTCGTGAGGCACATTTTGGATTCTCCCCTGTAATTGGATCCCGATAGGTTTTAACGAATCGGGGAGCCCTCTTATTACCGGTGTCAGCCGCTCGGGGTCTACTGGTAACAACATCGGAGAGCTTAAATTTGGTTTAAGTTCCCGGTCATACATCATTTGCAGGCATGCTGCCTTTTGTACGTTTTCTAGCAGTTGCTCAACCGAACCAGTTATAGCTAGGGGATCCCCCCTTTCTAATGGGTTCAGACCCCCCGCCCAATATGCTGCCCTCTGGGTCAGAGACCATGGGGCCTGGCGATCGCCCGTGGTGAGGAAGACGCCGGGGCCCCAATACCCCTCTGCTTCTTTTTCCGATAGCATGATCCCGTCCCCCCCTGACAGGGATATCCTCCACACATATTCGGTTTCGGACTCCCTCGCCGTCCTAGCAAAATCCTTTCGGAGTTTAGCCAATTCGGTGGCGGTAAAAGGGATTTCTTTGGTTACAACTGGGGGACGGTTGTCGCTATCGTCCTCATATATATATTCCGTTTTTACCAGCGGGCACATATGGGGGGGGTTATCCACAGTCTCCCTTAATTGCTTTAAGTCTTTCTGGGGGTAGATTTGGCGTACCCCTTTCTCCTCCAGCATTACCTCCGCCTCAGCGAGGGTGTCTGCCTCCCTCAGGAGCTGAACCCTCAGCTCCTCCTTCAAAATCATATTTTGGCGCTTCTCCTCCTCTAGCGCCCGTTTGGTCTCTAGTAGTTGCTCTCGCAGCGGCGCTACCGCCGCTTGCAACGCAGCGGCCACAGCCTCCGATTGGCAGGGCGCTCGTTTCTTGTCCTCCACCGCCGCTGCCAGACACGCTCCTAACACAGCACAAACAACAGCCTTTCCTTTCCCCTTCTTCGCTCTAGCTTCTTTATGCAAAACCGCTATTTGGTCCATAACACTTTGCAGTTGGAACCAATGGTCCCGTGCCCAATCTCGTCCCGGGAGTGAGGGGCGAGAGCGGTACGTTTCTAAAAACTCATATAATTTCTCTGCCTCTTCACAAAAATCGCCTGCCTTTTGGGTGGCCATATCCTACAAAGGGGAGTTCGTCCCGGGAGGGTCAAACCTTAAAAAAAAAAAACAAAACAAAAAACCACGTTTCCCCTATACACTCCCAGGAGGCCAATCCGCACACTACTACAAGACAAATACGAGCCTACAAAGGGGATATCGTCCTGAGGGGGTCACACCGTACAATCCAAACTTCCCCTATACTCCCCCAGGAGGCCAGACCATAAACTAGTATGAGACAGAGCAGAGCCTACAAAGGGGATAGCCTCCTGAGGGGGTCACACCACCAATTCAAGTTTCCCCTATACGCCCTCAGGAGATCAAATCACAAACTACAGGACAGAACAGAGCCTACAAAGGGGATATCATCCTGAGGGGGTCACACTATAAAATTCAAGTCTCCCCTATACGCCCTCAGGAGCTCAAATCACAAACTGCTACGCGCGTTTCAGTGCAAAGGTCTCAACACCCACTCCTTCCTTGCGCCTCGTTCGTCTCCAGCTGCTTCCCTCGCGGGAGAGCAGAACCGCGGATCGGAACTCCGCACTCGCTTCGTACTTGTTTGTACGTCTCGTTCACACACACTCGGTCAGCACACCGTAAGGTTGTATGACACTCTCGTCTCAAGGGATCCTGTCCGTGACGCCAATTAAAATGTCCCGATCCAATGTCGAGAGAGGTTTCGATACGATCCCAAGGACGAGATTAAGACGCAAATGAGGTCAAATGCCGTACAACCTTTTGACTTTATTTTGGTGAATGAAAGGGTGAGGACCGGGTAGGGAGATGGGGGGGGGAGGAAAGAAAAAGAAAAAAAAAGAGAGAGAGAAAAGAGAGAAAAATAGAAAGAGCGTGCTCAGGCGGGTGAGAAAAGAGCCATGTAGGGGAACTAGCTACCGCCACTCCGAGTCCGGCGCTGTCCCGTCGATCAAAGGTCCAGTCGGTCCAGTCTCTGTGTCCGCAGGAGCAGCTTCCAAGGAGGTGTGCGGGGAAGGACGAGAAGAGAAAAGAGAGAGAGTGAGGACCTCAAAAGGCGCACGCGGTCCTTTTATAGGGCCATGCACATGCGCAGAACGGGTCTGCATACATGCAGTTTGGGCTTCTGCTTTTCGCGCCCTGGTCTCTGCGCAGGCGTGCGTGCAGTCCATGGCCCCGCCTTCCGCGTCCTGGCCTCCGCTTTTCGCGCCCTGGTGTCTGCGCACGCGTGCGTGCAGTCCATGGCCCCGCCTTCCGTGTCCTGGCCTCCGTCTTTCGCGCCCTAGTCTCTGCGCAGGCATGCGTGCAAGTTCATGGTCCCACCTTTCGTGTCCTGGTCTCTGCATGGGCTGTGGTGGTTTCGTCGGGGGCTGGATGTCGGACCCAGAAGATGGCGGTAGAACGGCAATGTCGAGACAATTCTGGTTAGTCCTCGACACCTCCTCCACACGAAAATCCTCCCAGAAGATCCCATAGGCGGTGGGATGTACTCGCTTTACGAAATCCCTCCAGGAACCACATATGCTTTTCCCTGCAGCCAGAGACTTCCTGTGCAGAGGGCTGTGAAGATTTCTCCCACAGTCAGCTCTCTGCATGCTCTCACCCCACATGAACGTTAACCTTTCTCTGCCTTGCTCCTCTCACTTTGGTGCCTGCAGGCAGTGCCCTCAGCCCCGCTGTGCTTTGCAGAGGAGCTGCTCCTGGGCAGAGCTGTCTCTCTGCAGTGCTTCCCTCTTGCCATGAGCTCCCTCCATCCCAGGAGCCCAGCCCAGCTCAGCAGCACAGGACCAGCCCAAAGCACCACTTTCTCTGCCCCCTCTGGGCTCCCTCCAGGTGTCCCTGGGGCTCCAGGGGAACCTCTTGGGAAACAGCCTGAAGGATTCATCAATGTTCCCCGCCTTAGCTGGGGAGACACACTTACCCCCAGCAGTGGAATTTCTCCTGCCAGGAGAAAGATTTGGCCATAAAATCATGTTTTCTTTTCCCATCGTTAGACAGGACACCCAGAGAGGGACAGGGAATGATCTCCTTTACCCCTGCTGAGGGAAGGGATTCAGCTGAGTCAGTCAAGGCATCTCCTTCTGGGTTTGTAGTCCTGGGGCTAGAAGGGGACTAAACTTTATCCCATGCCTGCCACAACCCCACAGGTGGTGGGTTTCTTCTTGCCTCAGTTCATACATGTGCACAAAATAGGCTCCTGCATGTGAGTTCCTTGTCTCAGCTCCCATGCTCATTACTGGGGGTGGAGGCCAGGAGGGAGTTGTTCACACACAAACACCTGGTGACACTGGAGGTGCCAGAGGTGGTCAGGCAAAAATGCCAGGAGGCCTGCATGGAGGAACAAGGACTTCCTGGCCAAACTCAGACATGAAAAGGAGCATAGAGAGGGTGGAAGCAGGGACAGGTACCCTGGGAGAAATACAGAGAGACTGTCCAAGCATGCAGAGAGGCAGTCTGGAAAACCAAAGCCCAAGTAGGATTGAATCTCATGAAGGATGTTAATGGCAAGAGGAAGGGTTTCTGTACTGACAGAGCTGACAAAAGCTATGGCAAAAGCTCTGAAAACAGTGGGTCCATTGCTGAAGGAGGCAGGGGAGCTATTGACACAGGAGATGGGAAAGGCCATGGTACTGAATGCCTTCTTCACCTCCTCCTTTACTGGCAAGACAGGCCTTCAGCAATCCCAGGTCCCAGAGACCAGTGGGGAAAGTCAGGAGCCAGGCAGCCATACCCCTGGTGCAAGAGGATCAGGTCAGGGAATACGTAAGCAATCTGGACATACCAAAGTCTCTGGGCCCTGACGGCATGCAGCCACGAGTGCTGAGGGAGCTGGCAGATGTCATTGCGAGGCCACTCTCAGTAATCTTTTACCAATCATCAAAACTGGGGGAAGTGGCCGAAGAGTGGAGGAAATCCAATGTCAGTCCTATCTTCAAGAAGAGCAAGAAGGAGGACCCAGGGAACTAGAGGCCACTCAGCCTCACCTCTCTCCCTGGCAAGGTGATAGAGCAGCGAATCCTGGAAACTATTTCCAGGCACATTGTACTGGTTTTGGCTGGGATGGAGATAAGGGGAAGTTTAGGTTGGATATTAGGGAAAACTTCGTCACTGAAAGGGCTGCCAGGCACTGGCACAGGCTGCCCAGGGAAATGGCTGAGTTTCCATCCCTGGAAGTATTTAAAAGATGGGTAGACGTGGGGCTTGAGGACATGGTTTAGTGGTGGACTTGGCAGTGCCGAGTTAACGGTTGGACTCGATGATCTTCAGGGTCTTTTCCAACCTTAACGATTCTATGATTCTATAATTTTCTTCATAGCAGCCCGTATGGTGCTATGTTTGGGATTTGTGACCAAAACAGTGTTGACAACACCCCAATGTTGTAGCTAGTGCTGAACTGGGTTTGCACAGCATCAAGGCCTTCTCTGCTTCTCTCTCTTCCTCCCCAGCGAGTAAACTGTATTTGTGGATGAGGGAAGAGCAGGGGACGTCACTTAGCAAGGCAAAGCTTCACACTCTGTCTTGGTGTCCAGGTGCAGGTTTTGGTAGCGGGGGGGGCTGCAGGGGTGGTCTGTGTGAGAAGAGACCAGGGGCTGCCTCCATGCCAGGCAGAGCTGCTTCCAGCTGGCTCCCAACAGACCCATCGCTGGGCAAAGCTGAGCCCATCAACGAGGATGGTGGAACCTCTGTGAAAGTGTATTTAAGAAAGGTCACAACCGCCAAAGTGGGAGAGGAGTGAGGGAAACAATAGTGGGAGAAACAGCCCTGCAGGCACAGAGGTTGATGAAGAAGGAGGTGCTTCAGGCACCAGAGCAGGTTCCCTGCAGCCCATGGCAGAGAGCACGGTGGAGAAGGTAAGCCCTGCAGTCTGTGGAGGACCCAACACTGGAGATGTAGGATATTTCCTGCAAGAATGGTGGCTTGAGGAGAGCCCATGCTGGAGCAAGTTTGTCTCAAAGGACTGTAGCCCACAAGACGGACCCCATGGGAAAAGTGTGAGAAGGAAGGAGCAGCAGAGAGGACCTGTTCTGGACTGACCATCGCCTCCGTTGCCCATCCCCCTGCACTGCTCAGGGGTAGAAGAGTTGGGAACAAAGGGGTGAAGTTGAGCTGGGGAAAACAGGGTGGTGGGAGGGTGGCCTTCCATGGGGAAGGAGATAAGGTCTTCCACCAGCCCCACGCTTCTTCCACCCTCAGCCTTTGCAGCTGCGCATACCTGGCCTGCCCACTTACCTTTGCCACTGTCACGTTTGTACAAAGCCCCCACACATCTTGGCACAGCCAGTGCGAGCTGGCCTCCACCAAACGTGGAGCCCACGGGGCCTTGGAGGCAGGGAGGGGCCAGGTCCCCTCTGCCTGAGGCTGGGCACAGCTTTTCCCTGGGAACCTCCCTGAGGAGCCTCCTCCTGTGTGTCAGCCTGGGGCCTGGCACTGCTGCCACAGGGACAAGGCTGCCTTGCCCCCCCAGGGCTGAAGTAGCTCAGCTGGGAGAGCGTTAGACTGAACATCTAAAGGTCCCTGCTTCAACCCCGGGCTTCAGCAGTCATTTTCTCCCTTACATGTTTGCAAAGCCCATCTGCCTTCTTCCAGCCTGCCCCAGCCCTGCTTGCTCCTTCACCTCTTGCCAGAGCACCATCCCAGCTCTGTAGCTGTCGATCTGTGGCTTCGAAGGAGCCTTCCTCCAGCACCAACAGTCCCCAGCCTCCCCCAGGGCAGGACTCGCCCTTCAGAGCTCCTCCGGGGTGGTCTCCAGCTGTCCCTCCTTCCCTGCTCCACAGGGATCGAGATCTCTCCTCTGCGGGGTCTCTGCAAAGACCCTGTCTCTCTCCTCTTTGTCATTCTCAGTGGTGCACAGTCTGGTCCCATCCTCACACACCTCCTTCACCTGGACCCCATTTCCCAGACCAGAGGCCACCGTTCCCGCAGTCCCAGGGAGACACACGCCCTGGAGCTGAGGCCTCAATGGCAGCATCCTCCCTCCAGAGCTCTGTCCCAGTAAGACCTCTGATGTGCCCAGGACAGCTGACAAAGCCGTGCTGAGGATCATTCAGCTGGTGGTCTCCAGCTGTCCAGCAGCTCCACAGGAGTTTGGCTTTTAAAGTAACTGAGCGCCAGTGAGAGGGCAGGGGGAGGGAGAGACTGTCTGTCCAAACAAGGTTACTGTCTGGCCAGCTTTGAGCATGAGCTTGAAAGTGCTTGGATGCAGGGACAGTGCTTGAAGGACTCTCACTGCTCCCAAAGAGTCCTTCTAGGTTGCTCCTGAGCAAGAATAGGAGAGTCACTGATAAGGATGGGCCCTGGGGCCATGTGTGCAAAGCAGACTGGATGAACAGCCCATCCCCTTACCTCCTCCACTCAACCACTCCAGATGTTCAAGGTGACTGTGGTCTGGTTTTGATTCCCCCAAACCCTCTCTGCCAGGCAGGGGCTCACTGGGGAACAAATCTATGGCACTGGGCGACACAATTGCCCCAGCTGTAGCACCACGAGGACACCACCCCTGCGTGTGGCCAAACCGTCAGCCTTTCAGTTAAGAGCTGACCATGCTCACCCACCCTGCCACAGAGACCCTTAGCACCTGGACCCCCAGGGTCACCCCAGGGCTGGAGGAGCTCCCAGCAGGGAATGGGGCAACACTGCTGTGGGAGAGGAAAGAGCAACTGGGGAACCCCGAGGTGAAGAGATGGACACTCATGGGACCTTGGAGAGAGACATTTTGGCTGGAAACTGTGGCTGGCAGGATGAAAATGTCTCTGACAGCAGGAATATTCCCCAGGGATCAGGGGCTCTCGCAGCCCCACAATTTGACCCCAAGACTGCTGTCCCTGAGACGTGCCCTTTCCCCACCACCATGTCTTTGTGCTCCGCTCCTCCCGATCAGCCTCAGGGAGACACCCCGACACCTGGTCAGGCAAGCACCAGCTCTGGCTCAAACCCCTAAAGGCTTTTAATAAGAACAAATATGGAGGCACGATGCAAAAACAGGGGAACAAATATAGAGGAATTGCCCGGCTGTTTCTGCTGCCTGTGGGAAAAGGGAGACGGTTCCCTGGTGCTCATGGCTCTCCCAGCTGCACAGACCTCTCCTCCCTCCTGGCTGCACCCAGCTGCATGGCAGGGACGGGCTCTCCTGGCGCGGGGCTCAGGGACTGTTGTGCACTGAGCTCCACTGGCACAGCCTGTGTGTCCTCAGGGGGATGTGCGAGAGACACCTCTTCAGCATCGTCATAGCCTGTGCTCTCTGGGGACAGGGACCAGGCATCTCCCTTAGCTCCAGGGGCCCCAGCACGTCTCTGGGAGCACAGCTTTGCCCCTGCAAGCACCAAGGCAGCCATTGCACGTTCGCCCCATGCTCTCCTCCTCTGTACATCAGCTTCCTCCCTTCTCCTGGGACAGGACTGGTGACAGTCTGGAGATGTTCAGCGCCCTCTCCCACTCCCGTACCCCCAAGGAAAACTCTGGGTGCATTTTCACCAATCCCATGAGGGCGGGCTATCTGTAGAGCAAGGATTCATCCGGCACCAGGGATGGCAGCCCAGGAACCAGTAGCGCTCTCTTTCCCTCTCACCTCCAGGTGCATCCCTGGGTCCTGCTGCCTTCTCTGGCGCCCTGGCCATTTCCCAGCCTCCCTGCCCAGGGGCAGCATCATCCCCAGGCTCAGAAACCTCCCTGGCATCATCATAGCCATTCGCTGGGTCACCTCCAGGCAGGACAGGGACGTCTGAAAGGAGAGGGGAGCTGGTGCCAGGGAGAAGATATATTTGCAGAGCAGAGGATGGGAGGATGTGCAGGGACATGGGGCTCAGACACCGGTGTTGGCAGCACCACAGGAGACACCCCCCATGTACTCCCCAGCTCCAATGGTGACACTCAGTGACACTGCTGTTCTTCACATGCCTGCAGGGAGGAGAGATCCACTCCTTCCCGCACCCTATTACCTGCTGCTGATCCCGGACCATCCTCCTCCTTGCTGTCCCCGGGGTAGGGCTGCACCTTGGTCAGGGACCCCTCTGAAGAGGAGCCTGGAGAGAGGCGCAGCGGCTGTTAGGGGAGTGCGCTCTGCTGACCAGGCCTGTGGTCAGTGCTGCTGGGGACAGGGGACCCACAGAGGCAGGGCTGAGTGGGCAGAAGGACTCAGGACTCACCCTGCTCCCCTGGGACAAACCCTGTCTCAAAGGGGCTCCCAGAGCTGCCCCGGGACAGCCCCTTCCCTCCCCCCTCAGGTGTCCCATAGGGGTGCAGGGACAGGCAGAGAGGGGCTGTCCCCAGCTGGGACGGGAAGAACTGGTGGGGAGGAAGCTCCTCGCTTGGGCCCAGGACCTGGCTGCTCTCCCCACAGCCCCCACAGCCCCAGCACTGCAGGGACCATGGGCCAGGGGACTGCAGGGGGTCAGCCATGGGTGGGGGGTGAGGGGGAAGAGCCTGGCAGATGTGCCCCCCGGGAGGAACCCACACCCACCTGAGCCTCTGAACCTCGCCTGCTTCTCCCTCGCCGGGCGGTAACCGATCTCCTCATACATGGCCTCAGGGAAGGGCTCCAAAGCTCTCCCAGAGCCTGTGGACAGCAGCAGGGCTGGCCCAGGGACAGGCAGAGACAAGATGGCATCCCACTCTGCTCCCCCAGCTTTGGTCCTCTGGGCCAGCAGACGGCCATCGCCAGAGCACAGTCCTGCTACCCAAGCCCAGCTCTGCCATTTCTGTCCTTGCCCCATCCCTACCTCCCCCCGTGTCTGGACTCTCTCTACCCCTTGCTGCTGGTGGCCCATGGTCAGGCAGTCAAGGAGGCGGTGCATGGGAATGAAGGCAGCACACACCCTTATCCCCCCAGCTCTGTCTGTGCCACTCACTCACACCTCACAGCACCCCTGGCCTTGCCAGGAGGCATCTTTCCCCGCCACCCACCTCCGCGCCCAGCCCTGGCGCTTCGCACTTGCCCGGCCAGGAGGGCCAGGACAAGGCAGAGAAGGGCCCCCAGGATGATGCAGATGATGACGGGCAATGAGACTCTCCCGCTGGTAGTCGGACGGCCCCGGGTGGGATCTGCATGGCAGGAGCACAAAAAGGGCAGCACCAGGCCTGGGAGAGGTGGGGAGCTGGGACACCCCAGTCCTGACCCCCATTACACCAGGGGTAGACAACCCCAGGAGTGAGTCATGAGGAAGATCCCACCCTGATGGGGAAATGCCAACCCCCGCACCCCACTGCTATCCCAGTGCCTCCTCCTGGGAGTTTCACATCCTGGCAAGGAGACACTTCCTTCCCACCACGGGTCACAGCTGGCCATGAGAAGAACCAGCGCCGGTGCAGAGGACAGGTTACCTGGTCGGGGGGTTGCAGCTGCTGTCCTGAGTACAGCTGTAGAAGAGAAGAAGGAGAGCTGGGCTGAGAGGGTGGGTGTTCAAAGTCTCCTCTCTGACATGCTGTGTGTGCAGGTGTGCACATGTATCCCTGACACATCCCACCCAAATTGCCCCTCCTGCAAAAATCGTCAGGGTGGCCAGGACAGGGCCCAGGGCCCTGCTCTGGATATTGTGCAAGATGGCGCAGGCAGCCCAGGAGATGCCCTTGGGGGTGCAGGGCCCTGCAGGCAGAAGCCAGAGGACATCCAGCCCCACAGAGGCTGCTGCCCACTTGGCACCAGGCTCCCATAGCAAACGACCCCCACGTCCTCTGCAATCCCTGCTGCCAGCGCGCTCATGGGCAGGGAGGTGTTGCAGAGGGTCAGGTTGGCCTCGTGCCCTGCGCACCGGACCCCTCGCAGCCCCACGGGACCCGTCCCTCTCTGAGGCTTCGGGGGGTTGTAGGCTCTCTCTGCCTCTCTGCACCGCAGCTGCCGGCACACCACGCTGGCCTCCTGCATGTCCCACTGCTCATCCAGGACTCGGCCCCACGTCCCGCGCTGCAAGATCTCCACTCGCCCGTCGCACCGGCTCCCTCCACCCACCAGCCGCAGGGATGTGGAGCTGCCTGGGCCTGGGGAGAGCAGCCATGCCCCAGCCCTCAGCAGCACCAGACAGCCCACAAACCTGCAGCACCTCTCCAGGCTCTCCAACCCTCACAACCCCCTGCAGCTCACCCGCCTGCCCCCAGCCCTCTGCGGTCAGCTTCAGGAGCAGCTTTCCACAGGCTTGCTTCCCCAGTCCCTGAGCCTTCCTGAGCAAGACCCTCTCTTTGCTCTTGGTGGGGCAGAGCCACCCAACACGTCCCTGCTGAGGCAGATGGGGCAGCTCCCGCAGGAGGGAGCAGCAGCCGGCGGTGGCCTGGGGACAGGCAGCCCCAGGACAAGCCTTGCCCCACCTCAGCACTGCCACTGGCACTGCTGAGCCATGGGGCAGAGCACACACGCCTCTGCCCCTCTGCATCCCTGGGGATCTGGGCCTGGGTGTGGCCCCACGGCCTGAGCCCCTGCCCTGGGTGGGGCAGAGAGGCCTGACCCTGTTCAGTCCTCAGCTCTCCCACATCAGAGTGGACAGTCTGAGCAGCTAAAGCTCTCCAGAGCATTCCTGGTGAAGCTAGGGTTTCTCCAGGGAGAAATTCACTCTGGTGCTGCCATGAGGTCCTCTGCTTTGGGTGGCCATGCAACACCCAAGGGACAAATGGAGTTAACACAGCGTTGTCCCAGCACTCACCTGAGCAAATGACAGCAGCTTCGTTCTCATGGGAGCACGGTGAGTCCCCCAGGGCGGTCACTGGGCACTGTCCCAGGTGGGCTTCGGTCCCATCACAGTGGAATGAGTCTCTCCAGACAGGTCCCGTGCCTCTCCCAAAATGCCATCCTCTGGGAATGGACTCAGCAAACCCGCAGTTGAGTTGACGACAGAGAACATGGGCGTCCGAGAGATCCCAGCGGGAGGCACAGAGGGTGCCCCAGGTCCCCAGCACCTGGACCTCCACCCTCCCTGCACACGCCGTGCTGCCGTTCACCAGCCTGAACCCTGTGTACTCTGGGGACAGAGAAGGATGAGAGAGGGCAGAATTGTGCTCTCGCTTCCTCAGGAGATGAAGGAGCAGCCAAATGGAAGAGTGCCTCATTTTATCCTCCTTCTGCCTGATTTTAGGGCTGCAGACAACCACATCACCCCTTCTGTCCTCATGCCCAGCACAGCATGGCACTGTCCCTGCCCTGCTCCCCTTGGCCCCAGCACACCCCCAGATATGGAACACCCCACCCTCAGTCCTTACAGGTACAGGTGACACCAGCGGCGTTTGTGTGGGTGCAGGTCTGGTCTCTGCGGGATCCCCTGGGGCAGAACATGAGGAAGGATTAATTCCCCACACACTGCAGCTCTCTGTCCCACATGGCACTAACACCTTCTCCAAAGTGAGCTGCCCTGGGCACAGACAGGGCTGCGCCACACTGCAACTCCCCGCAGACCACGTCGGCAGCTTTGGGACCAAAGTCTGAGTCACAGACAGTCTTCCACTGGTTCCCATCGTGGATCTCCACGTGTCCTGAGCAGGGGCTCTCCCCTCCGACCAGACGGACAAATCCTGGAGCAATCAAAGTCCCCGGAGAGAGTTGCCAGAGCCCTCTGGCAGTTACATGCCCACGTCCCACCTGGTCTGCAAGGTGGCCACAGCAAAGAGCCCCACGACCCTCCCAGCAGCTCCCAGGGGCTGCTGATGGCACAAACACACCAGGGACACCCTGCCGCTCCTCAGCCATCAGCACAGCACTTGTGGCCTTGCTTCACTCCCAAACCCCCAGCCATAGGCACTGCTCGGACCAACTGCTGCCATTTTGGAGACCCTGGGCTTCCTGGCAGCACTGCGAGCACTTGGGGCCCAGGGAGACTGGCCAAGGCACTGTTGGCTGCTGCAGCCTGCTCTGCCCACTGAGCTCAGGGCCTGGCTGAGGAACCCTTGGAGCCACCAGAAACGCACCACATTCCCAGGTGGTTCTCAGGTCAGTGGGGCACTGCTGTTAGATGGGACATGTCACAGGGCACAGATGCACTGCCAGTGTACATGTGGTCTCTGTCTTCACCAGCCCCTGGCTGCAGCGCTTGCCTGGGGAGGAGTCCTCAGACGGGGCCAGAGTGCACTGCCAGGCATGCACATCCCTGGTCAGTGGCTGGGCAGAAGGCAGGAGAGCAGGCAGAGGAGCAGGCCTGGGCTGAGACGAGCTCCCAGTGCAAGGACAGGCACCAAGGAGAGCCAGAAAGTGCTGGCAAATCTCCCGTGGAACAGGGCAGCCAGGGGCTGGGGCAGGCAGGAGAGGCTGGGAAGCAGATCACCACTGCCTGCACTCCCTGTGGGCTGGCTCTCGTGGGGTGACCCTGGGAAAGGAATGAGGTGGCCATGGGCCACCCTGCTCTTCTGCCCAAGCCTAGTGCTCCTCCCCTCTGAGCAGCCCTTCTGCTTTGGGGGCCATCTTGGTCCTTTCCCAGGTGCTGTTGGTGGCCACGTGAGCTGCTCTCAGTGCCTCTAGCATGGGGGCACCTGGTCCTTGGTGCTGCCAGGCAGCTCCTGGATGAGCCAGAGGAGAAAGATGGGAAACAACAGACACTGCGAAGGGTGGGGCATTCATCTCCCAGCCCCCAGAGGGTGGGCTGAGCCGCATCTGGGGCAAGGCAGTAGCAAGTTACCCCTAGGTTTTCCTCAGGGACTGGGGAAACCAGCAATGACAGTCCCAGCTCGGCAGTGCGACCGGCCACACTGGGCCCTGCTCCAGTACCCCGTCATTGTTCCCCGAGGGCACAGCCAGGTCCCTTCCCCCATCCTGGCCACAAAGGTAGGGAACAGGCTGGCCCCTTACCTGAACACGTCACTCCTGCGTCCAAACTGTGAGCACAGAATTGTCGACTCCATTCTTGGTTTGTACATTCAGACAGAGCAGACTCAGTGCCATGACACTCAACACCAGCCATCCAAATGGGGCCAGATCCTGGCCCAAAGTGTCCATACTTAGGAGCTTCAACAGCAGACCCACAGCCCAGCTGCTTACAAACCACTGCAGCATCAGCCATGTCCCAGGAGAAACCACACACGGTCCCCCACTGGCCCTGGTGTTTCACCTCCACTCTCCCAGCACAGCGCCCGCCGCCAGCCTCCAGCCTCACCTCCACAGCCCCTTCAAACACCAAAACACGGGACCGGTCAGGAGAGGGCCGAGCCCCAGGCTGCAGGTCTGGGAGTCGAGTCACAGCACCAGGCTGGGAGCCCTCTCCTCCCTGAGCTGTCCCTGGGGAAGTGTGGGGGTCTCTCCTCTCCCCATGGGCTGGGCAGGCTGGGGGGGCAGACTCCAGCCCTGCTGGGCCATTCACTGCCCCACAGCCCTTGGCACCTCCTCTCACTCCAACAGCCCCCTGCCCATGCCCACCCACACACGGTGCCCCCAGGCCCTGCACAGGGCACCGTCTCCTCCCCAGCCAAGCACACCCTGGAAAGCCCCATGCCCCCAGGCCCGCAGCTTCCCCTGCCCACCACCTGCCCTGCCACCACCCAAACCCACACCACCCCCGGGGCTTCCCATGTCCTCAGGGAGCACCGAGATGATCCCAAGGATCCCCCCAACCCATGTCCCCTCCTCGTGCCCTATGTGAGCATCCATAAATGCAGCCAGGCACAGGCTGCCTTAAACACAGAGAGGCACAGGGAAAGGCACAAGGTCCATGGACCTGAGCACCTTCTGACCCTTGTCCCAGTGGAGCCTGGAAAGAAACCCCATTCCCAAAGGGATCCCGATGACCCCGCTGGTACCCGCTGGCCCTGGGCTGTGAGACAAGGGAACCGGCACTTACCCCTGCACAGCTGCACCCAGAGCAGCAGCCACAGCACCCGAGGGGACAGGAGTGCTTCCATCCCCATCCTGAGCCTCCTGCGCGGCTGGCACAGCCCTGCTGCACCCCACTCCCTGCCACGGCTCCTGGGGACTCACGGGGACAACGACGATGGGAGGGTAATATATCTCTGCAGATGCCGACACAGCTGCAGGAGGAGCCAATCAAAGCAGCAGCAGCAGCACCTTTTGAGACGTTATCGGGAGCTATCTCCCCTCCGACACAGCCCAGCCCTCCAATGAACTTCTCCAGCGCCGTTCATGACCATATATGAGGGACATATATGTCCCGCTGCACATGTGTCCCGCTACGGGTGTCATGGTCGCTACGTAAGGGAATCGTCATGGGAGAAGCTGACTGTGGAGGGGAAGTGAGTCCATCACCCCTTGCACCCTGCTGTGGGGACTGCGAGCACTGAGCATCTTCTACAGTGGGCTCATCCAAGAACCCAACGTGTGAGTTTCCAGTTCCCCCATGAGATGTGGGAAGCACGGAGCTGGGACTGCACCGGGGCCTGCGTCAGGATGGGAAGGAAACAGCCCCTGCCCCTGCTACAGACCCCACTGTGCTGGGAGCAGCAGCTGGGCAAGGGCCTTGGGCAGGGGAAGAGCTCCATCCCAGGAGGGCTGGCTCGCCCGTCCCTCCCTGCACAGCCCCACCCTGGGTCCCTCGCAGGAGCCCGAGCTGGGCCATGGCCTGGCCCTGGCAGCAGACCTGCAGCCCAGAGGCTCCGTCAGGCCCCTGACTCTCAGCCTGTCACCGAGGGGCCGTTCTTCCCCACAGGCGCATCGGGAGCTGGAGCCTGCAGGTGCACAAACCACAGCCCACGTAGCCTCGCAGCGCTCGCCGCGCTCCCCGCGCAGCGCAGCGCCGGGCAGGAAGTCTGTGGTTTCCTCCTGGCACCGTGCCCAGGCACATCCCTGCGGTGCCCCCGAGCCACCCCCACCCCGACTGCTCCAGCCAGGGCTGCAGGGGCTGCTCCTTCGGCCTCACAGACACGGGGCCGGGCAGCTCCCGGCCCCCGGCATGCCCCGCTGATGCACACGGCCGCTCTGCACCGAGCCCCACGGCCATGCGGTGCCATCGGTGACGGGACCTCAGACCTTCCTCCTGCCACAGCTGTGTGCTTATGAGTTATAGTGATGGTGACCTCACACCCTCCTACAGCCACCACTGGGTGCTCAGCAGTTGTAGTGACGGTGACCTCACACCCTCCTGCTGCCATCGCTGTCTGCTCAAGAGTTACACTGTCACACGGGTGTGTGCGCTGTGCACGGGCTTCTGCTGCTGCTGGTTCTTCCAAAAAGCCATGTTTGGGTGGGGTTTAAACATTATTTTGATGACATCAGAAGCACCCACACAAGCCCTATGCCTGCTCTTGGCCTATAAGCTGATCCCGTACTCGTGAAATCACAAGCTCGTACACAAGCCATGTGCATGCTCCTGGCCTATCCATCACTCAGCCACAGGTGATGTCATATCATCTAAACCTGCCATGTGCCTGCTTCTGGCCTATCAGGTATTCAGACACCAATGACCCAACACCTACACAAACACCTACACAAGCCATTGTTCTGCTCCTAACCTGTCAGCTACTCAGGCACCAGTGTCACCACAGCAACCTACACCACCCATGGCCCTGCTCCTGGCCTATCAGCTACCAGGGCAGCAGTGACTTCACAGGCACTTACACAACCCATGGGCCTCTTCCTGGCGCATCAGCTCATTGGTCACAAATGACCTTGCAAACACCTACACAAGACAGGTGCTTGCTCCTCTCCTACCAGCTTCTCAGGCGCCTGTGACCTCAAAATATCCAACAACAGACATCTTTCTCCTGGCCTACCAGCTACCACCGACACCACAAAGACATTCACAAGCCATGTGCTAGCTCCTGGCCTATCATCTGCTCAGGCACCAGTGACCTCACAATCACTTACACAATCCATAGGCCTACTCCTGGCCTACTAGCTCCTCAGGCAGGAGTGACATCAGAAGCACAGACACAATGGCCCATTTGCCATGTATGTCCTGTTGAGGTACTCAGGCTCCAGTAACCTCACAAGCACATACCAATGTATTTCCTATGTACTCGTGTGGTGATATATTACATATATATTGATATATATTTTATATAATATTTATAATATATATCAGATTTTATATATTATATTTTAATATAATATTATAATTTTCACATTATATAATTATAATACCAATTACATTTATATTATATATTATTATATTATTAAATTATAATAAGAACTATAATTTAATATATTCTGCTACTATAATAATAGTTATTATAATGTCTTTTATTATATTTTATTATAACATATATGATATTTTGTAATATATTATAATATCTTTATATAGTTTACATATTGTAATGCATATAATATTATATAGTATATATATTATACATAATATATATATGCTGTGATATATATTCGATATCGTGTGGCAAATGAGTCTGTTATTCCTTGGAGGTGGCCGTAGCCCTTGGGCACGTTCCAGCTTGTCCACGCCCCACCACCTTTCGGGCACCCCTATGCCCTCCTGAAGCCCCCCCCACCCCAGACCTGTCAGGGCTTGTTCTGCAGCCTGGGAAAGTGGGGGACCCCCACCTGGCCTCCTCCTTTTGTTTCTCTTCACATTTAAACTTTAAGTGCTCACTCCAGTAGCGCTTATTAAAAAAAGGTTTTATCTGTTTTATACCTATGG
Source organism: Platalea leucorodia (assembly GCF_965183815.1). Classification (NCBI taxonomy): domain Eukaryota; kingdom Metazoa; phylum Chordata; class Aves; order Pelecaniformes; family Threskiornithidae; genus Platalea; species Platalea leucorodia. The sequence goes on along the minus strand of NW_028121339.1, from coordinate 58,157 downwards.
GGTTTTTTATGGCTGTATGTATTTGCTATCTATAGCTTCATAAATGTTTACATATACATAAAAAATTCTATACTTAAGTACATATACAGAAGTATATATATAAAAATACCGTACCTATTTCAAAATAAATAAAATATGTATTTGTATGCATTTGTACACTTACTTATAAATAGATATATGTTATATAAATGTAGCTATCTTTATATCTGAGCACTTCCTGGACCAAAGGAGGTGGGCAGCCAATCGCAGGGCTGCCTGAGAACATGTGGCTATGAAGGCGTCATGAAATGGCTGTCAGCCAATCACAATGCAGGATGAAAAGACGTGGGGAATGAGGCTGTCAGAAGTGGCGGCCTCCCTGTAGGAAATGACAGGGGGCTTCCTTTGGGACGTGCCCCTGGGGACAGCGGGACGGGTGGCCGGTCCTGCCAGCCAATCACAGGGGCTGCCTGAGAACACACGGCTCTGACGGTGTCGAGACATGGCCATCAGCCAATCACAGAGCAGTACCAGCTTTAACAAAAGGGCAGCTCACTGCCATGGGGTGGTGGCACCCTGTCCCAAAATGGCGGCCAACCCCAAATGGCGGCCCCTGTGGATGCAGGGGAAGGGCCTTCCGGGTCTGACGTATCTCTGGGCCAAGCGGCAGGGGTGGCCGGTCCTGCCAGCCAATCCCAGCGGAGCACATGGCCGGCAGAGGAGAGCGACTTCCGGGGCACAGGGCCCCTGCGGGTGCTGGGAGGGGGCGGGGCTTCCAGCGGGAGCGGGTGGGCGGGGCCCCTGTCCCGTCGTGTCTCCCGCAGCAGCGGTGCCCCTGCTCTGGCGTGTTCCAGGGCAGGGATCCCAACAGGCACCGGGAAGGCCCGTGGGGAGGTGAAAATGCTTCTCGGGAGCCGTGGGCAGAGAAGGGCTCACGGTGGGGTCAGAGCTCCCGGCTTTGTGCCGGACGTAAGGCCTTTCCCCGCCTCCCAGGGCTTCAAGGCCGCACCACCTTCCTCAGCAAAATAATTACAGAAACACCTCCAACAACAAAAAATCCCCCCTTAAACTCCAAAACACCCTAGGAAAAGAGGATGAGGAGAGAGGTAAGGATTTAAGGAATAAAACCCTCAAAGTTCCTGCATCTGGTCAATGTGACGGATACACTTGACTCCGAGCCGCACTTTGGTTCAGGCTGAGGCAGGAGCAACAGCCCTCACGTCCTTGGGGTGAACGTGTGAGCTGGAAAGCCCCTGGCTGACGTACAAGGGAGTGAAGGTGTCTTGAACAAGATTCCAAAAGGTGGTTTCGAAAGCCAAAGATACAAGTTGCCAGAGCTAAAATGAAGATATCTTGTCTATACTATTGACTGGCAGGCAGCTACTTCACCCTCTAAATATTACCATCAGGATGGGCCCAATGTGAGCTCTCCCTGCATGGCAGCTGGACGGCAGGCCAGGTGACTCTCCCCTCGAGCAGGGACGCCTCTCAGGGTTTGAGATCCCTTTCCTGAAACTGAGAGATCCTTCCTTAGCCAGTATGGAAAGATTCATAGTATCATGGAATTGTTAAGGTTGGAAAAGACCCTTAAGATCATCGAGTCCAACCGTTAACCCAGCACTGCCAAGTCCACCACTAAACCATGTCCTCAAGCACCACATCTCCCCGTCTTTTAAATACCTCCAGGGATGGAGACTCAACCTCTTCCCTGGGCAGCCTGTTCCAATGCCTGACTACCCTTTCAGTGAAGAAGTTTTTCTTAATATCCAACCTAAACCTGCCTTGGCGCAGCTTGACGCTGTTTCCTCTCATCCTATCACTTGTTACTGGGGAGAAGAGACCGACCCCCCTGGCTGCAGCCTCCTTTCAGGCAGGTGTAGAGGCAACAAGGTCTCCCCTCAGCCTCCTTTTCTCCGGGCGAAACAACCCCAGCTCCCTCAGCTGCTCCTCCCCAGCCTTGTGCTCCAGACCCTGTCCCAGCCTGGCTGCCCTGCTCTGGCCACGCTCCAGCCCCTCCATGTCCTTCTTGGAGTGGGAGGCTCAAAACTTGAATACAGGATTCGAGGTGCAGCCTCACCAGTGCCAAGTACAGGGGCACCATCGCCTCCCTGGTGCTGCTGGCCATACGATTCCTGATACAAGCCAGGATGCTATTGGCCCTCTCGGCCACCTGGGCACACTGCTGGCTCATGTTCAGCTGGCTGTCAACCAACACCCCCAGGTCCTTTTCTGCTAGGCAGCTCTGCAGCCACTGCTCCCCAAGCCTGCAGCGTTGCCTGGGGTTGTTGTGACCAAAGTGCAGGACCCGGCACTGAGCCTTGTTGAGCTTCACACAGTTGGCCCCAGCCCATCAATGCAGCCTGGCCAGATCCCTCTGTAGGGCCTTCCTACCCTCCAGCAGATCGACACTTCCACCCAACTTGGCATCAACTGCAAACTTACTGGGGGTGCACTCGATCCCCTCATCCAGACCATTGATAAAGATATTAAAGAGAACTGGCCCCAACACTGAGCCCTGGGGAACACCACTTGTCACTGGCCACCAACTGGATTTGACTCCATTCACCACCACTCTCTGGGCCCAGCCATCCAGCCAGTTTTTACCCAGCAAAGAGTACACTTGTCCAAGCCAGGAGCAGCCAGTTTCTCCAGGAGAATGCTATGGGAAACCATGTCAAAGGCTTTACAAAAGTCCAAGTAGACGACATCCACAGCCTTCCCCTCATCCACTAAGCGGGTCACCTTGTCATAGAAGGAGATCAGGTCAGTCAAGCAGGACCTGCCTTTCATAAACCCACGCTGGCGGGGCCTGATCCCCTGGTTGTACCGTATGTGCCATGTGATGGCACTCAGGATGATCTGCTCCATGACCGTCTCTGGCACCGAGGTCGGGTTGACAGGCCTGTAGTTCCCCGGATCCTCCTTCCGGCCCTTCGTGTAGATGGGCGTCACATTTGCTAACCTCCAGTCAACTGGGACCTCCCCGGTTAGCCAGGATGCTGATAGATGGTGGAGAGTGGCTTGGTGAGCACCTCTGCCAGCTCCCTCAGTACCCTTGGGTGGATCCCATCTGGCCCCACAGACTTGTGCGTGTCTGAGTGGTGTGGCAGGTCACTGACCATTTCCCCTTGGATTATGGGGGCTTCATTCTGCTCCCCGTCCCTGTCTTCCAGCTCAGGAGGCTGGGTACCCTGCACAGCTCCCTGGCGCACCCCAGGGCTCCCAATACAGCCCCAATGCTCTCAGTGCAGGTCCCTGACTTCCCCCAGTTCTCCCAGTGCAGCCCCAGTGCTCCCCGTGCAGCTCCCTGGCCCTCCCATGTGCACACAGTATCAGTCCCTGGTCCCCTACAGTCACCCCAGTAAAGCCCCAGTGCTCCCAGTGCTGCCCCTGTGCTCCCAGTGCAGGTCCCTGGCTCCCCGTGTGATCCCAGTTCAGCCCCAGTGCTGCTAGTGTGGCTGCTTGGCTCCCTCCAGGGCTCCCAGTGTCGCCCCAGTAGTCCCAGTGCAGGTTCCTTGCGTCCCACAGTGCTCCCAGTGCTGCCCCCGTGCTCCCAGTGCCACCACAGTCCTCCCAGTGACACCCCAGTGCTCCCAGTACGGCTCCCTGTCTCATCCCAGTGCTCCTAGTTGTGGCCTAGTGCTCCCAGTATGGCTCCCTGGCTCTCCCTAGGGCTCCCAGTGCCACCCCAGTGCACCCAGTATCACTTTCTGGTCCCTCCCAGTCATCCCGGTAAAGCCCCAGTGCTCCCCGTGCTGCCCCTTTTCTCACAGTGTAGCTCTGTGGCTCCCCCCAGTTTTCCCAGTGCTGCCCCATTGGTATCAGTGCAGCTCCCTGGCTCCCCGCAGTGTTCCCAGCGATGCCCCAGAGCTCCCAGTACAGCCTCCTGGCTCCCTGCGGTGCACCCAGTGCTGCCCTAGTGCTCTCAGTGTGGCTCATTGGCTCTCCCCAGTCCTCCCAGTTCAACCCAGTGCTCCCCCAAGTGCACGCAGTATCACTCCGTGCCTCACCCTACTCCTCCAAGTAAAGCCCCAGTGCTCCCAGTGCCAACCCAGTGCTCCCAGTGTGGCTCCCCGGCTCTCCCCAGTACTCCCAGATCAGCTTCCTGGCTGCCCCCACTTCTCCCAGTGCTGCCTCAGTGCTCCCAGTGCCCATCATCTCTGGCTCTTTCCAGTGCTCTCAGAGCGGCTCCCAGGCTCCCCCCAGTCTTCCCAGTGCAGCCCCAGTGCTCCCAGTGCAGCTCCCTGACTCCCCCTAGTGCACCCAGTGCCTCCCCAGTGCTCTCAGCGCTCCTCCTTGCCTCACTCCAGTGATCCCAGTGCAACCCAGTGCTCCCTGTGCCTTCCTTGGGTCCCCCCAGTACACCCACTATCACTCCCTGCCTCACCCTAGTACTTCTAGTAAAGCCCCAGTGCTCCCAGTGTCACCCCAGTGCTCCCAATGCAGCTCCCTGGCTCCCCTCGGTGCTCCCAGCACATCTACCTGGCTCCCTCCAGTGCTCCACTGACACCCCAGTGCTCCCAGTGCGAATCCCTGGCTCCCCCCAGCGATGCGCCAGTGCTCCCAATGTGGCTCCCTGTCTCGTCCCAGTGCTCCTAGTTGTAGCCCAGTGCTCCCAGTGCATCTCCCTGGTTCCACCCAGTACTTCCAGTGCCACCCCAGTTCTCCCAGTGCATCTCCATGGCTCCTTCCAGTGCTCTCAGGGCAGCTCCCTGAATCCCCCCAGTGCTCCCAGTGACACCCCAGTGTTCTCAGTGCGGCTCCGAGGCTCCCCCAAGTGCTCTCAATACAGCACCAGTGCTCCCAGTGCAGCTCCCTGCCCCCCCGTGTGCACCCAGTTCAGTCCCAGTGCTGCCACTGCGGCTTCCTGGCTCCCCCCGCAGTGCACCCAGTGCCGCTCCAGTGCTCTCAGTATGGCTCCCTGCCTCTCCCCAGTTCTCCCAGTGACACCTAAGGCTCCTATTGCCTTCCCTGCCTCCCCCCAGTGCACCCAGTATCACTCTGTGGCTTACCCTAGTCCTCCCAGTAAAGCCCCAGTGCTCCCAGTGACACGCCAGTGCTCCCAGTGCGGCTCCCTGGCTCCACCCAGTGCTCCCAGTGCTGCCCCAGTGATCCAAGTACAGGTTCCTTACTACCCCCAGTGCTCCCGCTGCCACCCTCACTGCTCCCAGTGCCACCCCAGTGCTCCCAGTGTGGCTCCATGCCTCCCAGTGCATTACCCTGCTTCCCTCTAGTGCTTCCAGTGCTACCCCAGTGCTCCCAGTGCAGCTTTCTGCTCCCCTCCAGTGCACCCAGTATCACTGCCTGGTACCCCCTAGTCAGCCCAGTAAAGCCACAGTGCTCCCAGAGCCGCTCCTGTGCTCCCAGTGCAGCTCTGTGGCTCCCCCCGGTTCTCCCAGTGCAGCCCCATAGTCCCAAATGTGGCTCCCTGGCTCCCCCCAGTGCTCCCAGTGTGGCCTCCTGCCTCTCCCCAGTGCTCCCAGAGTAAGCTACCTGGCTCTCCCCAGTACTGCCAGTGAAGACTCAGTACTCCCAGTTTGCCTTCCTGGCTTCCCCCATTTCTCTCAGCTCTGTCGGTCCCAGTGCAGCTCCCTTGCGCACCCCAGTGCACCCGGTATCACTCCTTGGTCCCCCCAGTCATCCCAGTAAAGCCCCAGTGCTCCCAGTGCCACCCCTGTGCTCCCTGTGCAGCTCCATTGGTCCCAGTGTATCTCCCTGCCTCCCCCCAGTGCTCCCAGTACAGCTCCCTGCCTCTCCCCAGTGCTCCCAGTATCACCCCCGTGCTCCCAGTGCCACCCCAGTTTTCCCAGCATGACTCACTGCCTCGCCCCCATGCTCCCAGTGTTTCCCCAGTCTTCCCAGTGCGGCTTCCTGTCTCACCCCAGTGCTCCCAGTTACACTCCAGTGCTGATAGTCTGGCACCCTGACTCTCCCCAGTGTTCCCAGTGTCACCCCAGTACTCCCATTTCTGCTCCCTGGCTCTCCACAGTGCTCCCAGTGGTGCCCCAGTGCTCCCAGTGCAGCTCTGTTTCTCCCCCCAGTACTGCCAGTGCAGACTCAGTACTCCAAATTTGGCTTCCTGGCTTCCCCCAATGCACCCAGTGCCACGCCAGTGCAGATGCCTGTTTCCCCCAGTGCTTCCAGTGCTGCCCCAGTGCTCCCAGTGCAGCTCCCTGGCCCCTGCCAGTGCTCCCAGTATCACTGCCTGGTCCCCCCAGCCATCCCAGTAAAGCCACAGTGCTCTTGGAGCTGCCCCTCTGCTTCCAGTGCGGCTTTGTGGCTTCCCCCAGTTCTCCCACTGTAGCCCCATAGTCCCAAATGTGGCTCCCGGGCTCCCCTCAGTGCTCCCAGTATCACTCCCTGGTACCCCACAGTCATCCCAGTAAAGCCTCAGTGCTCCCAGTGCCGCCCCTGTGCTCCCAGTGTGACTCCTTGGCTCTCCCCAGTGCTCCCAGTAGTATCCCCGTGCTCTCTGTACCACCCCAGTTCTCCAGGTGTGACTCACTGGCTCCCCCTGTGCTCCCAGTGTTGCCCCTGTCTCCCCAGTGAGGCTCCCTCTCTCATTCCAGTGCTCCCAGTTATACCCCCGTACTGATAGTACGGCACCCAGGCTCTCGCCAATGCTCCCAGTGCCACCCTAGTGCTCCCATTTCGGCTCCCTGCCTCCCTCCAGTGCTCTCAGTGGCACCCCAGTGCTCCCAGTGCAGCTCCCTGGCTCTGCCCAGTGCTCCCAGTGACACCCCAGTGTTCCCAGTGTGTCTCCATAGCTCCCAGTGCATCTCCCTGGTTGACCCCAGTGCTTCCAGTGCTGCCCCAGTGCTCCCAGTGCAGCTCCCTGGCCCCTGCCAGTGCATCCAGTATCACTCCCTGGTCCTCCCAAGTCGTCCCAGTAAAGCCACAGTGCTCCCAGAGCTGCCCCTGTGCTTCCAGTGCATCTCCCCAGTTCCCCCCAGTGCTTCCAGTGCAGCCCCATAGTCCCAATGGTGGCTCCCTGGCTCTCCCCAGTGCTCCCAGTGCGGCTCCATGTCTCCCCCCACTACTGCCAGTAAAGACTCAGTACTCCCAGTTTGGCTTCCTGCCCCCCCCGACCACTGCGCCCAGTATCACTCCCTGGTCCTCCTCCCCGGCCCAGCGCAGGAGAAGATGGAGCCCTTGAGATGTCTCCAGGTCTCCCAGGGAACCTACTCTGACACAGACCGAAGTAACCACTGATGTCCCCTCTCTCAGCGCTGCAGAGACACTTCTTTCCAGCAGTGTCACTTCTCCTCTCAGAGACAGAGTTAGGTACGGGAATACTCGCTCCTTGTCCCACCATCAGAGACACCAGAGAGGGGCAGGGAGGGGTTTCCTTTACCCGTGCCGAGAGAATGGATTCAGATGAGTCAGTTGAGGCATCTCCTTCGGCGTTTGTAGTCCTGGAGCTGCAAGGGGACTCAGCTTGCTCCCGTGCTCCCCACAAACCCCCAGGACTGGTGATTCCTCTTGCCTCAGTTCAGGTGTACACAAACCAGGAACCTGCATGGGAACCTCTTGTATCCGCTCCCATGCTAATTAATGGAGACCGAGGGCAGGAAGTTACACGCAAAAGCTTCTTGGCCTTTGAGGTGCCAGAGGTGGTAAAACTACGTGTAGATAACTTCAGGTTCTAATGGAGCAATGCCGAGGGGCAGGACATCATCTGGGGGAAGCCTCTTGGGGGCTGGTGACAAATTCCTTTGGCCACCTGAACCGACAACACAAACTGTCCAAACAGTATGTTCAGGGCAACCCGCGGAGGTCGTCAGCTGGCCACGTGGAGTGCAGTGCAACAGGGAGAGCGAAGCCTCTCCCTTCTTGTCTTCTCCATCAGCCACATTTACACCACCTCCATTGATTATAAAGTTGTCTCATGTACATCCCAACGTTGCCAAACTCATTCTGGGCAGCTGCTCAGCGTCAGGGCCAATTCCAGGCCCGAGGTGCTGCGTGAGATGCCAGGGATCTCCAGCACAATTGTATGTGGCTGGCAAGGACAGCCCAGCACCTACAGGAAAGCCATCCCTGTCCAGAGCAGGTGCGTGACAGAAAACCCTGGGCATTGTAGGCGGATTTGGTGCTTGAGTGCAAGAAGCTGATTGCCACTGCTGCAGCGAGGCCAGGCCTGTCCCATCTCTATCCAGGAGATGCAGGCAGTGCATGACTAGGAAGCACATCACAGCGCAGCCTCTGCTCTTGTGCCTCCGCTCTGAAACGCGGCAGATTTTCTCTCCCCATCCTTTACCCACTTCCATGATAAGACATTCAAGGAACAGGCCAGTGATTTTCCCAGTACGCCTGAATCACAGCATGTCCACACCAAAGGCCATTTTCAGCAGCACCTTGTCTTTCCTCAGCATCAGTCTCACCTCCCCCACAGGCCCTGTCATTTACACCTTTGGAGATTTTCAGGTCCCAGCTCCACAAAACAAAAGCCAACCTGACCCCAGGGCTGGTGATGGTTCCTCTCTGGGTGAGAGGCTGGAGCAGAGAGCCCCAGCAGTCCCTTCCCCATGAACACCTCCATGAGCCTGTGCCTTGCAGTGAGCCTGAGGAGAAGGCATTCAGCTGGAGGTGAGGGCCTCTGCAGAACCACCTCATAGGACAATTCAGGTTGGAAGGGAGCTCAGGAGGTCTCTGGTCCAACCTCTGTCTCAAAGCAGGTCCAGCTCTGATCTCAGACCAGGTCTCTCAGTAGAAGTCAGCATCCTCATGGAGCCCTCACAGGAGCCAGGAATCTAAGCTACTGCTACAGAAATGGAGAAAAGACATTTGACCAGCTCCCGGAACACAAGCATTGGTTAAGCCATGAGACCTGATATTGCTGGGAACATCCGCCTTCTTGTCCAGAGGAGTGTGTCTTCTGAATGCTTCCTGGCGTATCTCCACACCCATGGGGTGCTTTAGGCTGCAAACAGAACGGAAACAATGCCCCTGACTGGGGTAATCTCAACTTAATTGATGAAAGAGAGGGAGAGGGAGGCATCTCAGAGCTTTGAGGTTCCCTGCTGCAGAGTTAAGGCTTCAGAGGCAGGATCCAAAGTGAACTGTTTTGAACTAGCACAACCTTTAGATCATTTTGCATGGGATGCCTCTCCTCACCCCTTTCAATCATTGGCAGCCAAGAAACTCACCTTCTTATCTTCTGCCAGAGCCTGACCAAGAGATGGGAAGAAAGGAAAGGCCCGAAGCCTCTGTGACTCCGCATGGGTCTAGCACGTGGGTGGCCACAGTCTTATTTCATTGAAAACCCCTAAAGAATCAAGCTGGGAAGTCGGTCAGCTAGTCCAAATCAGTGAGGTCCTCAAATGAGATATGCTCCAGTCCCTTCATCCTCTTCGTGGCCCTTCCCTGGACTCTCTCCAGTGTGTCCATGTCTTTCTTGTACTGGAGAGACCAGAACTGGACACAGTACTCCAGGTAAGGCCTCACCAGTGCTGCGTAGAGAGGAAGGATCGCCTCCCTTGACCTGCTGGCAACATACCACCGTAGGCAGCCCCGGAAACCATTAGCCCTTTTTGCCACAAGGGCGTATTGCTGGCTCACGTTCATCCTGGTGTTCACCAGGACCCATAGGGTCTCTTGTGTAGAGGTGCTTCGCAGCTGTGCAACCCACAGAATATATTGATGCCTGAGGTTGCTCCTCCTCAGGTGCAGGACTTTGCACTTCCCCTTGTTGACCTTCCTGAGGTCCACAGCATTATGACTCTGGTGTCTCAGCCACTCCTCCCAGCTTTGTGCCATCAGCAAACTTGCTGAGGGTACACTCTGCCCCATCATCCAGATCATTAAAGAAATTGTTCAAGGGCATCAGAGCCAGAACTGACCCCGAGGGTACACCACTACTTGCTGTCCTCCAACGAAACTTCATGCCACTACTCAGCACCCTCTGAACCCAGCTGTTCAGCCAGTTTTCAATCCACCCAACGTCTGCTTCATCAGCTTCTATGACAGTGTTGAAAATCTTACTGAAGTCTCGGTAGAGAGCATCCACCGCTCTCCCCTTGTATACCAGCCCAGTCATTTCATCATTGATGCTTATCAAGTTGATCAAGCCATGAGTAACCCTCAGTGAATTCATGCTGACTACTCCTGATGATTTTCTTGTCCTTCATGTGCCAAGAAATGGTTTCCAGGATTCCCTGCTCTATCATCTTCCAAGGGATGGAGGTGGGACAGGCTGGCCTGTAGTGCCCTGGGTCGTCCTTCTTGCCCTTACTGAAGACAGGAGTGACATTTGCTTTCTACCAGTCTTTGGGCCCTTCTCCCAATCACCAGGATCCATCAAAGACCATTAAGAGTGGCCTCACAATGACATCTGCCAGCACTCGTAAGTACTTGTGGGTGAATCCCATAAGGGCCCACAGGCTTACGCATGTCTCATTTGCTTAAAGATTGCCTGACCTGATCCTCTTCCACCAAGGGTACCTCTGCCTTGCTCCTGCCTTTCCTCCTGGCCTCTGGGACCTGGGACTCATGAAGGCCGGTCTTGCTAGGAAAGACTGGGACAAAGCAAGCAGTCAGTACCTCAGCTTTTTCCATGGTACGTGTAACCAGATCCCACGTCTCATTCAGCAGTGGACCCACATTTTCCCTAGCCTTCCTTTTGTCACCTAAGTACTTATGGAAGTTCTTCTTGTTGCCCTTGACATATTAACCAGCTTTATTGGACCCCTCTTCCCCTCAGGGCCTTATCCTATGGGCTTCTTCCAAAGAGATCCTTGAAGAGGCCAAAGTCTGCTCTCCTGAAAGCCAGGGTTGTGAGCTTGCTTTTCACCCACTGCCCTGCCCTCAGGATCCCGAACTCCACCATCTTTTGGTTACTGCAGCCAAGGTTGTCTTTGACCTTCACATTCCCCCGTGAGCCCCTCCTTTGACCTTCACATTCCCAGCAGAGCACCTCTCCTTGTTGCCTCCTCCATCACTTGGAGGAGGAAGTTATCTTCAGTGCACTCCACGAACATCCTGGATGTTCCTTGCTTATGTCCTGCCGTATTGTCCCTCCAGCAGCTATCGGGATGACTGAAGTGCCCCATGAGGACCAGGGACTGCGCACTTGAGGCTGCAAACTGGTCAGGTCAGACACCCGCTATAATGTCACCTTTACCTGTCCTCTCTTTAATCCTCACCCATAAGCTCTCATTTGGCTCCTTATGAATCCCCAGGCTGAGCTCCACACACTCCAGCTGCTCTCTCACATAAAGGGAAGCTCCCCATCCTCGTCTTCCCAGCCTTTCCTTTGGAAAGAGCCTGTGTGCCTACATTGCAACGCTCCAGTCATGGGAGCCATCCCACCACTCCTCCGTGATCCCACCAAGATTGTAGCCCTCAACTACACACAGGTCTCTATTGCATCAGGTTTACTCCTCATGTTGCGTGCATTGATCCGGTCTGATTGTCAGGCTCGGGGAAGGTTTGTAATGATCCCAAGGGTGAAATTAAGACACAAACGAGGTCATATGCCGCCAATCAGACGTTTTATTGGGTAAATATAAAAGAGTAAAGCGATAGGAAAGGCAGGAAATATTAGGAGGAAATTAAGCAAGCATCCAGAGAGAGAGAAGCAAAGGATAGTCACCACCATGGATCCAGCGGTGTCCCGTTGGTCCTGTCTTCAGTTTTTTGGTGGTGGATGGCCACACTCAGGTTTCGTTGTGCCGTCTTTTATCTGGTGTTGGAGAGGGAGTTTGCCCTCTCGTTTCCATTTGGTTATCCAGGGCAACATCACGTACCCAACACATGCACATCTACTGGTGGGGCAAGCGGCCTGACCAGATACCAGTTGGTGTCCTCTTCTTGGTGGTGCCCGATAAGCCAAAGAATGGCCTGCTGCTTCAGCAAGTTTGCACAGGCTTCCTCGCAAGACGGTGCTACCTGATAAGCCAAAGAGTGGTCTGCCCTCGGGTCTTGTCAGACAAAAGAGTGGTCTACTGTCCGGTCTTATCAGATAAACACACACAAGCAAGCTTTGAGACAATTGTTCTTAACACTTCAGTCTCTTACAGGAGGGCAACAGGCAAGCAAAGCCAGGGCCAGCGGGTAAAGGGAAACCAGGGGTGGGCTTCTTGAATGAGAGGGATTGAGGATGACCAAAGGGAAGAACCTGGGAGGGGGGACACAGGGAATAGGAAGGTTGGAGGTGAAGCAAAGGGTACAACCAGGGCTGTTTGTGGGCACCTGTCAAGTAGCCCTCGGTCTCAGCAGGGAATCAGCATGGCTGGGCACACCTCTGATGGGCCTGCACAGGAATGCAGACGGCTTGGGGAGCAAACAGGAGGAATTAGGAGTCTGTGGGCAGTTCTTGAGCTGTAATCTCACTTGGGTATCAGGGACGTGGTCAGATAGCTCACACCACTGGAGCGTGGCCATGGATGGAAGCTGTCTCTTTAGGAAGGATGGGGCAGGTCAGTGAGGAGGGGAAGGTGCCCTGTCTGTGGACGAGCAGAAGGAAAGCATGGAGCTCTGCTAGTGACAGGTGAGGAGCCAGATGAGAGCCGACGGATCAGGATTAGTGGGCAGAGCAACATTACCATAGGTAATGTTGTAGTTGGTGTCTGCTGTGGACCAACTGGATTAGGAAGAAGCAACAGATGAGGCCTTCTTCAGACAAGTAGAAGCAGCTTCTCATTTGCAGGCCCTGGTCCTCATGGGGGACATTACCCAGCTGGACATCTGCCGGAGGGGCAGCACAGCAGGGCACAAGACACTCAGGAGGTTTCTGGAGGGCACCAAGAACCTCCCGAGCATTCAGAGAGGGTGTTAGGAAAGCCAAAGCCCATCTCGATCTCAGTCTGGTGATTCCATCTGGACATGAAGGGCATCAAGAAAGGATTTAACAACGATGCCAGCAGCAAAAGGAAGGCTCGGGAAAATGTGGGTCTGCTGCTAGATGGTGTGGGACCCTGGTGACAGAGAACACAGAAGAGGCCAAGGTACTCCATGCCTTCTTCCTCTCTGCGTTTACTGGTAAGACCAACCTTCAGGAATCCCAGGCCCCCAAGACCAGAGGCAAGGAGCAAGGAAGACTTCCCCTTGGTGCAGGAGTCTCAGCTTAGGGAACATGGAAACAAACCGCACATGCATAAGTCCTTGGGACCTGAGCGGATGCACTCGAGTGCTGAGGAAGATGGATGATGTCCTTGTAAGGCCACTTGAAACCATGTTTGAAAGGTCAAAGGGATTTGGTGAGGTTCCTGAGGACGGGAAGAAAGCAAATGGAAACCTTATCTTGAAGCAGAGCAAGAAAGAGGATGCAGGGAGCTGTCAGCCTGTCTCCCATTCTACCCCTATAGACAAGCTGACCAAGTATGGACTGGCTAAGTGGAAAATGAGAGGGACTGAAAACTGACTGAGTCCCAGAGGGTTGTGTCCAGTGGCACAAAGTCCAGCTGGAGGATAATCACCAGTGGGGTAGCCCAAGGGTTGATACTGGGTCCCATTTTATTCAGCCTTTCATTACAGTCCTGGAGGATGGGACCAAGGGCATCCCGAGCAAGTTTGTGGATGATCTAAAATTGGGAGGAGTGGCTGATACACCGGCTGGTTGCACTGCTGCTCAGAAGGACCTGGGCAGGCTGGAGAACTGGGCAGAGAGGAACCTCATGAAGTTCAACAAAGGGAAACACAGAGCCCTGCCCCTGGGCAGGAAGGACCCCATGGACCAGGACAGGCTGGGGGATGGCTGGCTGGAAAGCAGGTTTCTAGAGAAGGATCAGGGGGTCCTGGTTGACAGCAAGCTGACCACAAGCCAGCAGTGTGGCTGTGTGGCAAAGCAGGCCGACAGCCTCCTGGGCCGCATTCAGGAGAGGTTTGCCAGCAGGTCGAGAGAGGTGATCCTGCCCCTCTAGTCAGCACTCGTGAGGCCACATCTGGAGCTCTACGTCCAGTGCTGGGCTGCCCCGTACAAGAGACACATTGACTTACTGGAATGAGTCCAGCAAAGGGCCACAAAGATGATGAAGGCACACAAGCATCTCTCAGGAGGAGAGGCTGAGAGATCTGGGACTTTTTAGCCTGGAGAAGGGAAGGCTCATGGGGATCTTATCAATGTGTATCAACACCTGATGGGAGAGAATGAAGAAGAGGAAGCCAGACTTTTCTCCGTGGTGCCCAGTGACAGACAATGGGTAGAAACGGAAGCACAGGAGCTTCCGTCTCAACACAAGAAAACACTTTTCTCCTGTGAGGGTGGTGCATCACTGGAACAGATTGTCCAGAGAGGTTGTGGAGCCTCTATCCATGGAGATATTCCAAACCCAGCTGCACCCTGTATTGGGCAACCCCAGTAGGCGCCCTAGTCTAGACCAGACTAGGCAATCTCCACAGATACCGCAAACAAGAGTCAGAAGGAACCAATGGAGGTCTCTAGTGCCACAATCTGCTCTGAGTAGGGAGAGCTTGTCCCTTAGATCAGGCTGGTCAGTGTTTTCTCCACTTGAGTTTTGAAAATCTCTGGGCCCCAGACCCAACACTAAGCAACTATAAAGGTGTGGGTTTTTTTTCCTTAAACCTCATTTGAAAATCCCCCTCCTGCTTCTTGTTCTCGTTGTCTCTTGTCCTCCTCGTTCCCTCCTGACCGCTAGACAGATCCTGATGCCTACTCTGACCAAGGACAATCACAACCTTCTCTCCAAGTGTGGCAACACCGGGATCCCCTGCGACTGCACCGCCAGGCATTGGTGGACAGCTCCAAGGAGAGAGACACCCTGGGGATCCCTGCATGGGCTCAGAGGAGGGCATGTGGAGACACCCAGCACCTAACCGGGAGGGAATGTGGCAGTGCCTGTGGGCTGACACTGAGGCAGAGCTGGGGGCAGCATGGGGGAGCAGAGAAGACCTCCAGCAGCTCCTCTGCATACCTGCCAAGGGAGTAATGCACCTGGTGGTGCTTCTGAGAGAGGATGGTGGCATGGGAGGGGAGGTACTAAGAGCTGTGGTGCAGGGCACCGGGGCTCAGAACTAGGTCTGGGCTTCCCAGCAGGCAGTGCCAGTGGCTACAGCCGCCAAAGAGCCCTGACCATGGAGAAAGCAGCAGCGCATCTCCTCCCAGCTGTGGAGAGCTGCTCTGGCTGTAGAGAGGCTACTGGGAGTGCTGTGGTCAATCCTGGCTGCCCTGCATCTCCAAACCCAGCGTGTCTCTTGGGTCCCCGGAGCAATTGCACTTACTGGGGTGACAGCCCTGCCTGGCTAGGGACTGAAGGGAACTCTGGGTTGAGTCATGCTTCCTTCAGTGCAAGCCCTGACACAGGGTCCCAGCCTCCCTTTTGATGCCACCCTTGAGGAGGGGCAATGGCACAAAGGGATGCGCAGTCATGAGCACCAGTCCTTCTTCATCCGCTTCCCAGGCCTGGTGGAGCTCCCGGACAGCAAGGACTTCTGGCTCTGCACCATGACCATGCTTTAGGGGACCCACAGTCTGGGCATTGTCTTGGATTAGGTGAACGCTGGTATTTTTGTCTCTGAGGCAATTTCCAGCCCAGGTCATCTCTGCTCTGATCTCTCCCTAACCTTTCTCTCATCTACCTGGCCGTTCTTCGCCCCCTCCCCACCACCACCGCAGGGCCCCGAGCTGGCGATGCTGCTCTGCAGGGTGATTTGGCTGTGGTGCCTGGGGTCACAGGGCGACTCTGCACTGGCCTTGCTGCTCAGGGTGTGGAGCAGCTCCAGCTGGATGGAGATGACTGCTGCTCATCTCCCCACTGCACGGGGGAGATCCCGTTTTATTACAGAGAGGCTATGGGGCAGTCAGCTCTGCCCCGGTGTTAGACACACTCTTACCCAGGCTCCAGGTGAGACAGAGCAGGTTTATGCCTCTGGAGAAGCGAGACAAATCCAAACATTTCTCTAGGAACACAATAACCACAAGTAACAATAATGGGAAAGTTAAATGATAATGACAAAAATAATGATAATACACCAAAGCAGCAGGTTTGGATGGGATATCCTGGGAGTCGCTTGTGGAGAGAGATGGAGAGTTGATCACTATTGCAGAAACTTTCATGTAATCCTAATTCCACCCTTGAGCTCCTGGTTCCTCATGCTGTAGATGAGGGGGTCACTGCTGGAGGCACCACTGAGTACAGAGCTGCCATCACCAGACCCAGGGGTGGGGAGGAGATGGAGGGGGCCTTCAGGTGCTGATAAAGAGGGAGACCACGGCCAGGGGAGGAGGCACGCGGAAAAGGCTTTGTGCTGTCCCTGCTCCCAGGGGATCCTCAGCACAGTTGTGCACACTTTCCCACGAGACCCAGGAGGGTCCCGCAGCGGTTTTTTGGGAAGGGTTGTGCAGCCTGGAAGCACAGGGAGGCGGGAAAGTTCTCACGTCAGGCCCAGACACTGAAGCTCTGACACCGCAGTGACCTGTTCTCTGACAGCGGTTCCAAAGGAGCATTTTTACCTCACCACAGGCCTTCCTTGTGCTCATTTGTGTCATGGCCCGGGAACACGCCAGGAGCACAGGCATCACCGCCACCGGAGGGCAGACACGTGCCATGCCCCGCCCACCAGCAGATATGCAGATTGATGTACAACAGAAACATTTTTTAGAAAGATATCTAAAACTGAGTGGACAAATAAGTATAACTATATTTTTATTTATTTATGATTAGATACAATATTTTAAATACATATACCTCTATAAACATATATATGTGTATGCATTTTTATACAGATATATGTAAACATTTATAAAGGAAGAGAAATTCAATCTGTACAGCCATTGCAACATAGGTATCAAATGGATAACACCTTCTTTGATAAGAGCTACCGGAAGGAACAATCAGAGTTTAAATGTGAATAGAAAACAAAGTACAAGGGTGGGTCGAGGTCCCCCACTTTACCAGGCTGCAGAAGCAGCCCAGACATGTCTAGGGTGGGGGAACCTCAAGAAGGTGGGGAGGACACAGACAAGCTGGAACATGCCCGAGGGCTATGGCCCCCTCCCAGGAGGCCACCAAGGGGCCCTTGGCCCAAATCCTGTCAGCATACAAAGAAGAGCTCAGTCCTGTGAATTGGCCTAGGAGGACCCCACATCCCAGCCCGGCCCAGCAGGATGGCCACACAGGGTGAACTGGGGAGGACTCTCAGATTTTCTCTCTGCTGCAAGACACAGGCAAAGCTGTCTGCAAACATGAAAAAACCAGGACAAAATGCCAGCTTCAGTAGAATATGTGCATGGGGACCATATGGAAAAGACTCACAGAGGATCTGAGAAAAGACCATGTGAACGAGAGGAACTAGCCAATGAGCCCATGAACAGCAAACTGGATTTTGAGGTGCCAAAGAGAGGGGAAGGGTGCTGGTGGGGAACTCCCTTTCCCCAGGGTTGTGGGGGATCTGACAGCTCCCTGTAAGACCAGTGTGGGGTGTGGGCTCGTGATACATGTGATTCCTTGTCCTGAGGTTGATAATCTGACTGAATGCTTCAAAAAGCTCTGGCTGACTGAGTGAGGGGAGAAGTCAGGAGTGTGCTGGGACTTGTCCAGGTCCACCTGACCCACACCAGGCAAACCCAGTACGCTGTGTCTATGTCCTGTCAAAGGATGGGGAAGGGAGTGGTGGTGGTGGATGGAAATGTATTGAATACTGTAGAACCTGAGCGGGATGCAAACGGTATGGAATAAGGGGTGGAGATTGTACTGGGTCTGGATGGGATGAAGTTAATTTTCTTCTTAGCAGCCCCTATGGTGCTGTGCTTTTCCTTGGTGGCCAGAACAGCTTTGACAGCAAGCCGACATTGTAGCTATTGCTGAGCAGTTCTTGCACAGCATCAAGGCCTTCTCTGTTTCTCGCTGTGCCCCAACAGCAGGGAGGCTGGCTGTGGCAAGAGGCTGGGAGGGGACAAAGCCAGGATAGCTGACCCCAGCTGACCAAATCGATATTCCATGCCATATGATGTCATGGTCAGCAATAAAACTGGGGAGGAGGGTGTGTTCTCCAAAGTATCCTTTACTCAGAGACTGGCCGGGCATCGATCTCCTGCTGTGAGTGCTTACTCCTCCACTTATTAAACTGTCTTTATCTCGACCCATGAGATGTGTTTTCTTGCTTTTGCCCTTCCCGTTCCCTCCTCCATTCCGTTGATGGGGAGTGAGCAAGTGACGGGGTGGGGGCTGCCACATGAGGTCACTCCAGAATGTCAGCACATAGCAAATAGGTTGGTATGTGCTTGAGTAGATGATAGGCTGAGAGCTGGCACATGGCTTGTGTAAGTGGTTGTGAGATTACTGATGCCTGAGTAGCTGATAGGCCAAAAGCATGCATGTGGCTTGTGTTGGAGCTTGTGAGGTCACTTGTGCCTTTGTATCTCATAGGCGAGTGGATAGCAAGTAGGTGGATATGTAGTGGTCAGGTCACCGGTGCCTGAGTAGCTGCTAGGCAAGAGGGAGACACATGGCTTGGGTATGTACTTGTGATGTCACTCTTGGCTGAATAGCTGATAGGCCAGGACCAGGTGCATGGCCCTGATAGGTGCTTGTGAGGTCGCCGGAGGCTGAGTACCTCAACAGCGAGTACATGGCAAATGGGTGTACATGTTCTTGTGAGGTCACGGGTGCCTGAGTAGCTGACAGGGCAGGAGCAGGCATCTGGCATTGTACTGGTTTTGGCTGGGGTAGAATTACCTTTCTATTTAGTGAAATAGTGAGCGACTGTGTGGGACTTAGCTGCTGGCTGGGGATAAACGACAACAGGTATGTGTACGTTGTTTTGAGGTCACTGCTGCCTGAGTAGCTGATAGGGCAGGAGCAGGCCCACAGTTTCTGTAGGTGGTTCTGAGGTCATTGGTGCCCAAATAGCCAATAGGCCAGGAGCAGGCCAACATCAGAGGTAGATGCTATGACATCATCTGTGGCTGAGTAGCAGATAGGCCAGGGGCTGTGTATGAGCTTGCGATGTCACTGGTGCCTGAGTAGCTGATAGGCCAGGAGCTGGCACATAGCTCATGCAGATGCTTCTGATGTCACCAAAATAATATTTAGACCACGCCCAAATAGGACTTTTTGAAAGAACTATCATCAGCAGAAGGCCACACACATGTGATAGCATAACTCATGCACGCGCAGCATTGTCAGGAGGAGGGTGTGAGATCACCGTCAGTATAACCCAAGAGCGCACAGAGGTGGCAGTAGGAGGGTGGCAGTGGTCGCATCACCAATGGCACCCCATGGCTGTGGGGCTCGGTGCAGAGCGGCTGTGTGCTGTCCCAAGGGCATCACGGGGAACGGGAGCTGCCCGCCCCGTGTCTGTGAGGCCGAAGGAGCAGCCCCTGCAGCCCTGGCTGGAGCAGTCGGGGTGGGGGTGGCTCGGGGTGGGGGTGGCTCGGGGGCACCGCAGGGATGTGCCTGGGCATGGTGCCAGGAGGAAACCACAGACTTCCTGCCCCGGCGCTGCGCGGGGAGCGTGCTACGAGGCCATGGGGGCTGTGGTTTGTACACCTGCAGGCTGGAGCTCCTGATCCGCCTGCGGGGAATAACGGCCCCTTGGTGACAGGCTGAGAGTCAGGGAAATGTCTGAGCCTCTGGGCTGTGGGTCTGCTGCCAGGGCAGGGACATGAGGGACCTTCCATGGGGCTCTCCAGGGAAGGATGGGTGAGCCAGCACTCCTGGGATGGGGCTCTGGCCTGGGCTAAGGCCCTTTCCCAGCTGCTGCTCCCAGCACAGCAGGGTCTGTAGCAGGGTCAGGGGCTCCTTCCTTCCCTTCCTGAAACAGCCTCCGGTGCAGTCCCAGCCCTGTGGTTCCCATGGCACGGGCATGGCTGGACACTCTCACCTTGGGCTCTTGGACGTGCCTGGCATAGGAGATGCTCAGTGCTCCTGGTCAACACAGCAGGGCTCAAGGGGTGAAAAACCCATTTCTCCCCCCCCCCCCCCCCCAACCTGCCCTGTCCTTTGACAGCCCACCACCACAGTGACGTGACACCTGCAGCAGAGCCGTCTCTCATATATGGTCATGAATGGCACTGGAGAAGTTCATTGGAGGGCTGGGCTGTGTCGGAGGGGAGATAGCTCCCGATAATGTCTCAAAAGGTCCTGCTGCTTTGATTGGCTTGTCCTGTAGCTGGGCTGGGATCTGCAGAGATATATTGCCCTCCCATCATCATCATCCCCATGAGCCCCCAGGAGCTGTGGCAGGGAGTGTGGCGCGGCAGGGATGTGCTGGCAGGGCAGGAGGCTCCGGATGGGCACAGAGGGACTCCTGTCCCCTCGGATGCTGTGGCTGCTCCTCTGGGTACAGCTGTGCAGAGGTAAGTGCCAGTTCCATTGTCCCACAGCCCAGGGCCAGCGGGTACCCGCATGGTCGTCGGGATCTGTCTGGGAATGGGGTTGCTTTGCAGGTGCTACTGAGATGAGGGTCAGAAGGTGCTCAAGTCCATGGACCCTGTGCCTGCCTGCCTGGGTGGGAGAGTCCCTCCTTTTCCAGAGCTCCGGTGTTGAAGGCAGCCTGTGCCTGACTGGATTCATAGACAGCCTGTCCTGGGGCACCCTTTTGGGACCGCCTGTTGCCCAGCACTGTGCCTCTGGAGCCGGTGGTGGCCTAGCTGGTGACGGCAGCACCCAGAGATGCCCAGGGCACTGCCAGCCTCTGGGGTACCCCAGAGGGTTTGTGTGCTGCTGACTGCCCCCTTGTTCCAGGGGAGCCCTGACCCCAGGAGGGCAGTTTGTGCCCCGCGGAGAGAAGGGGACGGGGGCATCTGCGTAGAGAGACATCCTTCCTGGGGGGCCCGGCCCAGTGCAGTGGCCCTGACACCAGGGGCAAGGAGGGGATGTGGGTGGGGGCATCATCAGAATCATCTTGGTGGGAACACAGAAAGCCCTGGGGGTGGGGGTGGGGGTGGATGGTGCTGGGGCAGGCGGTTTGCATGGGAAGCTGAAGGCCTGGGTACACGGGGCTGTCGAGGGGGTGCTGGGCTGGGGAAGAGAGGGTGCCCTGTGCAGGGGTGGGCACAGTGTGCAGGTGTGTGTGGGCAGGGGGCAGGTGGCCATTGGGGTGGGAAAAGGTGCCTTGTGTGGTGGGATGGCGAATGACCCAGCAGGGCCAGAACTGCACACAACCAGTCTTGCGCAGCCCATGGGGATAGAAGGGACCCCCACACTGCCCTGGGGACAGCCTGGAGCGGAGCGGGCTCCCACCCTGGCACCTCTGACATGGCCTGGGCAGGGGCTTCCCCCAGACCTGCAGTGCTGTGGCTTGGTGCTGTGCCTGACTGGTCCCATGTTTGTGTTTGAAGGTGCTGTGGAGGTGAGGCTGGTGAATGGTGGCAGGCGCTGTGCTGGGACAGTGGAGGTGAGACACGAGGGCCAGTGGGGGACTGTGTGTGGTCGCTACTGGAGCATGAACGATGCGTCAGTGGTTTGCAAGCAGCTGGACTGTGGGTCTGCTGTTGGAGCCCCTCAGTATGGACTCTTTGGGCGAGGATCTGGCCCCATTTGGATGGATGCTGTTGGCTGTAATGGCACCGAATCTGCCCTCTCTGACTGCCCACACGGAGGATGGGGTGAACATGACTGTGGTCATGATGAGGACGCTGGAGTGATGTGTTCAGGTAAGGGGACAGCCTATTCCTCACCTCTGGGGCTGGGATGGGGAAAGAAACCTGGCTGTGCCCTCAGGGAGCAACAAGTGGGCAGCAGAGCATTGCCCAATGTGGCCAGTCACACTGCCGAGCTGGGACTGTCATTGTTGGTGTCCCCACCCCCTCAGGAAAGCCCAGTGGGAACCTGCCCAAGGGTGCCCACACCCTGCCTGGCCCCTGAGCTGGCTCAGATGAATCCCCCACCGTGCCCTGCATTGTCTGTTGATTCCCATCTTTCTCCTCTTATTCACCCAGGACCTGCCTGGCAGTGCCAAGGGCCAGGTCCCCCCATGCCAGGGGCACCAGGAGTGACTCATGTGGCCACCCACGGTACTGGGGAAGGGCATGGGATGGTAGCTGCTTTGGGCTTGTCCTCCCTGGCAGGCACAAGTCCCTTGGCTGAAGCAAAGGGGTTGCTCGGAGAGGAGAAGTGCTTGGCCTGGTCTGTGGAGCAGGGTGGCATGTGGCACCTCGTACCTCTCCCAGGGTCACCCCATGAGAGCCTGCCCGTGGGGACACAGTCCCATCCAGGAGTGCTGACCTGCTGCCCAGCCTCATGTCTGTCCCAGCCCCTGCCTGCCTTGCACTTCTGGATTTGCCAGCATTGACTGGCTCTCCTCTGTGCCTGCCCTTGCACTGGGAGCTTGTGTAAGCCCAGGGCTGCTCTTCTGTCCACTCTCCTGCCCTCTGCCTGGCTGTTGGCCAGGGACATGAGCATCCAGCAGTGCACTCTGGCCAGGACTGAGGACCTTTTTCCCCAGCAGGCGCCAGAGCAGGGGTCTGGCACAGACACCGACCGCAGGTTCAGCCTCACTATGCTTGTGCCCTGTGACATGTCCCATCTAACAGCAGTGCCCCAACAGCCCAAGACCCCCCTGGCAACAGGCCATGTTTCTGGTGGCACCAAGAGGTTCCTCATGCCTGGCCCTGAGCTCAGTGGGGCAGAGCGAGCTGCAGCAGCCAAGAGCGCCTGGGCTCATTTTCCTGGACCCCAAGTGCTCTGGGTGCTGCAGTGCCCAGGGACCAGTACCGGGCAGCCCAAGGTCTGTGGGGCAGCAGCAGTTTGTCTGAGCAGTGCCTGTGGCAGTGGGTTTGGGAGGGAAGCAAGCCCACAAGGGCTGGGCTGATTTCTGAGGAGCGGCAGGCGGGCCCTGCTCTCTTTGTGCCATCAGCACCCTGTGAGAGCAGCTGGGGTGGTCGTGGGGCTTTTTGCCTTTGACCACCTTGGAGATGAGGTGGGACGTGGTCAGGGGAGTGCCAGGGGGCTGTGGGAACTCTCAGGGGTCTTTGGTTGCTGAGGGATCTTGCTGGCTGGTCAGAAGGAATAGCCCCTTCTTAAGGATGTATAGCGACCCATGATGGGGACCCTTGGAAAACTGTGTCTCACACTTTGTTTCCAAAGGCATCAACATGGTCTGCAGGGTCTGCTGCGGGTCTGCAACAGACACATACCCTCTAGTGCTGTGATGGTGTAGAGAAGAGGTGCAGGGGGGCCTGGATGTGTTTGTGTCACCAACACTCTCCCAACAGCTTCCCCTGGGATGTGCAATGGGTCATTTGGTCAGGGCTTGCTTGGAGGTGTTGTGGGAACTGCCAGAGTGCTCTCAGTTGCTTTGTTTCTTCCAGGATTTGTCCGGCTGGTGGAAGGGAAGAGCCACTGCTCAGGACGGGTGGAGATCCATGACAGGGACAGGTGGAAAACTGTCTGTGACTCCCACTTTGGTCCCAAAGCTGCCGACGTGGTCTGCAGGGAGTTGCAGTGCGGCATGGCCCTGCCTGTGGCTGGGGCAGCCCACTTTGGAGAAGGGATGAGTCCCATGTGGGATGGAGAACTGCAGTGTGTGGGGAATGAATCCCTCCTCGCCTCCTGCCCCAGGGGGACCCCCAGGGATCAGCCTTGCACCCACACGAACAGCGCTATTGTCACCTGCACACGTAAGGACTCAGGGTTGGGTGTTGAACACCTGAGCTGTGCCAGGGGTCGGGGAACAGAGCAAGGACCGTGCTGGGCCAGGTGTGAGGACAGGAGGGGTGATGGGTTGTCTGCAGCATGAAAATAGTGCAAGAGAAGAAAGGCATGCTGTCCCTCTGGCCTCTGCACCAGCTACTGAGGGTACAAGAGCACCAATCCACCCTCAGTCCTCCTTCTCTGTCCCCAGAGTACACAGGGTTCAGGCTGGTGAACAGCAGCACGGCGTGTGAGGGGAGGGTGGAAGTCCAGGTGCTGGGGACCTGGGGGACCCCCAGGATTTTGGGAGAGAGACTGGCCCTGTCTGGAGAGACTCATTCCACTGTGACGGGACTGAAGCCCACCTGGGATAGTGCCCAGTGATCACCCTGGGGGCCTCACCGTGCTCCCATGGGAACAACGCCGCTGTCATTTGCTCAGGTGAGTGCTGGGAAAATGCTGCATTAACTCCATTTGCCCTTTGTGTGCAACACGGCCACCCGAAGCATGGGTCCCATGGCAGTACCGGGCTGAATTTCTCCCTGGAGAAACCCTTGCTTCCCCAGGAGCCTTCTGGAGGGCTTTGCCTGCTCAGAGTGACTGCTCTGCTGTGGGAGAGCAGGGGACTGAACGGAGGCAGGCATCTGCCCCCAGGGCAGCGGCTTAGGCCCTGGCACCACTGGCAGGCCTGGGCTCCTGTGTTTTTCTGCTGTGGGATGAGCCCAGGACAGGGCTGCAGGGCTCTGCTCCATCCCTCTAGCTGCAGACAACCACATCCCATCCCCACAGAGAGCCCTGCAGAGCCTCCTCCCACCACCCAGGCAGGAGCTGCCTGGGTGCCCCCAGCAGCAGCAGACCTGGGTATGAGCTGCAGAGTGGGCCAGGGCTCTGCCCTTGCTTCTTGTCAGCACAAGGCTCAATCCTGTCCTGTTTGGTCGGAGAATTCCCCCTTGCCCTCCTCCCTGAAGGGTGCCATGCTCCCCGGTGCCGCCGATGGCTGTGGCATCTCTGCTCTCCCCAGGCTCAGCCAGGTTTGCATCCCTGCGGCTGGTGGGTGGAGGGAGCCGGTGCGACGGGCGAGTGGAGATCTTCCAGCGTGGGACGTGGGGCAGAGTCCTGGATGACCAGTGGGACGTGCGGGAGGCCAACGTGGTGTGCCAGCAGCTGCAGTGCGGACAGGCAGAGACAGCCTACAACCCCCCAAAGCCTGAGCGAGGGACGGGCCCCGTAGGGCTGCGAGGGGTCCGGTGCACAGGGCAGGAGACCAACCTGACCCAATGCAACATCTCCCTGCCCGAGAGTGCACTGGCGGCAGGGGTTGTGGAGGACGTGGGAGTCATTTGCTGGGGTGAGCGGTACTGCACAGGCCCCCCAGATGATGAGGTGGGTGGGCAGCCAGCCCCTGACAGCAACGGGGGTTTCTCCCCACTGCAGGGAGCCGGCAGGTCCAGCTGGTGAATGGGGCTGGGCGCTGCGCGGGGAGAGTGGAGATCTACTACCAGGGCAGCTGGGGGACCGTCTGTGACGATGGCTGGGACCTGTCTGATGCTGCCGTCGTTTGCCACCAGCTGGGCTGTGGAGGGGCGGTGGAGGCGGTTGGCTCCGCTCGGTTCGGGGAAGGCTCCGGGCAGATCTGGCTGGATGGCATGAACTGCTCCGGGGATGAAGCTGCTCTCTGGGACTGCCCTGCCAGGCCCTGGGGGCAGCACGACTGCGGGCACAAAGAGGACGCAGGAGTCATCTGCTCAGGTCTGTGGTGGGACCTTGGTTCCTGGGGAGGCCGGGATGTGGGGAGAGCCTGGCACAGCAAAGGCTGTCCCTGGCTGCCTCTGAACTCCTGCCTGAGCCCATGCTGCAGACACCCATGCACGGGCACCCTCAGTCCCACTGGGGGTCCCTGGGGAGCTCAGTTGTTCCCCAGTGTTAGCGGGAAGGGCAGGGGTGTCAGTGCATCAGGGACTTCTCTCTGCCCCTGGGTGCAAGAGGGATGTGCTGGCCATGCCCCTGCCTGGCTGAGGGCACGGGGGGTGCAGAGGCGTCCCCTCTCCCACAGCCCCAGACCAGCCTGTTCCCCCTTGGTGCCTTTCCTTCCAGAGTTCGTGGCCCTGAGGCTGGAGAACAGCAACGGCTGCTCCGGGCGCCTGCAGGTTTTCTACAACGGGACGTGGGGGAGCATTTGCTCCAACTCGATGACTCTCGACACGGTGTCGCTGGCATGGAAGGAGCTGGGCTGCGGGGATGGAGGATCCCTGGAAACACGGCTGCCCTATGGCAGGCTGTCTGGCCCTGCGTGGCTGGATAACGTGCAATGTGGGGAGAAAAGCAGCTCCTTCTGGCAGTGTCCCTCCACTGCCTGGGACCCGCAGTCATGTGAAGACCTGCGAGACGAGATCCACATCACCTGCAACGGTAACTCTGAGCCACTCGGGCACCAGTGTCACCCCACCTCCTGCTTCCCGCTGGGCACAGCCAAAGGCAGAGAAAGAGTTTGGAGGGGCTTTTCCTTCCCATGTCAGACCCTACTCCTGCCGGTGGCACAAATGTGACCCCAGCAACACGCATCCAGCAGCAGTTGCCACCCAGGTTGCCAGCAGCGCCTGGGGAAGGCAGAGGCATCTCCAGGTGAGGTCTCAGAAGAGACCAGACAGGGTTCAGAAGAGTCTCCCCTCCATAGACACACGACTGCTGCTCTGTGAACCAGGGACCTTTAGGGGCTGAGCAGTCAGGGTCCCCCTAGACCTGCACGTGTCCCCTGACTGACTGGGGTTCAGATGCTGCCATGACCAAGATGGTACAGGGAGGCACAAGCAGAGCTCAGCCTTGCTGTGTTCTGCACAATCCCCTGAACCAGCCCCCTTCACTACAGGGTTTCTTTCTTCAGGGCGACACCCAGGAATGTCCCTGGCCCCGTTGGCCCCATGCCCCAACTTCACGAGCTGCACAGGTATTGAGCTGCTCCTCTGTGTACCCTTCTTGTCTGGCAGGGCTCTGCCTGCTGTCTGGGTGCCATGGGAGGTCTTTGCCTTCTCCAGACAGGGAGAAGATTTGTGCCGTGGGAGGCGAGGACAGGTGCTCGGGCAGAGTGGAGGTCTGGCACCGTGGCTCCTGGGGGACAGTGTGCGACGACTCCTGGGACATACAAGATGCCGAGGTGGCGTGCAGGCAGCTGGGCTGTGGCCCTGCAGTGTCTGCCCTGAATGAGGCCGCATTTGGGATGCGGCAAGGCCCCATCTGGCTGGAGCAGGTGGAGTGCTGGGGGACGGAGCTGTCCCTGCACCACTGCTGGGCCCGTCCCGGGGATGGTGGTGCTTGCCGGCATGAAGAAGAAGCTGCCGTATGCTGCTCAGGTGAGTGGCAGGGATGGGACCCCTTGCTTGGGTATTGGCAGGGAGCTGGAGAAGGTCTTTTGCCCACTTGGTCCTGGCATGGCCCCTGACCTCCCAAAAGCGAGACCATTCCTGCAGAGTGCAGGAGCCTGGTGCCAGGTGGGGAGCAGCCTCAGTGGAGCTGGGTGTCCTCAGGCCACTGCCTGTGGGGCCCTGCAGCCCCAGGGCTGTCCCCTGGGCTGCCTGTGCCATCCTGCCTGCCGCCCAGAGCAGAGGCCGTGGGCCCTGTCCCGGCCTCCCTTTCTAGCGCTACTGGAGGGGCAGTTTGGGTGGGATGTGTCAGGGACATCTCTAGACACACACAGGGTGTGCTGGGAAGGAGGCTCTCCAGTACCCACACACCCGTCCCCTCAGCCCAGCTCTCCTTTTCCTCCTCTGCAGCTCCAGCCAGGACAGCAGCATCTCCACCCCGAGCAGGTAACTTGTCCTCCCGCCCGAGGCTGGGTATCCCCAGCACCAGGCTGTGACCCATAGCTGGATGGAAGGGGCTCCTTGCTGGGGTGTGAAGCTCCCAGGAGAGTTGGGGAGGGCTGTAATTTCCTCAGCAGGGTGGAAGCTTCCCCATTACTCAGCCCTGGGGTCCTCCACCTTCTGCTGCCTTGAGTGATGGGAGTCAGGACTGGTGCTGCCCCCACCTCTCCCAGGCCTGGTGTTGCCCCTTCTATGTTCTCGTCCATGCAGATCCTACCCAGGGTCATTTTACCAGAAGCAGGAGAGTCTCAGTGCCCGTCATCATCTGCATCATCCTGGGGGCCCTTCTCTGCCTGCTCCTGGCCCTCCTGGCTGGGCAAGTGCTAAGTGCCAGGGCTGGGCGCAGAGGTGGGTCCTTCCATAGCAGTCCCAGGGACCATGCCTCCTGGAAGGGCTGTGGGGTGCTGCGGGGTGTCACTGAGGGGTACAGGCAGAGCTGGGGGGATGAGACTGTGTGCTGCCACCTGTCCTATGCACCACCCCATTGAGTGCCTGGCCATGGGGCACCAGCAGCAAGGGGTGGAGAGAGCCCAGAGGTGGGGGGAGCTAGTGATGGGGCGAGGAGAGAAATGGCAGAGTGGAGATGGCCAAGGCTGGCAGTGCTCTGGGTAGTGCTGGAGGGGGCTCTGGGGCAAGGGAGATGGCAGGAGGAGCGTGGGGCAGTAGAGTCCGTCTCCGTGGTGTCAGGCTCCCCAGGCTGTCCCTCTGCCCAGCCATGCCTGGACAACGCAGTGGGGCTGTGCTGTCAGACCAGTCCTGAGCTGGCCAAAGGAACAGGTTTGGGGGAGCACAGTGGGGTCCCATCGCCCCTCTGCCTGTCCCTGTGCCAGCCCTGCCTCTGTCCCCAGGCTCCAGGAGGGCTCAGGAGCTCTTCCCCGAGGCCGTGTATGAGGAGATTGGTTACAGCCCAGTGTGGGAGAAGCAGGCAAGGTTTGGTCACTCAGGTGGGTGTGGGTCTTCCCTGCAGGCCCATCTGCAGGACTCTTTCCCCTGGCCCCAACACAGGGCTGATCCCCTGAAGCCTCCCAGCCCGTGGTCCCTGCAGCGCTGGGGCTGTGTGGTCTGTGGGGAGAGCATTCAGGTCCTGGGCCCAGGAGAGGAGCTTCCTCCCAACCAGCTTTGCCCATCCCAGCTGGACAGCCCTTCTCTTCCTGCCCCTGCACCCCATGTGACACCTGAGGAGTGAGGGAAGGGGCCGCGCTTGGGCAGCTCTGGGAGCACCTTTGAGACGGCTTTTGTCTCGGGGGAGCAGGGTAAATTCCCAGCCCTCCTCCCCATGCAGCCCCAGCTCTGTGGGTCCCCCTTCCCCAGCAGCGCTGACCATGAGACAGGTCTGTGGGGCTCGCTCCCTAACACCGGCTGTGCATCTCGCCAGGCTCCTATTCAGAGGAGTCCCTGACCCAGCTGCAGCCCTCCCCTGGGGACAGCGAGGAGGATGGTGTGGGATCAGCACCAGGTAATGGAGGCAGGAAGGGGTTGATCTCCCTGCAGCCATGTGATGGACAGAGGTGTCACTGAGTGTCACCATCAGAGATGGGGAGGACACGGGGGCCTCCTGTGGTGCTGCCACCACCAGTGTCTCAGCCCTGTGTCCCTGTGCATCCTCCCACCCTCTGCTCTGCAGGACGTGTCTTCTCACTGTCACCAGCTCCCCTCTCCTTTCAGATGTCCTTGTCCTGCCTGGAGGTGACCCAGTGGATGGCTATGATGATGCCAGGGAGGTTTCTGACCCTGGGGATGATGCTGCCCCTGGGCAGGGAGCTTGGGAAATGCCCAGGGCACCAGAGGAGGGAGCAGGGCCCAGGGATGCACTCAGAGGTGAGAGGGAAAGATAGCGCTGCTGGTTCCTGGGGTGCCATCCCTGGTGCTACCCACGTCGCTACTGTACTGACACCCAAAGCTCCTGGGAAGGGGGAACCTGACCCAGGAGTTTTCCTTGGAGGGACTTGGGGTGGGAGAAGGAGCTGAATGTGGTGAGGAGTGGGGAGGAAGGTAATGTACAGACCCCATGGGGCAAACTGCAATGCCCTGCCTTGCTGCTTGTAGGGGGCAGGCTGCGCTCCCGGAGAAGTGCTGGGGTCCCTGGAGCCGAAGGAGACACCTCATCCCTGTTCCTGGGGAGCATGGGCTATGATGATGCTGAAGAGGTGTCTCTGGCACATCCCCGTGAGGACACAAAGGCTGTGATAGTGGAGCTTGGTGCGCAACAGTCCCCGAGCCCCAGGCCAGGAGAGCCCATCCCTGCTGTGCAGCTGGGTGCAGGCAGGAGGGAGGAGAGGCCTGTGCAGCTGGGAGAGCTGTGAGCACCAGGGAACCGTCTCCCTTTATCACGGGCAGCAGAAATGGCTGGGAGTTCCCTCTATTTTTATTCCCATTTTTACACTGTGCATCCATATTGGTTCTTATTAAAAGTCTCTGGGGGCTTTGAACCAGAGCTGCTGCTTGCCTGCCCAGGTGTCGGGTCATCTCCCTGAGGCTGATCAGGGGAGCAGAGAACAAAGACATAGTGGTAGGGAAGGGGCGTATCTCAGGGACAGCAGGCTCGGGGTCAGGCTGTGGGGCTGCGAGAGCCCCTGGTGCCTGGGGAATAATCCTGCTGACAGAGACATTTCCATCCTGCTGGCCACAGGCAGTTTCTAGTCAAAACGGCTCTCTGATAGGTGCTGTGATGCACTCCAGCAGGAGCACCCATTTCCTCACCCCGGGGTTTCCAGCTGCTCTTTCCCCCATGCCCAGCCTGTGCCACGCTGGTCCCACAGTGCAGAGCTGCCGTGTCAGGGTAAGCCCTGGGCTGTGGCCTGAAAAAGTGAGCCCGAAGGTGGCCGCAGTGCCCTGAACACCCCAGCCAGCCCCAGCGGGGATCATGACCCGTGGATTACCTCCCACAAAGGTTAGGAGGCAGCTGTGCTCCACACTGCCCCAGCACAGGGTGCAGAGCCACTTTCTGGGACACACGGGGCTGGAATTCCCTCTCCTCATGCTCTGCCAGGACCCCAGTCTCCATGGGCTGTTCCTGCTCTCTTGGGCCCTCACAGACCCCGAGCACTCTTGTCACAGGCACAGAGCTGCCTTCTTCCTGAGCAGGGGCTGTAAAGCCCCATGGCAGTCCTGGGACCCCCTCCTCCTGCTCCCCTCCAGCCCCCACCCCTGCCCTCCTGCTGCCTCGCCAGGGGTGTCAGTTTGGATTTGTGTCGGGGCAGCACTTGTCTGCAGGTACAGGAGGGATGGGGGCACCTTTCCCTCAGCGCTGTTGGAGGGCCGGGGGATGGAGAAAGGATCCCCACGAGACGTGTGCTGCAGCCAAAAGCCGTGGTCTGGCCCCTGGCCTGGAGAAGGACCCATCCAGGAGGATGCTCATGTGGGCACGTTTTCATGGCAGCGGAGATTTTGTGTCCCTCCCCTAAAACAGGTGCTGTTGGGACCTGAGCCCAGGTCCCTCTCCCTTGGCCGGGGCTTTCACCAGCCCCTGCGCCCATGGACAGAAAAACCACTTACACAGGAGACAGGCGGGGAGAAGGTTTGACACTTGGGCAGGACCTGGAGCCCAAACTGCCCTCCCTGCTCCCACTGGTGGGTCTCCACACCCCTCCAGCTCTTCCCTAAAAGGCTCCTCTGCTGCAGGCTGGAAGGTGTGTTGGCTCCCTGTGGGGAGTTGCTGCAGCTCAGTACTGCTGCCAACGGCAGGATCTGGCCCTAGGGGAGAAGAGGGCAGGAGGCGGCTGTCACCAACATCCTCTCCCACTTCTGCATTGCCCCATTCCCTTCTGGGAGCTCCTCCACCCCTGGGGGGACCCTGGGGGGATCTGGAGGAAGCCCAGGCTCACACATCCCTCTGCTCCATACCCTGTAGCCTTCCTGCTGGCAGCCCCCATGGGAGAGCAGTGTTCCCAGGGCGAGACTCCCACAGTGATGGGTGATATGCATGGGCATGAAAAAAAAGCCTCCATCCCCTGGAAAACTCCCACTGGGATAAGCTCCAGCCCTGGCATTCTTGGACGTGAACAACCTGGCCCTGTGGGCTGGGTCCATTCTATGCAGCAAAGCAGGATTGTCACTGGGCCCCAGATCTGTGCTTCCTCCTGCAGCTCCTGAGGACCTACCTGAGGGGGGTCACACTGAGACCCCCGACTCTCAGCACTGCTGCCCCACGCTGAGCAGAGCACGGCTGTGGAAAGCCCACAGGAGGGCAGCCTTATTTCTCTTAGTTTGGGCTCACTGTTCCCAGGGGCTGAGCACCCTGCAGTGAAAGGCTGTGTCTCACACTCCATTTTGGTTGCGGTTGTTCTAGCTGGGAGGCGAGCCAAGGCACCATCTGGCCCTTCCCGCCTGTCCACGGCTGTGGACAGGCCTGTGCCTCCCTGATCCCAACAGCGCAGCATCGACAGAGACACCAAACACCCCAGGAACAAGAGGTGGGCACCAGCCCTACCAGCCCCACCTCTGCAGGGCTGTGTCTGACCTCAGGAGCTCCACATGCCCTGAGCTGAGGCTCTGCTTAAGCCAGTGGTGATGGTGGAAGGAGAAGGACCAGGAGAAAGGGTCAGGATAAGAAATGTCATTCCTCCAGCTGGGAGTCCCACAGCCCTGCCCAGGCTCGTCCAACTCAGCCAGCCCTACCTGCTGGCACAGAGGAGTGCTTCCCATGTGGTATGGAAACAGGACAATCTCAGACCCTTATCCCTGGAAAGCCACCAGGGCAGTGTGGCCCTGGTCCCAAAGGACGCCTGGGCTGGACCAGCACCCTCACACCACATCTCTCAGTGCAGCCAGAAATGATTCCTAGTGTGCTGCTGACACCTCTCCCCTCCCTGAGGTCCCCCCACACTCTGCTGCCAAGCATTGACCCTGGGCGGTGGGGTGGGTCTGTGGTGCAGGGCAGTGACCTGAGCTCAGGTCCAGCACAGCTGCCTGCTTCTCCTCCAAGAGGGGGCTCAGCAGAGGCAGCACACACAGCCCTCCCACAGCCCTCCTCACCCCACAGTCAAGCCCTGGGTGGGCAGGGCAGGCCCACAGGGCCTGGAGAGGACCAGTGCCTGAGCTCCAGCTTGCACCTGCCTGAGGCTGGGGAGTCAGGGCAAAAGTACCCCTGGAGATGCTGGGGATTGAACCCAGGACCTCCCACATGCGAAGCAGGTGCTCTGCCACTGAGCTACATCCCCTTGACACCTGCCATCAGGGGAGGCACTCTCCTCCCGTGATGTGCCTATGACAAGTCCTGTATTCCCCTGGGTGCCCAGGGACCCTCTGCAGCAAACAGCACTTGAATCCTTCTGATGTGGGGCAAGTTGGGACTGCCTCTCTGCTGGGGCCTGATCCTGGCACAGGGCTGCACTGCAGAGTGCTGCCCCTTCAAGGTCTCTGCAGGGCAATGGGGCAGAAGGAGGCTCTTGCTGCAGGTGCTGCTCCCACCCGCTGGCCCACTTCGGGATGGGTCGATGGAGAGGAGAAAATCCTTTCCCCTGAGCCTCCTCTGCCACCCAGGGCAACAGCCATCTGTGCCACATCTGTCCCCTGCTCCACAGCAGCAGCAGTGCAACAGGGTGAGGGAAATGCCCTCCCTGGACTGATGTGCCCCCAGGCTCCGATGGCATCCCAGGGCATGCGGTGGAGGGCACATGGAGGCAGAAATCTTATACCCCCTCCAGGCAGGTGAGGTGAACAGCAGGCTTCCATCTCCATGGGGCTGGGGATGGGCGTTGGGCTCAGGGACCTTCCCATTCCTTCAGCACTGACGTCTGTCCTGACAGCAAAGCAGTGCCTGGGGACAGCCCTGGCTGGGGTCCCTGTGGCAGGGTGGGTGAGCATGCTCAGCTGTTAACCCAAAGGTTGATGGTTTGACCACACGCAGGGATGGTGTCCTCAGGGTGGTACAGCTGCGGCAATTGTGTTGCCCAGTGCCATAGATTTTCCCCTGCTGAGCCCCTGCCTAGCAGAGAGGGTTTAGGGGAATCAAAACCAGAGCACAGTCACTGTGACCTTCTGGAGTGGTTGAGTGGAGTTAAGGGGATGGACTGCTCATCTATTCTGCTTTGCACACATGGCCCCAAAGCCCATCCTCAGCAATGACTCTCCCGTTCTTGCTCAAGAAAGACCTGGAAGGACTGCTCTTTTGGAGCAATGATAATCCCACAGGCACTACCCCTGCAGCCAAGCATTTTCAAGCTCGCGCTCAAAGCTGACGAGACAGTAACTCTGCTTGGACAGACAGTCTCTGCCAGGTGGCATGGACACTGCTGATTCCCCACTCCAGAGTGGCAGAGGCTGGATCCCCTTCTCGGGACAGACTTCTTGCCAGGAAGCCACAGCCAGGGGGGTGCCTCACCTGGTTCTTACTGGCACTTCACTCAGCATCCGTTTTGGTGGATATTTCTTTTTTTTATTGTGTCTACTCTTTCCACACACGGGAATGACAGAAAACCAAACATTTCATAAAAGCTTGTCAGAAAGCCCTTGTTATAGACAGGAAGTCCATCAAATCTGGAGGGAGCCAGGAACATTGCCATAAGCACCAAGAAGATCCAAGAAGCTCAAGGCCTCTTCTGAAGTGCATCAAATTCTTGTAACCATGATTTGAGCCTGGAAGTGGGAAGGGATTTATGTCTGTGGGTGGAGGAAGAATAAGTGTGTTGTGGGAATATGTCAGGGCTGAAGGTCCTTGCGCAAATCAGGGGTGATGGAGACATTTCCATCTTGTGCGCATGCCTCAGCTTAGGAAATGGGGAAAGCCCGCTGCTGGGGGTGGATGTGCTCAGGCATGGCCCATGAGCATGACGTCACTCTCTTTTGCAAGAAAGAAGAAAACAGGAGGACTCAGGTTGCAATATTGAAGTCAGCCAGTGGGAAACAAGTAAGTAATTACATTGGGGGAGGGGGGCTGGTGGGGGGTCAGATTAGGAGAAGGAAAGAAATGGAAAGTAATGATTTCTGTGTTAAAAATTTGGGAAGGTGAGACCCAGCTCGTGTACCCTTCTTCTGAAGAAGGATCTACTTTTTTTTTTTTTTTTTTTTTTTTTTTTTTCCAGAGGGGCTGGCCCTATCAGACTAGCTTTCACAGTTCTCCTCTGCTAGACAGCGCAGAGAACAGGAGGGATGGGATTCATCTACTCAGATTTAGACATGTCGAGTGGAAGGGTTGATTCAACTTCCCCCTTCTCACTGTCAATATGAAGATGTCCTGAGGAATCCCAGACACGCAGGACCCCCACCCCTCAGCTTGGCTGGCTAACGGAAGAGAAAACAGCATGTTTAGAGTAAGCTTTCTGCCAGTCCTGGGCAGGTGTGGCATTTCAACAGCTCCCACTTGCAGGATCACAATTGTGGTTACTTTAAAGCAAGAAGAAAGCCAGGGAAGTTTTTTACACTCTTCAACACCAGACCTGTATGTCTTTCAGACACAAATTTTCCCACTTCTCATTCCCCAAACAGCCCCCAGATTCTGCACTTCTAAAGATATACCTGGTACACAAAATATGCACTTCTGAGTTGTCCACACTTGACACAACCGCAACCTGTTTATTCCTGGTGGGTCACAACTGGTAGGAGCTCTCGATGCAGGCCACAGTCTTTCTGAGGGCATTTCCAAGAGCCCCCTTGACTTGCCTGTTCCGCAGGCTGTAGAGGAGTGGATTGGCCATGGGCGTGAGGATGGTGTAGAAAAAGGATGGCACTGTATTGAGCTGCCTCAGTGAGGCTGTTCTGGGTATCATATAGACAACGATGAGGGTACCATAGAAAACAGTGACCATGATGAGGTGAGAGGAGCAGGTGGAGAAGGCCTTCTGCCTCCCCATGGTGGCTGGGATCCTCAGGATCACAACTATGATGCAGATATAGGATACCAAGGTGAACAGAAAGGGGAAGACCACATCCAGAAAGCAGATGATGAAAGTAACCAGTCTAAGCACGGTGGTGTCACTGCAGGCGAGCTCCAGCAATGGGACAAAATCACAGAAGTGATCAATTGCATTGGGACCACAGAAGTGTAAGTTGGAAAGTAGCCCAGTGACTATGGCAGACATTAGTAATCCTGCTAGCCAAGACCCAGCCGCCAGCTGGAGACAGAGCTTCTTGCTTCATGAGGCTGGCATAGAGCAGGGGGTGGCATATGGCCAAGTACCGATCCTAGGACATGGTGGCCAGCAGATGACACTCGCTACCTGCACAACAGGCAAAGAAAAAGAATTGTGTCATGCAGCCTTGAGCAGAAACGGTTCTGTCCCTGGTTAGGAAGCTGGCCAGCAGCCTGGGCAGGATAGTGGAGGTATAGCAGATTGCCACACTGGAGAAATTAGGCATCTGATCTGAGGGCCACGAAAGAAGGACGAGAAAACCTAAGAAAAGGGAAGGGAATGGTGACAGAGGTAACAAGATGAATTTCACCAAGCACGATATTAGTTACCCTTGCCACACGTTCAACTGACCAGGTACCAAAATGGATTCTCACAACCATACCAGAGCAAGAATATTTTTCCTGAAGGACTGAAAAGGCCTTCAGGAGTTGAAAACCCTCCTCTTCACACTGCTTCTGGTGATTTCTCTGCTCGCTGTCATGGGGAATGCAGTCACCGTTGCCATCCTTTGGCTGCACCACTAGTGCCACACCCCCAGGCATCCCTTCCGCAGCACCTTGTCCTTCTTGGATATTTGGTTCACTCTGGTCATTCCCCCTAACATGTTTGTCAGTCTCATGCTGGAGATTAAGATATCTCTGCGGCTGCTTACAAGTCCCTCCTTCTCCATCAGCACAGCTGAGTTTAACTTATGTGTTCTGGTGTATTTCGATTGCTGCAGGGCTATTTGCAACCCCTCACACGACTCTGTCCTTACCAACTCCTGGCTGTGCTCCATGCTCATCTTTAGCTGCTGGGGAATGGCATCTCTCTCCACGCTCAGCCCCACCATCCTGTATGCTGTGCCCACTGCAGAGACTGCTTCTTCTGCGGCATCATCCCTTTGCTGAGAGCAGCCCGCATGGGCACCAGCTACTATGAAACATGAGCGTTGCTCTGTTCTCCGCTGTGTTGTTGAGCTCCTTCACACTGACTACTGTGGTTTATGCCTACATTATATGCACCGTCCTGAGGATAACCTCTGTGCAAAGCCACACTAAGGCCTTCTTCACCTGGATATCCTTCACCTGCATACCCTCTATTTCTTCACTCACTATGGCATATGCTGGCTGCATGCTTGACGATGCGGGGCCTGAAGAGAAGCTGCTTTGTTTGAAGATCTGTTTCACTGCTTCAAACCCACCATCTCTTCCTCTCCCTCTCCGCCCCTTGCACTTGGAATCATCGTACTTTTGCAGTCATCTGCTCTGCTCCTTTCCATGTCTAAAAACAAATACAAAGATGAAGGGAAAAACATAAATCTTTATTGCATATAGTTTTCTTGTGCTTCCTTCTGTTAGATGTCTATTTTGATTAAAAAAAAACCAACCAAACAAACGACAAACCCTTAATAAATCAGTGATTTGAGACTTGAATGATGGGGTTCATCTACTTGGCTGCAGGTGCCTGTGAGAACTGATTTTCCCCAGGCTCCCTCTATAATCAATGGAAACAAGAGAAAACGCTAGAGGCTGGTTCCTCCCAACCTGTAACTGGCATGCAAAAGAAAGGTTACAAATCCCTTCCAGACACTCTTCTCTTGCTCTGCATTTAGGTAAGGATATTTGATGGCAATAGCAATGAGTAACTGGAAACAACCATGTTTCGGTGCAGATGGATGTCAGATAAGATTGCGTGACAGACTGTGTGGAGTCATCATCCATTTCAGTCATTATTTAGAGTACGAAAGAAGACAACTTATACTTAGTCCCTATTCCACCCCCTCCCCCTCTCCTGAAGAAACAGAGAGCAAGAAGGTGTGGACGGAAGCAGGGGATTGCAAAAGAGATACTGGATATTACTTATGTTGAAAACAAGAGACTCCCAGGGATTCCTAGTGCAAGAAGGCGAGTACCTCTGAAAAGTAGAAAGAATAGCTTTCAACATACACATTTGATTTGATTTCATTTCATTTCATTTGATGGTTTAGCATTTGTGCAATAGAGGAGATGAGTTTGGCACATAGGTGTGACAGATGTTTGCTATAGGTCTGAGTGAACATGGAATTTGCCAGGAATGGGGTGAAATAGCTCGCAGCCTCTTTAAAATCTTCTGCTCTGGAGAAAGAATCCTTTGGGAGTGTTTGAGAAAGGTAGAAAGACAACAACAAATTCTCTGAGGACTCGAACTGAAATGTAAACCAGAAAAATCAGGGGGTGAGAAAGGCTTGAAGGACTCTCTCTCTCTCTCTGTGCTATCTAGGAGGAAGACTGCAAGCAAGGAAAGAAGCAGAGAAGGAAGGATTCCTTTCATCCAGACGGTGAAATAATCACACTTGGGTTTTGCCATCTTCCTGTCTCGGCAGGATGAACTGAAATTCAGCATGGGAGCAGAAAATGAAACTGCAGTTACTGAGTTCATCCTAGAGGGTTTCTCAGGGCTTGATCAAAGCCTACAGCTATTTCTCTCTCTGCTCCTTCTGCTCATATACCTGACAACAGTGATGGGGAACGCAACCATCATTTTCCTCGTGTATGTGGATCACCGCCTGCAAACCCCCATGTACTTTTTCTTCAGCAATCTGGCCTTCCTGGAAATCTGGTTCACATCCTCCACAAGCATCAAATTGTTTGTGATCCTGAGTTCTGGTAGGAGAACAATCTCACTAAGCAGCTGCTTTGCCCAGTCCTGTTTCTATTTTGCCCTGGGCTGTACAGAGATGGTTCTACTTGTTGTCATGTCCTTTGACTGCTACGCTGCCATCTGCCAGCCTTTGCGTTATGCTGCCATCATGAAGCCTCAGCTCTGCATCCACCTGGTTGTTGCTGCTTGGGTCATAGGCATCACAGTCTTGAGTTACCATCTGGTCCTCCTCTACAAGCTCACTACAAGCCTCAAGAGATGCATGTTCTTGTTGGGTTGTGTTAGGTTAAGTGAGAAGAAGCTCATCTGCACACACAAAGAAGGCACTACCAAGGGCAGGAGGAGTAACTCAGTTAACACCCTGCCCCAGCTGCTCCCAGAGCCATCACAGGAGAGCCACCAGCTCATCAAGAGCCCATCTCCACAAAGCAAGAAGAGCACAGAGGCACAGTGGCAGGTGGGAACCCAGATGACGGGCTCCTGAGGAAGGAACGTTTTGTCCCGGCTCCTTCCAGGGCTGCCCTGGGAGAGCCGTCAGCCCTGTTGTCCAGGTGTGAAACCCACCAAGAGGAGTCACTGCGAGCAGCTCTCTGGATGACCATTTGGACTAAGGGAATTGTTGCCTAGGGGTGTAGGACACATTATGGGATGCAGGGGAAGAGCATTTTTGGATTGCACAGGATTTATTATGGGAAGCGTAGGGGAGGACCCTGACCAGTGCAGTCTGTCCTGTCTTCTCATTAAACTTAATTTCTAGCTCATTCCTGTGTGGGGGAATCTCTCTTCTGCGTGAACATGTGAGCACAGGGGGGTGAGTGCAGCAACTGGAGAAGGACCATGGGGTCAGACAGCCCATATGTCATTAGTGCCAGCAACTGAGAGACCGGAGTGACTGGACTTAAGAGTGTGTGTGTGTGTGTGTGTGTGTGACTGGGGTGGTCTGTAGCAGCATCTGGAATGGGGTTGCAGCCTCAGGGGACTCATGTCCAGGTGCGTGCACCTGGGGAGGTTGGTATCCAGGGCAGCTACTGAGGAGACTGAGCATCTGAGCCTAGCTGCTGGAGGGATCCACCCTGTACGGGTATATATAGAGAACAGAACAGAATAGAACAGAACAGAATAGCATAGAATAGAATAGTTCAGTTGGAAGGGACCTACAAGGATCATCTTGTCCAAATCCCTGGCCACTTCAGGTCTGACCGAAAGATAAATCATGTTATTAAAGGCATTGTCCAAATGCCTCTTAAACACTGACATGCATGGGGCATCGACCACCTCTCTAGGAAGCCTGTTCCAGTGTTTGACCACCCTCTTGGTAAAACAATGCTTTCTAATGTCCAGTCTAAACCTCCCCTGGCGCAGCTTTGAACCATTTCCCTGCTTCCTGTCGCTGGATCCCAGGGAGAAGCAATCAACACCTCCCTCTCCACTTCCCCTCCTCAGGAAGCTGTAGAGAGCAGTGAGGTCACCCCTCCGCCTCCTTTTCTCCAAACTAGACAAGCCCAGTGTCCTCAGGAGCTCCTCGGAGGACATTTCTTCCGGCCCTTTCACCAGCTTTGGTGCCCTCCTCTGGACGTATTCAAGTACCTTGCATCCTTCTTCAATTGTGGGGCCCAGAACTGCACACAGTACTCCAAGTGAGTCTGCACCAGTGCCAAATACAGCGGGATAATCCCCTGTCCTGGTTTCAGCTGGGATAGAATTAATTTTCTTCCTAGTAGCTGGTATAGTGCTGTGGTTTGGATTTAGGATGAGAATAACGTTGATAACACACTGATGTTTTACTTGTTGCTAAGTAGTGCTTCCACTAGTCAAGTGCTTTTCTGCTTCCCATGCTCTGCACGGCGCACAAGAATGCGGGAGGGAGCACAGCCAAGACAGATGACCCAAACTGGCCAAAGGGCTATTCCATACCATATGATGTCATGCTCAGTATAGAAACTGGAGGGACTTGGCCGGGGGTAGCAATCACTGCTCAGGGACGGGCTGGGCATTGGTCAGCAGGTGGTGATTGTGCATCACTTGTTTTGTATACTCTTTTATTATTATTATTATCATTATTATTATTGTTGTTGTTGTTGTTGTTGTTGTTGTTGTCGTTGTTGTTGTTGTTGTCGTTGTTGTTGTTGTTATTATTATTTTTATTATTATTATTATTATTTCCCATTCCTCTGCAGTCATATTAAACTGTCTTTACCTCAACCCACGGGCTTTACTTTTTTTTTCTGATTCTCTCCCCCATCCCACTGTGGGAGGGAGGGTGAGCGAGCGGCTGGGTGGTGCTTAGTTGCCGACTGGGGTTAAACCACAACATCCCCTCTTTTGAGCCCCTCGTTATACTGCACCCCAGGGTGCGGTTTGCCCTCTTGGCTGCCAGGGCACACTGCTGACTCCTGTTGAGCCCCCTGCCAGCCAGCACCCCAAGATCCCTCTCTGCAGGGCTGCTCTCTAGCCACTCCTCTCCCAGTCTATACTTGTGCCCAGCATTATTTCATCTGAGGTGCAGAATCCGGCATTTGTTCTTGCTGAACATGGTGAGAGTTGCCTCCTCTGGGTCATGGATACAGCTGTTAGACTGCACAGGGCCCAGGAGTGTTCCCTGTGCTGCCCCATGATGCCCCAGTATGTCCCGCTGGCCTTCAGGTAGGGTATGACCCCTTCACCACTGCTTTCTCGGCCCAATCATCCAGCGGGTGTTTCACCCATCTGTTTGTCTGCCCTTCCAGGACGTAATGTCCTAACTTGGGTACAAGAATAGTGAGGGAGAACACGTCACAAATCTTGCTGAAGTTGAGGTGACCAACATCCACTCTTGTCCCCTCAGGCACAAATGCAGTTACTTCATCATGAAGGCAGTCAGCTTGGTGAGGCATGCTTTACCCTTTGAAAGTCCATGCTGACTGCTTTTGGACACATTCTTCTCTTTAAAGGTCCCAGAAATATCACCCAAGAGATGTTGATGGCTTACTCCTCACCAAAGTGAGCTTGTACAGCCTGTGGTTCCCTGGGTTGTCCTTTTGCCTTCTTTCAGAGATGGGCGCAACATTGCTTTGTCCTCGTTCACAAGAGACCTCTACCAATCCCATGACCTTTCCAAAGGGATATTCCACAGAAATGTCTTTTCTTACCAATCATTCACATGGAGAAACATTGCTCAGAAGAACTACTCTATCTCTGTTGGAACCCTCTATGTCTCTGCTTCTGCATCTTTGTCTTTTCTCCTTCCTCTGCTTATTCTGTCATCAAAAAGCTCTCCAAGCGGAAGACTGATTGAATCATAGAATAGCTCAGGTTAGAAGAGATTTGAATGTCATCTTTCCCAACACTCCAGCTCAAGGCAGGGTGAACTAGGTGAGGTAGCTCCAGAGCTCCTCTCAGCTTGCCAAGGGAGCTGAAGGTGAGCTCCATCCCATCGTACAGGGACTTAATAAAGATGTTCAACAGTGTTGGCCCAAGTGCTGGTAGCAGAGAGGTGCTGATAATGACTGGCTGCAAGGAGGACTCTGCCAGTGGTGACATCTGAGCCTGATCGTGCAGTCATCCTCCCGTCCACCTCATCGTCTACTTCTTTAGTCCAGATATCACCAATCTGGCTAGAAGGAGACTATGGGAGGCCATGTTAAGGCCTTGCTAAAGGCCAGCTATGCAACCTCTCTGATGCCTCTTGCCTTTACAAGGCGTTTTACAGAGGTCTCACAATGAAACCAGCCAGCCCCACTTGCACCTCTCTGCACCAGAAACCTTCTCCACATCTCACACTTCCAGGAGAGTGCCCAGGACACAGCACACACCTGTCTGGGTTTTCTGGGCCTGTTCAGAAGAGAACCAGAAGTCGTTTCTCCCAGCAGGCCCACAACTCCAATTGGCTCTTTGTGCAGCCCACAGCTTTTCTGAGCACTTTTCCCAGTGTCCCACTCCCCTCCAAACTTTCTGATCCTCAGGCTGCAGATGAGGGGATTGAGCAGGGGCCTGAGGATGGTGTAGCAAAAGGGCTTTGTCCAGCTGTCTCGGGAGGGCTTTTCTGGGCATCTGACAGACAAGGATGAGGATGCTGTAGAAAACAGTTTCACGAGTGAGGTGAGAGCAGCAGGTGGAGAAGGCCTCCTGCCTGTCCATGCTGGGTGGGAGAGCTGCCCCAGGGTGGCAGCTCTGGTGCACGCACAGGATGCCGCCGTGAAGAGGAAGGGGAGGCCAAAATCTAAAAAGCAGGTTATGAGAGCAAAGAGTGTAAGTGTCATGGTGTCACTGCAGGAGAGCTCCAGTGAAATCACAGAAGAAGTGATCCACTGCACTGGGGCCACAGACCTGTATCTGGGACAAGAATGAAGTGACTATTGTAGATGAGAGAAACCCCTCTAGCCAAGGTGTAGCTGCCTTCCCAAAAGAGACCTTCCAGGCCATGAGTCTTGCAGAGAGAAGCAGGTGGCACGCAGCCCAGTACTGATCGTAGGATGTGGCCACCAGCAGGA
This sequence comes from Platalea leucorodia, assembly GCF_965183815.1. Lineage (NCBI taxonomy): Eukaryota > Metazoa > Chordata > Aves > Pelecaniformes > Threskiornithidae > Platalea > Platalea leucorodia. The sequence continues at coordinate 15,627 of NW_028121339.1, read as the reverse complement.
AACACTCAGTACATGCAAAAGGGGCAGCAAGTACTACTAACACCGCTGTCAGCAGAGATGGTGGTGTGTCCAGTCTGGTCAGCAGTGTGGTCAGGTCTGGGGCGTGGTGGTGGAGCTATAGCAAGTCTTCAAGTTGTCCACCACCAGCACAGTGATGAGGGTGTTCCCAACACCAGTCACAGGGCACGTCATGAGAGAGAGGAGGATTTCTCTAAGGCTTGGGGACATTCCCTATTTGCAGTACAGGTAACTCCATTGATGAGCTTTGATTGTCCCCTTCCCCTTTCTCCATTGAAGGTTTTATGTCCTTCCTGTCCCCTCTCTCCTGGCAGGACACCTAGGAGGAAGAACATTTCTTTTTCTATGCTAGTTGCTTAAAGGAATTGTGAAGGAACTTCAGAGAGGTGAAACATGAAGGTGTGTGTGCCTCTGAGTGTATTCGTACTCCCCAGATGTGCTCTGTGCCTTTTGAAAGGTGAGAAATGCCGCCGTCTAGATGGCAATGCTGCTCATGCTAGCAGGAATACTTCTGACTGCACAGGTGAGATACTCCACAGGCGAGCTTCTTTCATACTGTGTATTTGAAGGCACAGGCCAGAAAGGCCAGGGAGGGTAATGTAGAAGACCAGGAGCATTTGCAATGAACCTATCCGAGGCAGGTGAGATGAATCTCACTGGGACAGTGGGAGTTGTTCCTGGAGTAACACACAGAAAGTTCAGGGGTCTGTCAGGCGTCCACATCTGAGCTGGCCTCGTGCACTCCTCATACACACATGGGTGTTCAGAGACAGGAGTCCTTCCTTTGCAGACATAGAGGCAGTGAATTGCAACAGTGGTAGTGCCTCCCTGGCCTCCTGTTGCCACTCCCAGAGGCTGGGAAGCACCTAAGCACTGCAGTGTATCACCCTGCTTTGCACGCCTTAGAGATGCCCCAAGGCATGAGGAATGGACACAGGAACCTCGGGTCAAGGCAGCGCATCCCAGTGCTGCATTCAGGTGGTTTCCCAGGGGACATTCCTCTCAATGTGAAGTGACCTCAAGACACTGTCTTTCCCACAAGCCTCCACAGCAACCCCAAGAATAGCTGATGACATTTGTGCTCGCTCAGGTTCATCTCACCACATGCACACCATGTCTTCAGAATCATCCCATAGAATCAAAAAACAATTTGGGCTAGAAGGCACCTTTAAATATCATCTAGTCCAAACAGACTTCCATGGGCAGAGACATCTTCCACTAGATCACATAGCTCAAAGCCTCATCCAGCCTGACTTTGCACACTTCCAGGGATGGGGCAGCCACAACTTCTTCAGGCAACCTCTTCCAGTGTCTCACCACCCTCATAAATAAATTTCTTCCCCATGTCCAATCTAAATCTAACATACTTCAGTTTAAAACCATTGCCCCGTGGCCTGTCACTACAGGCCTTCATATAAATTCTCTCTCCATTTTTCCTATAAGCCCTTTTTATATATTGACAGGCCACAAGGAGGTCTCCCCAGACCCTTCTCTTCTCCAGGCTGAGCAACACCAACTCTCTCAGCTTCTCTTCATAGGAGAGGTGTTTCAGGCCTCAGATCATTTTCGTGGCTCTCCTCTGTTGGAGAAATGAGATTAGTCAGGCCCAATTTGCCCTTTGTGAAGCCATGTTGCCTGTCTCTGATCACCTCCCTCTCTTCCATATGCTTTGACACATCTTCCAGGAGGATCTGCTCCATGACCTTACATCTGTACAACGCAAACATGGACTTCCAAACTAGTCATTCGGTGTCCCACTGTGGAAGGATAAACAACCTGTACGAGCAGGGGTGAGAGTCCAGTGCTGGAAATGGTGATTGTTACTGGCTGGTCTGTGGTGGTTGCCTTGGAGCAGCTTCCCTGGGGTGTCCAGTGAACACGGGCACAGACCAGGGCCTGCTCTGCTGGTCCTTCCCATCTCCCCTAGGAGATCTGCCTGTGCAAGGACACTGCCACATGCTCCCACCCTGAATACTCAAACCATTTAGCTGTTCAATCGTGTTTTCCTCTTGAGGGCACTTTCCTGAGCTTGTTCTTGAGAGAAACTTTGGAAGAAAACCTGAGCTTTCAGGCACTGCCATCAGGAGATCAATCTCCCTTGTATGGTGGAAGCTCGATTATGGAGGTCAGCTCTGCCAAAGAAGTGCCCATTGCCTGTCACTGCGTGCAATCACGGGACTGCCACACAAAAGGCCTGTGACCAAGCTGCAAGAGCAATCCTTCCTTACAGCAACACAGGGGCTCAGAAAGAGAGTGTGGAATTTAAAAGAACAGCTCCAGAAAGACCAAGTGCTGGTGCTCCCTGGCAGTGCTGCTGTGCCAGGACTCTTTTCCCCTCCACCTCTGCACACAGGCACTGCCACTGCGGCACCAGAAGACATCTCAGAAAAAGGATCTCAGATAAAGAAGTCGCTTAATGGTCTTTTATTTTATTTTAAATGCACAGAGAACATGGCTCTTATTTCAACAGTCTTTTCTACGCTCTCTGGGTAACACTAGAAAGGTAGATAAGGAATTCGAAATTTCTTTCTGCACAACATTATCACATGTAAAACAGAGCAAAAAACCCTCCACCACTACCACCAAAACCTCCAGAAGACAGGCTGAGCCTGTAATAAGCTACGCTATGAGCAATATGCATAAGAAAATGGACAGTTTATTGCTTCAGAAAAGCATCCAGTCATCAGTTTCCAAACTGCATCCTTGAGCTCCTGGTTCCTCATGCTGTAGATCAGGGGGTTCACTGCTGGAGGCACCACTGAGTACAGAACTGCCATCACCAGATCCAGCAATGGGGAGGAGATGGAGGGGGGCTTCAGGTAGGCAAACATGCCAGTGCTGATAAACAGGGAGACCACGGCCGGGTGAGGGAGGCACGTGGAAAAGGCTTTGTGCTGTCCCTGCTCAGAAGGGATCTTCAGCACAGCCCTGAAGATCTGCACATAGGACACCACAATGGAAACAAAACACCCAAATTCCACAAAGATACTAACCACAATAGCCCAAACTTCCCTGAGGTAGGCATCTGAGCAGGAGAGCTTGAGGATGTGGGGGATTTCACAGAAGAACTGGTTTATGGCATTGCCTTGGCAGAGTGGGAGTGAAAACATATTGGCCGTGTGCAGCACAGCATAGAGAAACCCACTGCCCCAGGCAGCTGCTGCCATGTGGACACAAGCTCTGCTGCCCAGGAGGGTCCTGTAATGCAGGGGTTTGCAGATGGCAACATAGCAGTCATAGGCCATGATGGTGAGAAGAGAAAACTCTGCTGCCATCAGAAAGACAAACAGAAAGACCTGTGCAGCACATCTCTGGTAGGAGATGGCCCTGGTGTCTCACAGGGAATTGACCATGGCTTTGGGGAGAATGATGGAGATGGAGCCCAGGTCAAGGAGGGAGAGGTTGAGGAGGAAGTACATGGGGGTGTGGAGATGGTGGTTGCAGGCCATGGTGGTGATGATGAGGCCCTTGCCCAGGAGGGCAGCCAGGTAGATGCCCAGGAAGAGCCAGAAGTGCATGAGCTGCAGCTCCCATGTGTCTGCAAATGCCAGGAGGAGGAATTCAGTGATGGAGCTGGCGTTGGACATTTGCTGCTTCTGAGCATGGGGACCTGTCCAGGGAGGAAAAGGCAGTGAGAAGTTAAGGCAGAGTTCTCTGAGCAAAACCTACTCCAGTTCTCATGGAAACCCCCTAGGCTTCCTTGCCCCTTTCAGGTACACCTTTGTCATGTCCCTTTTATGAGCTCTGTCTGGTGTTGGCAGAAGGTGCCATTGGGAGCAGGGAGCTCTGCTGTGGTCTCTTGAAGTGTCACTCCTGCCCTACAGCAACCGGTAAACAGGAACACAGGGTGATCTCAGATTAAATCCACCTCTGATGCCAATGAGCTTTTCAGCATTGTTGTTCTCATTTCACCCAACAGCAGAGCAGAGCTGTGGGGATTTTGGTTTGTGTATTTTGTTCTAGTTGCCTCACTGCAACTGAGGAGTGTTTTTAAGGTAGAAAGCTTTGGCATTCCTGTTGCACTCCAGGTGAAACCTTGTGGGTGCTGCCAGGCAAAGGAAGCTCCCTGGGAAGGCTGAGTGCTGATCCTGGCAGGCGGCAGAGTCCCTGCCCTGGCACACAGCCCCCTGGGGTGCAGGGACCCTCCTCTGAATGACAGACCTGGGCACCCTGGCTGCACAACTGGCTTCACAGCCCTGCAGCCATCCCCAGGAGAAGGCAGCCATCATGCCCTGTCCTTCTGACTGTGCAGCAGGGAAGCTCTGCCCTGGGGTACGTCCTCCGTCTTCACACCAGGGAAGCCAAGACAGACATCCTGACAGGTCCTAGCAGTCATGGGATGTGCCAGCTCTAGAAGACCTGTCCAGGATACTCATCTGCATTGCCCTGCTGCCAGAGACTTACCATGTCAAATGCTGTGAAGATTTCTCTGGGAACAAGCTCAGCTCTGTCCTCCCACCCCAGACTGCCTTTAACCTCTCTCTGCCTCACTCATCTCCCCTCGGTGCCTGCGGGCAGTGCCCTCAGCCCTGCTGCACTTTGTAGAGGAGCCACTCCTGGGCAGAGCTGTCTCTCAGCAGTGCTGCCCACTTGCCATGAGCTCCCTGTATCCCAGGAGCCTGGGCCACCTGAGCAACAGAGGACCAGCCCAAGGCAGCACTTTGTCTCAATGCTCTGGGCTCCCTGCAGGTGTCCCTGGGGCTCCAGGGGAACCTACTGTGAAACAGGCTGAATGTTCCCTCCCTCAGCTGGGGAGAGACACTTCTTTCCTGCAGTGTCATTTCTCCTATCTGAGGCAGAGTTAGGTCTAAAAATCACCTTTGTTGCCTTATTATTAGGCAGGACACCCAGACAAAGACAGGCAGGGATCTTCTTTACTCCTGCTGAGGGAAGGGATTCAGCTGAGTCAATCGAGGCATCTCATCCTGCGTTTCTATTGTTAGTGCTGGAAGGGGACTGAGCTCCCTCCCTTGCCTGTCACAAACCCACAGGACGTGGGATTCCTCTTGTGAGGAATCGTGTGAGTTCCTTGTCTCAGCTCCCATGGTAATTGCTGAAGATGTAGGTCAGGAGTTGGCTGTTCAGGTGAAATAGCTGGTGATGTTTGAGGTACCAGAGGTTGTCCGAGGCATGTGCAACACAGCTGCACCTGTCCCTATTTACTATTTCCTTGTCAGCCTGCGCTGCCATCTGACCAAATACTGTCCTGTATCACAGGGAGAGCTACGTTTCTCTGTCTTTTCCATCAGCTGGCTTGACTAGATCTCCATTGACTATAATGATGGTTTTCATCCCCACGTTGCCCAATCACATTCCGGACAGCACTGCAGACAGGTTCGGTGCCTTTGTGCAAGCCACTGACAGCCACCACTGCACTGTGGCAGGGTCTGTCCCTTCTCTATCCAGCAGATGTAGGGCAGTCCAGGAACACAGGGCACATGACACTGGGCTCTCCACTTGGGTGCCTACATTCTCAGGCTGCTGGTTTTGCTCTGCACCAACCTTTACTCCCCTCCTTGATGATACAGCCAAGGAACAGACCAACAGCTTTCATAGTGGGCCTGTCAGCAGCACCTTCTCATTCACGGAGATTACCTTCACGTCCACTGAAGGCCCTCAGGGGCAGCAGAGATACCACTGAAGTAAACCTGTTTCTTTCCAGGGCTGCATTTCCCAGCCCTGTATGTCCCTGCAACAGCAGGGTTTGCTCACTCTCTTGGCATCCAATTTCAGCTTTATTTTTCCGTCTGCTGTCCACTCTGGCATGTCTCTGCTCTGATGCAAAGCCTTTGCACACACGCGGTCTTGGACGCTTGGTACCAGGTTTCCCTAAGACAAGTCAGAGCTTGGCCTGGTGCTGCACCTGAGGTGCTACAGCCCAAAGGTGCACTGATGCCCTCAGCCAGAGGCATAGCCAGGACGAGCTGGAGCCTGTGCTTTTTGACATCGATGGAGTAACTGCCAAGGTGTGGTAGAACAAGTCACACAGCTTGGGGTGCTGCAATGGATGGGTACAGACTTTTCAGGACAGACAGGCTGGAAGGATCAGGAGTGGGGTTTCTCTCAAAGTGAAGAAGCTACTTGGATGTATGGAGCTCCTCTATGGGGCAAGTGAAAACTCTGGTGAGTCCTTGTGAGTGAGGATCAGAGGAGGGGCCAGTAAAAGTGACATTGTGGTGGGAGATGAGGAACCTATGGTCAAGGTGAAGAAGTGGGCATAGTCTTTTCTAAGCACCCCAAGGAAGTCTCTGGATGGAGAAGCCTGGGCCTCACTGGAGATTTTAATGACCCTGGCGATTTCTGGAAGGGGAACAAAGCAACATGCAAACAGTCCAGGCAGTTTCTGGAGTTTCTTGGCACAACTTCTGAGCACAGCCGCCAGATGGGCCAACAAAGGTAACGCAAACCTGCATCTGATACTCGCCAGCAAGGAAGAGCTTGTCAGAGATGTGAAGATCATTGTAAGTCTTGGCTGTTATTACCCTGAAATCATAGAAGCATAGAATCATAGAATTGTTTAGGTGGGAAAAGACCTTTAAGATCATCAAGTCCAGCCGTTAACCTAATACTGCGAAGCCCACCACTAAACCATGTCCCTAAGCACCACATTTACCCATCTTTTAAATACCTCCAGGGATGGAGGCTCAACCACTTCCCTGGGAAGCCTATTCCAGTGCCTGATTACCCTTCCAGGGAAGAAATTTTTCCTATTAGCCAGTCTAAACATCCCCTGGCTCAACTTGAGGTCATTTCCTCTCATCCTATCACTTGTTACTTGGGAAAAGAGACTGACACCCACCTCACTACAACTGCCTTTCAGGTAGGTGTAGAGAGTGATAAGGTCTCCCCTCAGCCTCCTTTTCTCCAGGCTGAACAACCCCAGCTCCCTCAGCCGCTCCTCACAGGACTTGTGCTCCAGACCTTTCACCAACCTTGTTGCCCTTCTTTGGACAAGCTCCAGCACCTCCATGTCCTTCTTGTAGTGACAGGCCCAAAACTGAACACAGGATTTGAGGTGCGGCCTCACCAGTGCCGAGTACGGGGGGGACAATCACTGCTTTAGTCCTGCTGGCCACACTATTTCTGATGCAAGCCAGGATGCTATTGGCCGCCTTGGCCACCTGGGCACACTGCTGGCTCATCTTCAGCTGGCTGTTGACCAACACACCCGGGTCCTTTTCCATCAGGCAGCTCTCCAGCCATTCTTCCCCCAGCCTGCAGCATTGCTGGGGGTTGTTGTGACCCAGGTGCAGGACTCGGCATTGAGCCTTGTTAAACCTCATACAACTGGCCACGGGCCATCAATCCAGCCTGTCCAGTTCTCTCTGTAGGGCCTTCCTACCCTCCATCAGATCAACGCTCCTGCCCAACTTGGTGTTGTTTGTTAGTTGATTCACTTGAGAGGAATGCCATCCAGAGGGACCTGGACAGGCGTGAGTAGGAGGTCCGTGCAAACGTCATGAAGTTCAACAAGGCCAAGTGCAAGGCCATTCACCTGGGTCAGGGCAATCCCTGCTGTCAGTAAAGACTGGGAGGTGAATGGATTGAGAGCAGCCCTGCAGAGTGTCCTTGTTTCAGCTGGGATAGAGTTAATTTTCTTCTTAGTAGATGGTAGAGTGCTGTGTTTTGGGTTTAGGATGAGAATAATGTCCATAACACACTGGTGTTTTGGTTCTTGCTAAGTAGTGCTAAGTTGTTGCTAAGTAATTGCTAAGTGGCGCTCACGCTGGTCAAGGACTTTTCAGCTTCCCATGCTCTGCCCAGTGCACAAGAAGCTGGGAGGGAGCACAGCCGGGACGGCTGACCCAGGCTGGCCCAAGGGCTATTCCATACCACATGACGTCATGCTCAGTATAGAAACTGGGGGAAGAAGAAGGAAAGGGGGGATGTTCAGCATGATGACATTTGTCTTCCCAAGTAACCGTTATGCGTGATGGAGCCCTGCTTTCCTGGAGATGGCTGGACACCTGCCTGCCGATGGGAAGTAGTGAATGAATTCCTTGCTTTGCTTTGCTTGTGTGCGCGGCTTTTGCTTTACCTATTAAACTGTTCTATTTTATTTTACTTCAATTATTAAACTGTTCTTATCTCAACCCACGAGTTTTCTCCCTTTTACCCTTCCGATTCTCTCCCCCATCCCACTGGTGGGGGGGAGTGAGTGAGCGGCTGTGTGGTGCTTAGTTGCAGGCTGGGGTTAAACCACAACAGTGTAATTATTTTTACTGTTTGTGCTTCTCATGTGCCTACAGAAATATTTGGATTCCTCCCACTGCTAATGAGGAATGAACCTCTTCTCTTTCACAGAGCCCCTATAAATGTCCATCTAAGAGTGGGTTAGCGTGGATGCTCCTATAGCATCTCTGTAATAAAATGGGATCACCCTAGTGCACTGCCTCTTCTAAATCTGGTGCAAAGAATAGCCCCAGAGATTTTCTTCCCAAAAGGGACTCTTTCTCTTTGGTTTCAGGAGCAAAAAGCTCATTGTGACATTGCGACCTGTCAGAGACCAAGGCCTGGATGGTCAATGGGCACAGCATTACATACCCAGGCTGTCCCACAGGTGACATGCAGATGCTGTCCTTAAGGAGATGCATCTCAAGCTGACTGGAGAGCCTGAGGGATCTCCAGGGGCAGCATGTGCTTGGGGCGTGAAGTGACTGGAGCCCCACAAAGTGGGAGATCTCCTAGGATGGAATCCCCCAAGAGAAAAGCATTAAATGCAGGTATCTTCAGGCAAACAAGGACTCTATATTCCCAGGAGAGGCAGTGGGAACCCGCCAGGCACAGGGAAGGGAAGCTGGGGAGGGATTCAAGTCACCGTTAGTGAACTTAGCAGGATCTAGAGGTACACCTGGACACATCTACAGTCACTGGAAATGCACCATCGTCCCTACAAACACCCGACACATCCACAGACCCCGGGAAGGGGGATTAGCAGCAGTCATCCCCAGCTGGCTGGGTCTGCTTCCCACCTTGACCAGTATGGCCATGTTGAGTCGCCCCATGGGCACCACGGCCCACTTGCTCCGCAGAGCAACACCAGCAGCTCGGGGCCAGTGGGGAGCACCAGGAGGGCCATTCACCACCATCCAGGGGTGAGCTGAGCTTTTAAATCTGCCCAGCCCCATCCTCCTGCCGGAATCTGTGTCTGTCCTGGGGGAATCATAGAATTATAGAATGGATTGGGTTGGAAGGGACCTTTAAAGATCGTCGAGCTCCAGCACTCCTGCTGGGAGTCCAACACCGACCAGGGACATCATCCACACAATCAGCTTGCTCCAAGTCCTGTCCAACCTGACCTTGAACGCTTCCAGTGATGGGGCAGCCACAGCTTCTCTGGGTAAGCTGTTCCAGTGTCTCAGTACATTCATTGTAAAAAATGTCTTCCTTATGTTCAATCTAAATTTACCCTCTTTCAGTTTAAAAACATTGCCCCTGTTGCTACAGGCCTTGGCAAAAAGTCTCTTGCCATCTCCTTTATAAACCCCCTTTATATATTGAAAGGTCTCAAAATGGTCTTCCCGGAGCCTTCTCTTCTCCAGGCTGAGCAACCCCAACTCTCTCAGCCTTTCTTCCTAGCAGAGGTGCTCCAGCCCTCGGATCATTTCTGTGGCCTCCGCTGGACCCGCTCCAACAGGTCCACGTCCTTCTTGCACAGGGGGCCCCACAGTTGGAAGCAATGCTCCAGATGAGGTCTCACCAGAGCAGAGTGCAGGGGCAGAATCCCCTCCCTCAACCTGCTGGCCACGCTTCTTGTGATGCAGCCCAGGCGACGCTTGGCTTCCTGGGCTGCAAGTGCACATTACTGGCTCAACGTCCAATTTTTCATCCACCAATATCCCCAAGCGCTGGTTAGCAGGGCTGCTCTCCATCCATTTATCCCTTAGTCTTTATTGGTGTTGGGGATTGCCCTGACCTCACACTTGGCCTTGTTAAACTTCATGAGATTTGCATGGGCTCCCTCCTCAAGCCTGGCTGGGTTTACACATGCCCAGACCCCAGCAAACCCTGGACTTTTCCCCACCCCTCCATCACAGTGATGACTTTGGGGACCCACGAGACATGCGTGGAAGGATTTACCAGATGGCCACTTGTGGTGGGTTGACATTGGCTGGATGTCAGTGCCCACCAAGCTGCTCGATCACTGCCCCTCCTCAGCTGAACGGGGGAGAGAAAATGTGATGAGAGGCGCATGGATTGAGCTAAGGACAGGGAGATCAGTCAGCAACTACCATCACAGGCAAAACAGGCTTGTCTTGGAAAAAATAATTTAATTTATTGACTTTGACAATCAAATCAGAGTAGGATAATGGGAAATAAGGAGAAATCTAGAAACAGCTTACCCCCACCCCTCCCTTCTTCCCAGGCTCAACTTCACTCACAATTTCTCCACCTCCTCCCACCAGTGGCGCAGGGGCACGGGGAATGGGGGTTGTGTTTAGTTCATCACACGTTGTCTCTGCCACTCCTTCCTCCTCAGGGGGAGGACTCCTCACACTCCTCCCCTGCTCCAGCGTGGGGTCCCTCCCATGGCAGACAGTCCTCCATGAACTTCTCCAATGTGGGTTCTTCCCACGGGCTACAGAAGAGAAGGAGGCTACAGGACGCCGTAAGGCGCAGGAGGAGGCCAGAAGATGTCAGAGGAAGAGGAGTGGTAGGAGAAGGAGGGAGGCGGCGGTGGAGTCCACGGGAGCAACAGCAATGAACCTCAGGAGGGAGGAGGCGAGTGCAGGCAAGAGCAGGCAAGAGGAGGCAAAAGGCAATGGCGTCTTCCTCCTTCTTGTGCCTCCTCTTGCCTTTGATTGCCTCCTGCTCCCCTCTTCTGCTCTTGCCTCCTGCTGCCTCCTCTTGCCTTCTCCTTCTCCTCTGCCTCCTCCTCTTGCTTTCCCTTGCCTCCTTTGCTCTCCTCCTCCACTTGCCTCCTTTTGGCTTCCTTCTCCTCCTCCTCTTCCCAACACTTGCCTCCTCCTCCTCCTCTTGCCTCCTGCTCCTCCTCCTTCTGCCCCTTGCTTCTCTTGCCTCTTGCCTCTTCTTCCTTCTCACTCCTCGCGCCTCTGACTCCTCGCGCCTCCTCTTGCTTCCTCCTTCTCTTGCATCCTCTTGCTTCCTCCTCCTCCCCCTCTTGCTCCCTCCTCCTCCTCCTCTTGCTCCCTCCTCCTCCTCCTCTTGCCTCCTCCTTCTCCTCCTCCTCCCGTTGCCTTCTCCTCTCTCCTCTCCCTTGCTTTTCTTCCTCCTCTTCTTCTCGCCTACTCTTCACCCTTCTTGCCTCCTCCTCTTCGGCCTCCTCTGCCCTCCTCTTGCCTCCTCCTCCTCCTCTTCCTCTTTCTTCTCCTCCTCCTCCACCTCACCCTCTTCCTCTTGCCTCCTCTTGCCTCTTTTCCCCTCCGCCTCTTCCTCCTCCTTTCGCCTCCTTTTCACACATCATCCTCTTGCCTTCTCTTCTTCCTCCTCCTCTTTACTCTCTTCGCCTCCTACTCATCAATCCTGCTCACCTTCCCTCCTCTTGCCTAATTCTCACGCTTCCTCCTCCTCCTCCTCTCTCTCTTCCTCTTGCCTCCTCCTCCTCCACCTCCTGCTCTTGCTTCCTCTTGCCGCCCGCTCCCTCCTCCACTTCCTCCTGCTCTTGCCTCCTCCTCCTCTTGCCTCCTCTTGCCTCTGCGTGCATCCTCCTCCTCTTGCCTCCTCTCTCCTCCTCCACTTGCCTTCGCTTGCTTTGCCTTGCCTGCTCTTCCCTCCTTCTCCTCTTGCCTCCGCTTTCCTCCGGGAGGAGAAGGGCAGAGGAGGAGAAGGAGGGAGGCCAGAGTCTGAAAGAGGGAGGAAGAGGAGGCAAGAGGAAGAGGGGGAGGAGGAGGAGGAGAGAAGAAGAGTCAGGAGAAAGCAGGCAAAGGAGGAGCAGGAGGAGGAGGAGGAGGAGGAGGAAGGCAGAGGAAAGAAGAGGAGGCTGAGGAAGTGGAGGCAAGAGGAGGCAAGAGGCGGCAAGAGTTGAGGAGAGGAGGCGTGTGAGGTGGAGAAGAAGAGCGTGTCAAGAGGAGGGAAGAGAAAGGCAGAGGGGTGTTAGGAGGCAAAGGTAGCAGGAGGCAAAGGGAGGCAAGAGGCAAGGGAGGAGGAGGCACCGGGGCAGGGCCAAAGTAGAGGCGCGAAGAGGGCAGAGCAGGAGAGAGGAGGTAAAGGAGGAGGAGGCGCGAGGAGAAGAAGGAGGAGGAGGCAAGAGGAGGCGAAAGAGGGGGAGGCTCGAAGGTGCCGTAGGAGGCAAGCAGGGGAGGAGTATGGAAGAGGAGGCAATGGGCGAAAGCAGGAGGAGGAAAAGGCAAGAGGCCGTAAGAGGAAGGAGTAGGAGGAAGAGGAAGAGAAGGAGGCAAAGGAGAAGGCAAAAGGGTGTCAGGTGAAGAAAAGAGGAGGAGGAGGAGAATGAGGCAAGAGGAGGCAAGGTGTGGGAAGAGGAGGCGGTAGGAGGCTGCAGCGGAAGAGAAGGGAAAGGTAAGGCAGCGGGAGACAAGAGGAAGACGACGAAGAGGAGGCGCGAGGAGGCCAGAGGCGGACAGAGGAGGTGAAGGAGGAGGAGACAAGAAGAGGCAAGAAGAAAAGCAGGAGGAGGAGGAGGCAAGAAGGTGGCAGAGGAGGCGCGAGGAGGAGAGAGCAGGATGGCGGAGGGAAAGGAGGATGAGGCAAAAGGAAGGAGAAGAGAAGGAGGCTACAGGACGCCGTAAGGCGCAGGAGGAGGCCAGAAGATGTCAGAGGAAGAGGAGTGGTAGGAGAAGGAGGGAGGCGGCGGTGGAGTCCATGGGAGCAACAGCAAAGAAGCTGAGGAGGGAGGAGGCGAGTGCAGGCAAGAGCAGGCAAGAGGAGGCAAAAGGCAATGGCGTCTTCCTCCTTCTTGTGCCTCCTCTTGCCTTTGATTGCCTCCTGCTCCCCTCTTCTGCTCTTGCCTCCTGCTGCCTCCTCTTGCCTTCTCCTTCTCCTCTGCCTCCTCCTCTTGCTTTCCCTTGCCTCCTTTGCTCTCCTCCTCCACTTGCCTCCTTTTGGCTTCCTTCTCCTCCTCCTCTTCCCAACACTTGCCTCCTCCTCCTCCTCTTGCCTCCTGCTCCTCCTCCTTCTGCCCCTTGCTTCTCTTGCCTCTTGCCTCTTCTTCCTTCTCACTCCTCGCACCTCTGACTCCTCGCGCCTCATCTTGCCTCCTCCTTCTCTTGCATCCTCTTGCTTCCTCCTCCTCCCCCTCTTGCTCCCTCCTCCTCCTCCTCTTGCCTCCTCCTTCTCCTCCTCCTCCCGTTGCCTTCTCCTCTCTCCTCTCCCTTGCTTTTCTTCCTCCTCTTCCTCTCGCCTACTCTTCACCCTTCTTGCCTCCTCCTCCTCGGCCTCCTCTGCCCTCCTCTTGCCTCCTCCTCCTCCTCTTCCTCTTTCTTCTCCTCCTCCTCCACCTCACCCTCTTCCTCTTGCCTCCTCTTGCCTCTTTTCCCCTCCGCCTCCTCCTCCTCCTTTCGCCTCCTTTTCACACATCATCCTCTTGCCTCCTCTTCTTCCTCCTCCTCTTTACTCTCTTCGCCTCCTACTCATCCATCCTGCTCACCTTCCCTCCTCTTGCCTAATTCTCACGCTTCCTCCTCCTCCTCCTCCTCTCTCTCTTCCTCTTGCCTCCTCCTCCTCCACCTCCTGCTCTTGCTTCCTCTTGCTGCCCGCTCCCTCCTCCCCTTCCTCCTGCTCTTGCCTCCTGCTCCTCTTGCCTCCTCTTGCCTCTGCGTGCATGCTCCTCCTCTTGCCTCCTCTCTCCTCCTCCGCTTGCCTTCGCTTGCTTTGCCTTGCCTGCTCTTCCCTCCTTCTCCTCTTGCCTCCGCTTTCCTCCGGGAGGAGAAGGGCAGAGGAGGAGAAGGAGGAGGCCAGAGTCTGAAAGAGGGAGGAAGAGGAGGCAAGAGGAAGAGGGGGAGGAGGAGGAGGAGAGAAGAAGAGTCAGGAGAAAGCAGGCAAAGGAGGAGCAGGAGGAGGAGGAGGAGGAGGAAGGCAGAGGAAAGAAGAGGAGGCTGCGGAAGTGGAGGCAAGAGGAGGCAAGAGGCGGCAAGAGTTGAGGAGAGGAGGCGTGTGAGGTGGAGAAGAAGAGCGTGTCAAGAGGAGGGAAGAGAAAGGCAGAGGGGTGTTAGGAGGCAAAGGTAGCAGGAGGCAAGAGGCAAGGGAGGAGGAGGCAAGAGGAGGCACCGGGGCAGGGCCAAAGTAGAGGCGCGAAGAGGGCAGAGCAGGAGAGAGGAGGTAAAGGAGGAGGAGGCAAGAGGAGAAGAAGGAGGAGGAGGCAAGAGGAGGCGAAAGAGGGGGAGGCTCGAAGGTGCCGTAGGAGGCAAGCGGAGGAGGAGTATGGAAGAGGAGGCAACGGGCAAAAGCAGGAGGAGGAAAAGGCAAGAGGCCGTAAGAGGAAGGAGTAGGAGGAAGAGGAAGAGAAGGAGGCAAAGGAGAAGGCAAAAGGGTGTCAGGTGAAGAAAAGAGGAGGAGGAGGAGAATGAGGCAAGAGGAGGCAAGGTGTGGGAAGAGGAGGCGGTAGGAGGCTGCAGCAGAAGAGAAGGGAAAGGTAAGGCAGCGGGAGACAAGAGGAAGACAACGAAGAGGAGGCGCGAGGAGGCCAGAGGCGGACAGAGGAGGTGAAGGAGGAGGAGACAAGAAGAGGCAAGAAGAAAAGCAGGAGGAGGAGGCAAGAAGGTGGCAGAGGAGGCGCGAGGAGGAGAGAGCAGGATGGCGGAGGGAAAGGAGGATGAGGCAAAAGGAAGGAGAAGAGAAGGAGGCTACAGGACGCCGTAAGGCGCAGGAGGAAGCCAGAAGATGTCAGAGGAAGAGGAGAAGGAGGGAGGCGGCGGTGGAGTCCACGGGAGCAACAGCAATGAACCTCAGGAGGGAGGAGGCGAGTGCAGGCAAGAGCAGGCAACAGGAGGCAAAAGGCAATGGCGTCTTCCTCCTTCTTGTGCCTCCTCTTGCCTTTGATTGCCTCCTGCTCCCCTCTTCTGCTCTTGCCTCCTGCTGCCTCCTCTTGCCTTCTCCTTCTCCTCTGCCTCCTCCTCTTGCTTTCCCTTGCCTCCTTTGCTCTCCTCCTCCACTTGCCTCCTTTTGGCTTCCTTCTCCTCCTCCTCTTCCCAACACTTGCCTCCTCCTCCTCCTCTTGCCTCCTGCTCCTCCTCCTTCTGCCCCTTGCTTCTCTTGCCTCTTGCCTCTTCTTCCTTCTCACTCCTCGCGCCTCTGACTCCTCGCGCCTCATCTTGCCTCCTCCTTCTCTTGCATCCTCTTGCTTCCTCCTCCTCCCCCTCTTGCTCCCTCCTCCTCCTCCTCTTGCCTCCTCCTTCTCCTCCTCCTCCCGTTGCCTTCTCCTCTCTCCTCTCCCTTGCTTTTCTTCCTCCTCTTCCTCTCGCCTACTCTTCACCCTTCTTGCCTCCTCCTCCTCGGCCTCCTCTGCCCTCCTCTTGCCTCCTCCTCCTCCTCTTCCTCTTTCTTCTCCTCCTCCTCCACCTCACCCTCTTCCTCTTGCCTCCTCTTGCCTCTTTTCGCCTCCGCCTCTTCCTCCTCCTTTCACCTCCTTTTCACACATCATCCTCTTGCCTCCTCTTCTTCCTTCTCCTCTTTACTCTCTTCGCCTCCTACTCA
>NW_028121340.1:0-144000 GCF_965183815.1 Platalea leucorodia | reverse complement strand
GAAAATAATTGTGTCGTAAAAGAGGAAAGACAATGTTTGTGAGAGTTCAGGCATTCAGAAGAAACAGGCTTTGTTTTTGTCATAAAAGCTGTGTGTTTTTTCAGTCAATAAGTTTTTAAAATATCTTACAGTCGGTCTTGAAAAGCTTACTGCGATACTAGCGTCCGTACTAAAAGCGATCAAGGTCCAAGGAGAGACGTGGACAAAAGAGGAGGAATCGGCGTCGCTTTCCCGAGAAGCATTGCCAGCCTTGTAAGTAGCGACAGCGAGTCCTGACGTGGTTTCGGTGAGTTACTGCTTCGGCAGCATCCTTTTTTCTTAACCTACAGCGTGTGATTTCTTACTTCAGCTGGAAAGAGATTTTCCAGAATGGAAATCTTTCTCATTCAAAGAAGTTGTGTTTTATGAGCTCCCCATCAGAGTGGGGATCGTCAGAGATGATGCGCTTGGCAGTGGAAGTCAGCAGCAGCAAGACTTTCCACTCTCTTAAAAAAAAAAAAAAAAAAAAAGTCCGTTTGCTTCCAAAGACCCGAGCACAGCACGTCTTCCAGAAGTTGATGGCATCGCTGGTTCTCAGTTGCAACAGCCGAGATGTCATCAACACGCGTTCCTCTGCATGCTTCGGCGCAGCCAAAAGCGTTAGCAAATCTGCTGGTCCTTTTTGGTAGCCTTACGCGTTGCAGCCCCGGGGATTGGATTCTGCCCCCAAAGTAAAACCGTATGGGGGATCTCTTCTGTCATGGATTTTTCTCTCCTAGATGTAACTTTAGGAAAAAAAAGTTAAAATCGGATCTACAAACTGCCTTGCGTTGTTTCAGCTGTAACTGCCAACTAGCTGTGGCGTACAATTGCTTAGGTGTGTTTAAGCAGTTAGGTATTTGTTCTGAACGTTGACCAGGAGAGGCAACTGAACGTTACGGGGTGTTTTCCCCCCCGCTCTTTTGACGGAGTGCTCTGAAGTACTTTCTGTCTGGCTTTCAAGGGTGCGTTTCCCTGGCAGTTCAGCAGCATCTCTCTTGGGCGGCGCGGCTGGCCAGATGTCGCTCCTAATGACGTAAGGCGCAAAAAACCCCTGGTCAAATGATAACTGCGTATCTTGGAGACAGATAATCTACTGGTATCGATTCACAGCTGTGCAAGTTAAATTAACGCCAAAGGAAAATCCAGTCCTTCTCCAGCAGAAGTATTTTTATTGGATGTTTATAAACACACGCACAGCTTTTTTAGTATGAAGCGAATTGCTGCGATTTGTCCTTTGCTTTTCCTTTTCCCCTCGAAAGCGTTACGCTTCGCTTCCAGCTTTGTCGACCGAGCCAGCAAGATGTGCAGCAGCAGCTGCGAGGGCCGTAGCTGTTGCGGCGGACCTGTAAGCGTAGATTCTGATTGCGGTACGCCCTCGTCCTGCAGCCTCGCAGGGTCGTCTCCCTGCAGCCGTGCCGTAAGGAAGGGGTGAGACGTTTTCCAACGCCGGCAAGAGCGTGTGCTTGTATGCGAAGAACATGTTCGGAATCGTAGCGGTTAGTCTTAATGCTGATGGGAAGCGTTCAGGTCGCTCTAGCTTTTAAAGGATGTCTTGTATTTGGAGCTGACCTGCTTACCTCGAATCCTCCTTGAGCTCAACTGCTCTCCTCTCCCTTGCTCTGACTGAATTCCTCTACTCGCTGCTGTGCTATTTTTTTCACATGCTGAAATATCGCTTGGGCTTTTTGTTTTTCAGGTGTCTTGTTGCAAGCGTCTCGTGATGCTCGCTAGGTACCCCCCGGCCCAGGTTGGCCTGCCTGTCGTGAAGCGTCCCGAGGGTAAGGGGCCGGCCCCGTGCCTGGAGGCTCCCGGCTCTGCCTCCGGCGGGTGCCCCGCGGGTGCGGCAGCGAGGGCTGCGTGGTGGGGCGAGTCCCGGGCCAAGAGGGAGCGGGGAGGTTCGTTGCCCCGGGGAGCCCGTCCCAGCGCGGGAACGGAGGGGGAGCACGGCAGAGCAGAGCCTGAGCGAGAGGTGCGGCACCGTCCCCCGGCAGGCTCCCCCCGCGGCGTGGGGCAGCCGCCGGCTTGCGGGACGGGGGCCGGGGGGGGCTGCAGCCGTTTGGGGGGGCTGCCCCCATTTTATTTTTCTGGCAGAGCTCCCCTTTTCGGGGGGGCGCCTACATATGTAAATGGCATTATTAAAGTAGCTGTTTTCCTTGTTCTGTGCCTTTTTGGGGGGGGTGATTAAAAAGTGTGGAGGGGCCTGGGGGTGATGATGTCATTTGGGGCCCCCCAACGTCACGGGGGGCGGGGGCGTGATGATGAAACAGAGGAGCAGGTGAGTGGGGGATGAAGGTGTCACGGGGAGGTTTCCCCCCAGAGAAGGGGGGTCACAGCCCCAAAATGCCTGAAAACTCGTGTGTGTGTGTGATTAACCATGTTAAAAACTGGAAATACGGGTGCGAGGCATTGCAGTAGAGAAAAATCTCTCGCCTTTATATATATATATTGAAAAATAATATTCGTTTTTATGTGTGTGTATATATATATATGTAAAAGGATTTCAAAATACAAACCTGTACCTGCTATGTTATAGAAATTATTAAAAAATCTCAATGGAGATAGATAGGGTTTTAAAATAAAAAAGAACTTGTCTCTATGTTAAGAAATAAAGGAGTTTAAAATGCAAAAAGAGATGATGTAGGTGAAGGAATTTAAAACAGAAGTCAGTCTGGATAGGTAGAAGTACCTACGCTTACCCTGTGTCACCGAGTAAGCCTAAGTAGGTATCCCGTGTAATCGAAGTAAAGGTTCTATGGAAGTGTAAACAGATAACTAAGTCTAAAGAGGTAGGATTGTAAGTAGATACCGAAGTCTAAAGAGAGAAGTCGAAGGTATCAAAGTGTCAAAATATGCAAGTCCAAGAGCAAAATATCCAATATCCAAGAGCAACACAGTTTGGGGCTCCCAGGAAAGCTGAATCCGCCTGGATTTGTGCAGCTGGAAAGCAAGCACAAACACACCACACCGCACACGCACACACTCACACCCCCCCCGCCCCCCCCGCATTTTAACGCAGAAAACCAAAAATGACCCATTGTTATGATGTGGAAAAGCGCCGGAAAACCCCAGAACTGAATATTTTGGAAAAGCAGAAACCCCCAAGTTTTGTATGATGTAAAAGAAAAAACAAAAAAGAAGAACAACAACAAACAAAAAAACCCCAAACGAAAAACCGGCGCCAATTTGGGCCAAATCTGGGGTGAACCGCGGACAGTTTGAGGGGCATTGCTGGGGATTATCTGGCGTGGATTCCTTCTCCGGAGCGGAATATCCGTTGCGGGTTATCCCAGGTGAGTTATCTGCTGTGGATTATGCCGGGTGGACCCCCTGGTGTAGGTCATCCCCACCCGTGTCCCCCCGTGCACCTTTGTACCCACACATAGCCGCCGTCCGTCCGTGTCCGTCTCCTCCCCCCTGTCCTCCTCTGCGTGTCTCTCCGGCCTCCCGAGTGCTCTCCACCCGAACGTCCCCCCACACAAGGTTTTTCCCCCCGTGCGGGTTTTTTTTTTTTTTTTTTTCCCTGGGCCGTGCCCCCCGCGTCCCCTGCCCTCCAGTCTCGCGCCCCCGCTCCCCTGCTCCACCCCTCCCCTAACCCCTTTGCTTCTGGACCCCCAGCTCCGCACGGGCCACGGGCAGCCTGGGGAGCTTCACCCCGAGCCGTTCCTTTCCCCCCTGGGCAGCAGCGGTTCTGCCGCTGCTACAGGCAGGCGCTTTCTGGACGGGCGAGGGGCTGGGACGACCGGAGGCTGCCGCACGCTCCGGTCCGAGCGAGACGCTGTTCCCGGGGGACCTGGCGCAGGGAAAGGCGAGGGACTCTCCGCGCTGCCGGTGGCTCTTCAGAAGGGAACCGCGCTCTGGTTTTAGCGGCAGAAGGTGTCGGTCGGGCAGCCGCGTAGCACTGTGCTGAGCGACGGGGCAGGCGTCTGGCTTGTTGGAGTCCAGGCGTGTTTCTCGCCTCGCAGTCTCGATGCCAAAACAAGCAGGGGGTTCAGGTTCCCAAAGCCTTTGGACGTGGGGGCAAGACGACAGCTAGGTCTCTAGCAGCACGGTATTTCAGCCGTGTTGCTTGCTGCAAATGGCTTGCAGGCCAGGAGATGTTGAGAGGGGTCTGAAACAAAGAAAGGGAGCGTGGAAGTGGTTGTTTGAAGGCGGCAAATGAGGCAGCCGAAGGAAGCGAGCGGCTCAGCCACCGCCTCGGCGGACCAGCCCCTCCAGCCTCCCGAGTCTGGCGCACCGCAGGCGGTCAAAGCGCAGGCGCCGCGCTCGCTGGCGGGAGCGGCAGGGAGCGCAGAGCTGCACTGCCGTCCAGAGCGGCGAGGGAACTGGCAGGGCTCTACGGCCATCTGGTGCGGCCAGCCGACGGGCCTCTTTGCTTTCCCTGTTTCACGTCTAATTCCTTTGCGTGCCGCAGGGCAGGGTGGTAAGTAACATCGCGCAGGTCTTATTTAAGTGGCAAGCCCTGCGCGGGAAGCCCGGGGCGTGCGCAGGATGAGCGGAGGGCACCGCGGCAGAGCCCGAGGGTCACCGGCGTATCGCTCGCTCGCAGATCGCGCGCTTGCCGGCGGTCTGCTCGCGTGCACCGCTTCCTGATAATCGTAGCTGCCCCTCTCACACAAAGCAGCTTTCAGTATCTCCTCGCGTGCCTTCAGGATGTCATCAGTGTCGCTTTTTTTTTTCTTTTTTTTTAATAAAATCTCTCCAGGGTCTGTTGGCTCGCTGGTGTCACTCTCCCACCCCTGATGCCACCTGCAGATGAATCCAGCAATCCCGGGGGCTTACTCTGGGGGCAAAAAAGCCGAGCCAAGGCAAAGGTATTGACCAGGTTCCCTGCGCTGCTTCCCCCGGCTGGGTCCTGGGGTGAGGGGCGGGGAGAGAAAGGGCCAGCAGCCCTCTGCGAGCTGTCAAGTGCAGAGGACTGAAATGCTCGAGCCGCTTGGGTGCTTTTTGGGGGCGAGGCAATGGCTCTGGCTGCGTGGGCTGTGAGCGGGAGCAGGGGCAGAGAAGGGCGAGGCTTGTGGCCCCCCCCCCCCCCCGTAAGGCGGCGGCGGCTGCGGGCGGCCCAAGGCGGGCCGGGGTGCGAGTCCTTTGTCCCCGCGGGGAGCGCTCGGGGCGCGGGGCTCGGTGTGGTGCTGCCGCCTGGCGTCCAAAAGCGGGTACTGCAGCTCGGGTGGCGCCCGGGGGCGGTGGGGCGTTTTGGCCGTGCCTCGGTGCTGCCGCCTGGCGTCCAAAAGCGGGTACTGCAGGCCGGGAGCCGCGCAGGGGCGGTGGCATCCACGTGCTCCCCGGTGCCGGTGGCCGGTACCGGGCATGCGACAGCGCGGCGCCCGCGGGGCGATGCCGCCGCAGCCGTTGCTGCCTCCCGGTAAGGAAGCGCCGCTCTCGCCGCCCGGGAGGTGCTGGCTGCTGCTGGCACGGCCGCCTCGGCCTCCGCTGCAGCCCCGCCCCGGCCCACGCCCCCGTCCTGGTGTGGAGCGGCCCCGCCCCTAGGGACGGGCCCCGCCCCTGGAGCTCCCCGGCAGGGGAAGGGCACCACCCCTAGCGACAGGCCCCGCCCCTGGAGACCACCCCATGCGGTGTGTCAGGGCGGAGCTTAGCCGCGCAGGGGCGGAGCCTTGCGGTGGTAAGGCGGAGCTTCACCGCGCATGCGCGGTGTGTAGGGGACGGAGCCTTGCCGCGGGGGGGGGCGGAGTTTTGCCCTGAAGGGCGGAGCTTTGGCCGAGCATACGTGCTGTGTCGGGGGCGGAGCTTAGCCGCGGGGGGCGGAGCCTTGCGGTGGTAAGGCGGAGCTTTGCTGCGTGAGGGCGGAGCCTCACTGGCGCATGCGCAGTGCATGGGGGCGGAGCTTTGCAGTGGGAGGGCGGAGCTTTGCCCTGAAGGGCGGAGCTTTGGCCGAGCATGCGTGCTGTGTCAGGGGCGGAGCTTAGCCGCGGGGGGCGGAGCCTTGCGGTGGTAAGGCGGAGCTTTGCTGCGTGAGGGCGGAGCCTCACTGGCGCATGCGCAGTACATGGGGGCGGAGCTTTGCAGTGGGAGGGCGGAGCTTTGCCCTGAAGGGCGGAGCTTTGGCCGAGCATGCGTGCTGTGTCAGGGGCGGAGCTTAGCCGCGGGGGGCGGAGCGCTGCCGTGTGAGGGCGGAGCTCCACGGGCGCATGCGCGCTGTGTCGGGGCGGAGCTTTGCGGCGTGGGGCGGAGCCTTGCCGCGGGGAGGGCGGAGCTTCGCTGGCGCATGCGTGCTGTGTCGGGGGCGGAGCTTAGCCGCGGGGGGCGGAGCGTTGCGGTGGTAAGGCGGAGCTTTGCCGTGTGAGGGCGGAGCTCCATGGGCGCATGCGCGCTGTGTCAGGGCGGAGCTTTGCCGCGTGGGGCGGAGCCTTGCCGCGGGGAGGGCGGAGCTTCGCTGGCGCATGCGTGGTGTGTGCAGGGCGGAGCTTTGCTGCAGAGGGCGGGGTTTGCCGCGGGGAGGGCGGAGCTTCGCCAGCGCATGCGCGGTGCGTCGGGGGCGGGAATGGCGCGGTGGGCGGAGGTTCCCCGCGCGGAGGGGCCAGGGTGAGCCCGGGGCGGAGGGGAGCGGAGCGGTCGTTGGGCTGCGGTTGCAGGCAGCGAGGAGGTGAGCGGGGAAAGCCCCGAGGAGGGCGGCGGGAGGCACGGAGCGGGGAGGGTGCGGTGCCGTGTGGGAGCCGGGCGGGCGGAGCTTCCTGGAGCCAGTCGGGGCCGGGGGCGCCGCGCCGCGCCGCTCCGGGGCCGGGCGGCGGGGGGGGCGCCGCGCCGAGCCGCGCCGCTCCGGGGCCGGGCGGCGGGGGGGGCGCCGCGCCGCGCCGAGCCGCGCCGCTCCGGGGCCGGGCGGCGGGGGGGGCGCCGCGCCGCGCCGAGCCGCGCCGCTCCGGGGCCGGGCGGCGGGGGGGAGCCGCGCCGCGCCGAGCCGCGCCGCGCCGCTTGTGCCGGGCGGTGGGGGGGGCGCCGCGCCGCGCCGCGCCGCTTGTGCCGGGCGGTGGGGGGGCGCCGCGCCGAGCCGCGCCGCGCCGCTTGTGCCGGGCGGTGGGGGGGCGCCGCGCTGAGCCGCTGAGCTCCGGGGACGGGCGGCGGGGGGGGCGCCGAGCCGCGCCGCGTCGAGCCGCTCCGGGGCCGCGCGGCGGGGGGGGCGCCGCGCCGCGCCGAGCCGCTGAGTTCCGGGGCGGGCGGCGGGGAGGCGCCGCGCCGCTGAGCTCCGGGGCCGGGCGGTGGGGGGGGCGCCGCGCCGAGCCGCTGAGCTCCGGGGCCGGGCGGTGGGGGGGGCGCCGGGTCGGCGCCGGTGGTGGGAGGCCGGCCGGAGCCGGTGGCGGGGGCTGCCCGGAGCCGCGCTGGGGGCTCGGCGGGGCTTCCACGTGCGGCGGTGGCGTGGGGAACGGTGTCCCCGCAGGGTCCAAAAGCAGGGAGGGCTGCGTCTCGCGGCATTTTGGAGCCCGGGGCTTTTGGTCGGCCACGTTGGTTCCCCGGGCCATGCCGGCAGGTGTAGTTTCTATGGTCGTGGCTGCCGGGCAAACCGCTTCTCTTTTTGCCTCCTCCTTTCCAGTGTCACCTTCTGCGTCCCGTGCAGAAAATCCTGCGTGCTTGATTCTGCTCGCTGCTCAGGTAATGGCACGTCTGGGGCTGCGGGAGCGGGGAGAAACACTTGCCGGTTCAAGGACGCCACGGGTGCGCCACATCAAAGCCAGAGGAAAGGCAAATCTGCTGCCCGTGCAGAAAAGCCGAGGACAAACTGCAGGTAAGAGAGCGCACCTCGTTCCTGCAGTGCTCCCTTGGGAGTTACGGATGTTTGCCTTCCAGGCAAAAGAACAGACTTTGATCTAGGAGAAATGAAGAGCTGCCTGTTCCCTTCTTTAGGCTCCGGTGTTTCTCTTCTGGTTGGTCGTGCTAATTGGATGGGCGAGCTGGAAATAGCCTTTTGTTTTGATACGCAGAAGTAAATTGTTAGTAATACGCGGTGTCAGTAGAGTTCATTTTTGAGCACCTAGGTGCCAGTGGAAACGTAAGGAATGAAGCTCGATGGGAACTGATAGTGAAGTTTAGTTTTCCGTGATTTTTCTTTGCCGTTCGGGCGTGGATGGCACGGTGTCCTGTGGCTCGGTCCACGTTCTGTTCCGTGGAGCCTTCGGTCTAGGACTTTGAAGTAAGGAAGTTTGTCCTTCCAGAAAAGGGCTAGTCGCTCCTAGGATTGAGGTGTGGACTTGCAGAGTCTCTTAGGCACGTGCTCGGAATTGGAGGCGAATTTCACTTGATGTTGCTGCTGTTTGTCTTCACTTTCCTTCCTTTCCCCACGGCTCCATCAGGAGTGGGAGCTCTGAATCATCATTTTGTTTTCAGTCTCAAACACGTTTTTTTACCCAAGGAGGTGCTGCGTTTAGAAGTTAATGAGTTTTGTCACAAACGCGTCGGTCGATGCGATTGCGTTGCGATTGTTAAAACCCGCAAAATAACACCAGTCTTACGGATCTGGCCTATTTCTTCCGAACACGGATTCGTCACGTGCAAATCGGGATACGGGTCGTCTGCGCTTCGTGCTGAGACAGGGATGAGCTCCCAAAGGCAAAAAATACAAGGTCGTGGGGGTTGTTTTTGTTTGTATTTGGGGGCGGGGGAGGGTGGATTTAAAAGAGAAAAAAGAGCGCAGTGTTGACTGGTGGCAGCCTGCAGGGCTCTTTTGCTGCCCGACCTCTCCTTTTCCTCTCTTGAACTCCTCTTTCGTGGCTGTAATTGTCATTTGGAGAAGTTCAGAAGAGCGGTTCAGTGACTTGCCTGGGTCCGTGTGCCAGTAATACCGGGAAGGGAAGCGCTTGAACCGGTAGCAAATCAAGTTGGCTACAAGCAGAGGTTCTGAAGGAAGAACAACGATAACGGGAAGCAAATAGCAAGTTCCCAAAAAATGGGCGCGTGTCAAACGCATCCGAGTTTTACGGCCAAATGTTGTTTGGCAATATGTTCCAAACGGCTCTTTTTTCCTTCCCTCGGTTGTAGTCTTTGCAAAACTTCACAAAACCAGGAAGCTTGGGACTCCTACCCAGCTTTATGCTACGGGTTTTTTTTTTTCCTCTTTCAGCAGAGCGTCAGCTGCCGCCGTTTCACCGTGGTCGCCCTTTCTTCTGCTGTGAAAGTGCAAGACGGACGGAAAGGCTCCATAGCGGTCTGCGAGTACAAGGTACGTCCGCGATGCGTGTCCGCGTTTTTCCTAAGGCGCTTGTAGTACGGACTTCAAAGTTAACGTCAAGAATGTGCCGGCTCTCCTTCCTTCTGTAGTTTTTCTAGGAACTGTTTTAACGCAGATACTAAAAGTCAAAGAAGGTCTGCGCTGGAGCGTGTTAACGCCTGTGCAGAATCGGCTTCCCTCCGTTTATTTTGCCTTCCCGAAAGCGCAATCTTGTGTTTCTGTGCGCTTACTAGGAAAGGATATCGGGAAAACCATTTTATCCTAAAAGAGGAAAGGCAATGTTTGCAAGAGTTCAGAAGAAACAGGCTTTGTTTTCGTCATAAAAGCTGTGTGCTTTTTCAGTCAATAAGTTTTTAAAAAGGAGGATTTCAAAATACAAACCTGTATCTGCTGTATTATATAAATTATTAAAAAATAATTTTCTGTCTTTTTCCCTTTTTTCCATCTCCGTTTTAGTTCACCCATGCGGGTTTTTAAATCACTTCCCGATGTTTTTAATCGCCGCTTCCTTTAAACACTTTCCTGACTCCTTTTCTCCTCTTTGCTGCCTTTATTCCCCTGTATTTCTGTTTTAATTCTTTCTTGTCTTTCCTTAGGGCCCTCGTTTTTTGAATCTTCCTTCTCCGTCCCTCTAGTTCGCTGTCCTGTTTTTTAATTTTCCCATTTATTTCCCTAATCCCTGTGGCTTTTTCCATGTTCTAGGTTGACTTTTCCCCTGGGGGTTTAGCTGGGTTTAATTGTTTCTTCTCTTCCCTTAGTGCCCTCGCTTTCTAAATTTTCCTTCCCTGATGGAGCTCCCTGTCGCTATTTATTAAGTTTTTTCCTTATTTCTTCAGTCGCCCTTGCTGTTCAAAGCGTCCTGCTTTCGGCTGGCAGAGAGTTAAGGTTCTTCCTAGTAGCTGGCACAGTGCTGCCTTTTGGATTTCGGATGAGCGTCGTGTTGGTAACGCGCTGACGTTTTGTTTGTCGCTAAGTAGCGCTGACACCACTCAAGGACCTTTCAGCTTCCCGTGCTCTGCCCGGTGCGCAAGAAGCTGGGAGGCGCCACAGGCAGCTCAGCTGCCCCAGACCGGCCGCAGCGCTATTCCCTACCGTGGGACGTCACGCTCGGTCTGGAAACCGGGGGGCGTTGGCCAGGAGTCAGCGATGGCAGCTCGGGGACGTGCTTGGCATCGGTCGGCGAGTGGTGAGCCCCTGTCTAGTGAAGCGCTTGCTTTGTATACTCTTATTGGTTTATTACTACTACTACTGCTACTACTAGTGTTACTACTATTCTGTTGTCTTTTCCTTCAATTGTTAAACTGTTCTTTACCTTAACCCCCGAGTTTTCGGACTTCCACCCTTGCAATTTTCTCCCGCGTAGCGGCTGCGTGGTGCTTAGCTGCTGGCTGGGGTTAAACCACGACAAAAGCTTCTGTCGACTTGTATTCCGTCTGCCGTTTCCATTTTTTAATTCTTCCTTGTCTCTATTAGTACCTTTGCTTTGTCCGTTTTCTTCCTACGTCTCTCTTTTAGTTCACTGTCCCTGTTTTTCATTTTTTTCTCTTCGTTGCCCTAAGTCCCGTCACTCTTGAAGTTTTTTTTGCTTTTATCCCGTTCCCTGTCTTTAGTTTTCAACGAGTTCTTCTCTTTCCTTAGGGTCCTCCCTTTTAACAGCCTCGGAGGGGGCGTAGCTTCCCGCTGAGGAGCGGTTGGAGGAGGCGAGGTGGTTGTCAGCCGGGTCATCATTTAATAGTAAAGTATGAAATGGCACGTTGATTAATCATTTACCTTTTGGTTTTGTGGGAGCTGTGCTGGCTGCCTTTAGAATCAGCTGAGAATTTGAGGTGAGCTGGGTTGTAGAGGGGAGGCACCCGGGGCTGGCTATTTCACCCGAGCGCCACGGGCACTTTGTGTCTCCTGGCATCCTAGGCGCACCGAGTGACAGTCGCAGCATCTTTCTTTAGAATAGGCGTGGAGCAGGTGAGCGGAGCGGTACGGTGCTTTTGAGGAGGAGGGTGTCGCAGAAGCGGTTGGCAGTAACCAGACCGATGCTGAGTACCAGCGCTGTGTTTTAGTTTGTTAGTGGGTTGTGGGTTTGTGGGTTGGGAGTTTGGTGTTGGTTTTTTTGTTTGTTTTGGGTTTTTCTTGTGGTTTTTCTTGTGGTTTTTCTTGTGGTTTTTCTTGTGGTTTTTCTTGTGGTTTTTCTTGTGGTTTTTCTTGTGGTTTTTCTTGTGGTTTTTCTTGTGGTTTTTCTTGTGGTTTTTCTTGTGGTTTTTCTTGTGGTTTTTCTTGTGGTTTTTCTTGTGGTTTTTCTTGTGGTTTTTCTTGTGGTTTTTGTGTTTGGGTTTTTTTGGGGTTTTTGGGTTTTTTTTGGTTTTTTGGGGTTTTTTTTTTTGTGTGTGTTTTTTTTTTTGTTTTTTTTGTTTTGTTTTAGATGACGAAGAGGAACTGGGTGAGTGCAGGAATGTTGTAGTTAGGTGTGTGGTGGTTTTCTTTTTTTTTTGAGGGTGGATTCAGATCCCTGGCCCTCTGAAAGCTCAGTTGCGGGATCAGGGCTGAGGAGGTAACAAGGATAGGAATTGCAGGGAGGGGTTATAAAGTTGGTGTCGGGGAGAGGCCTGTCCAGGAGCAGTCTCCTTTGGGAAGGGCAAAGGAGCAGGTTACTGTTGTTAGCGCGCTGCTGACGTTTGCTGAGCAGGGCAGTTCCATCCTGTGTCTGTGCGTTTTGCTTTTGCGTAGTCTGTCTGTCTTCTGTGTCTCGTGCCATGGCTTTCTCAGGTCTCGATGTTTCCGTAGCTCTTTGTGATCATCGGGCCCCTCGGTAAGCCTCCCGAGGGTCTCGAACGCATCGCCTCATCGGCATAGCGTTTCTTGAGCCCTGCTTATCTTGCCGTCGTAGCTTAAAGCACGGACGTGTCCGGGAAGCGTCGCGTTCCAGATGTTTCCGAGGGATCGTCTGTTGCGGTGGCCGGCCGGGCGGTCTCCGCAGGTCTGCTTTTGAGAGTTACGTTTCTACGGTCGTCTTCAGGGGTTTCATCCCTGGTTCCTTAATGGTCTTAGGTCTTAAATGCTGGCTTGTCATGCATCCATTTATCTTTTTTAGATGGTAGTTTTATCTCCTGGGCCACGGCAGGCACCGTAGGGGTTCCGTGCCGGAGGCATCTTCCCTACCGGAGTCGTTCCCGCTCGTGATCTTCTCGGGTCTCGAGGTCACGTCGTTTGTGGCATCTGTGTGCAGTGTCTGTCTGTGTGTCGGGGTTGGAGCCGCTCTGCCCAGGAGCGTTGCGATATTGGAGTTGGGGGTAGCATAGCCTCACGGTGATACGTCCATTTGTACAGTATCTGTAGGCAAAGATTGTACGGGCCATCTCAAGGCAAGCAGCTGTAGACAGGTGCCGCAGTTACTTCTGTTGTGTTTTGCGGGTGCCGGAGGCTGGACCGGCGCACGTAGCGAAGCGTCTTCTTCGCCTTGCCGTAACGGAAGGTGAAACTTGGGAATCGTACGGAGCCCAAGGTTGTTTAGAGGTGCGCGGCGAGGCAGTTGCAGGGATAGCTCTGGAACCGGGGGGCTGTGCTGCAGTGGCAGCTGGGTGGTGTAAGTGTAGTGGTTTGAGTGAGCGGTGGTTGAAGGATTGTTCGGTTCCTGAATGTGCCTAACCTTGTACGTGTGAAGTATTTTATTGCAGGTCGTATGTAATGTTGAGAGTAATTTATTTCATATATACTATAGAATAAAAAAACCCCAGCTGGGGCATTTCCCTCCCCCCCGCTGCGTTTTTTTTCCCCCGGTCCCGGCTGCTCTGCGAGGCGATGATCATCGCCAAGGTTTGGGCGGAGGTCAGGCTCGGGCCGGGGTTTTCTCAGGCAGGGCGATTTTTTTTTTTTTTTTTTTTTGAGGCCCTCGGGAACACCGTTCCCAGGGAGCGCCGCAGAGGCAGAGCGACGGTCCGTTGTGGCGTGCTGGTGGTGGAATGGATCGGCCGAGACCGAGGCATGGTTTGGGTGGTAGCTGAATGAGCGGTGCGTTTGGAATGTATCTAACGTTTTATGATGGTGTGGGGGTGCTTTGTTTCTTTGCAGGTTCCAGGTGGAATTGAAATTTTTCCTTTGCAGACATGTAGAAATGAAAACAAAATGACAATTATGACAATTATCCCTGGGAGTCATAATTAATTTAAATTAAAAAAAAAATTACTCCCAGGGTAGGAGCTGGTTGCTACTGCTGCACCAGCCTTACCATTTTTTAATTTTTTTTTAGTTCATTTTTTTTATAGTGTTTGTTATTTGTTTTTTTTTTTTCCTTTGTACTATATAAATATGTATACAAATATATACATACACCCTCCCAGGTGGGAGGAAGCAATGATTAAAATAGTAACACCACATATTCCTATAACAATTCATTCCTCCCACATGGAAGGGCAATTACCATCTTGTTATGAAACTGAATCAACTAATTATTCAAAGCAGTTACATTTTTCTGGCACCCCCTACAAAACAAAAGAAACAATAAACAACGAGAAATGCAAACACAATCCTTCAAACAAAATTGTACACAGCACACAAAAGTGTAAAAAGCAAAACCCAGCGCGGCAAAAAACGACCTCGTCCAAAGCACCAAACTAGCCGACACAGTCCTCCCGGATGACAGAGAAGGTCCTCCAGAGCATAGAGATGAGCCAGAAAGTCCTCCCCGATGCTAAAGACTGTCCTTCAGACCATAGAGCTGCAAGGAGAAGTCCTCCCGGAGTATAGAGCGGCTCCGCAGACCATCGAG
Organism: Platalea leucorodia; assembly: GCF_965183815.1. NCBI lineage: Eukaryota > Metazoa > Chordata > Aves > Pelecaniformes > Threskiornithidae > Platalea > Platalea leucorodia. The sequence goes on along the minus strand of NW_028121340.1, from coordinate 130,045 downwards.
ATGACAGCGAAAGTCGACCCAGACGATAGAGAAGGTCGTCCAGAGCATAGAGCTGAAACCAGAGGTCCCCTGGATGATCCAGAAGGTCGCCGAGCGCCTCGAGATTAAACTGGCAGTCCCAACCGGCGCATGCGCGGTGCGCCGGGGGCGGGCATGGGGCGGTGGGCGGAGGTTCCCCGCGCGGAGCGGAGCGGCGCGGTCGTTGGGCTGCGGCTGCAGGCAGCGAGGAGGTGAGCGGGGAAAGCCCCGAGGAGGACGGCGGTGCCTGCGGGGGAGCGGCCGGGCCGGCGGGAGGCACGGAGCGGGGAAGGTGCGGTGCCGTGTGGGAGCCGGCGGGCGGAGCTTCCTGGAGCCGGTCGGGGCCGGGGGCGCCGCGCCGCTCCGCTCGGGGGCCGGGCGGCGGGGAGGCGCCGCGCCGAGCCGCGCCGCTCCGGGGCCGGGCGCCGAGCCGCGCCGCTCCGGGGCGGGGAGGCGCCGCGCCGAGCCGCGCCGCTCCGGGGCCGGGCGGCGGGGAGGCGCCGCGCCGAGCCGCGCCGCTCCGGGGCCGGGCGGCGGGGAGGCGCCGCGCCGCTTCGGGGCCGTGCGGCGGGGGTCGCCGGGTCGGCGCCGGTGGTGGGAGGCCGGCCGGAGCCGGTGGCGGGGGCTGCCTGGAGCCGTGCTGGGGGCTCGGCGGGGCTTCCACGTGCGGCGATGGCGTGGGGAACGGTGTCCCCGCAGGGTCAAAAGCAGGGAGGGCTGCGTCTCGCGGCATCTTGGAGCCCGGGGCTTTTGGTCGGCCACGTTGGTTCCCCGGGCCATGCCGGCAGGTGTAGTTTCTATGGTCGTGGCTGCCGGGCAAACCGCTTCTCTTTTTGCCTCCTCCTTTCCAGTGTCACCTTCTGCGTCCCGTGCAGAAAATCCTGCGTGCTTGATTCCGCTCGCTGCTCAGGTAATGGCACGTCTGGGGCTGCGGGAGCGGGGAGAAACACTTGCCGGTTCAAGGACGCCACGGGTGCGCCACATCAAAGCCAGAGGAAAGGCAAATCTGCTGCCCGTGCAGAAAAGCCGAGGACAAACTGCAGGTAAGAGAGCGCACCTCGTTCCTGCAGTGCTCCCTTGGGAGTTACGGATGTTTGCCTTCCAGGCAAAAGAACAGACTTTGATCTAGGAGAAATGAAGAGCTGCCTGTTCCCTTCTTTAGGCTCCGGTGTTTCTCTTCTGGTTGGTCGTGCTAATTGGATGGGCGAGCTGGAAATAGCCTTTTGTTTTGATACGCAGAAGTAAATTGTTAGTAATACGCGGTGTCAGTAGAGTTCATTTTTGAGCACCTAGGTGCCAGTGGAAACGTAAGGAATGAAGCTCGATGGGAACTGATAGTGAAGTTTAGTTTTCCGTGATTTTTCTTTGCCGTTCGGGCGTGGATGGCACGGTGTCCTGTGGCTCGGTCCACGTTCTGTTCCGTGGAGCCTTCGGTCTAGGACTTTGAAGTAAGGAAGTTTGTCCTTCCAGAAAAGGGCTAGTCGCTCCTAGGATTGAGGTGTGGACTTGCAGAGTCTCTTAGGCACGTGCTCGGAATTGGAGGCGAATTTCACTTGATGTTGCTGCTGTTTGTCTTCACTTTCCTTCCTTTCCCCACGGCTCCATCAGGAGTGGGAGCTCTGAATCATCATTTTGTTTTCAGTCTCAAACACGTTTTTTTACCCAAGGAGGTGCTGCGTTTAGAAGTTAATGAGTTTTGTCACAAACGCGTCGGTCGATGCGATTGCGTTGCGATTGTTAAAACCCGCAAAATAACACCAGTCTTACGGATCTGGCCTATTTCTTCCGAACACGGATTCGTCACGTGCAAATCGGGATACGGGTCGTCTGCGCTTCGTGCTGAGACAGGGATGAGCTCCCAAAGGCAAAAAATACAAGGTCGTGGGGGTTGTTTTTGTTTGTATTTGGGGGCGGGGGAGGGTGGATTTAAAAGAGAAAAAAGAGCGCAGTGTTGACTGGTGGCAGCCTGCAGGGCTCTTTTGCTGCCCGACCTCTCCTTTTCCTCTCTTGAACTCCTCTTTCGTGGCTGTAATTGTCATTTGGAGAAGTTCAGAAGAGCGGTTCAGTGACTTGCCTGGGTCCGTGTGCCAGTAATACCGGGAAGGGAAGCGCTTGAACCGGTAGCAAATCAAGTTGGCTACAAGCAGAGGTTCTGAAGGAAGAACAACGATAACGGGAAGCAAATAGCAAGTTCCCAAAAAATGGGCGCGTGTCAAACGCATCCGAGTTTTACGGCCAAATGTTGTTTGGCAATATGTTCCAAACGGCTCTTTTTTCCTTCCCTCGGTTGTAGTCTTTGCAAAACTTCACAAAACCAGGAAGCTTGGGACTCCTACCCAGCTTTATGCTACGGGTTTTTTTTTTTTCCTCTTTCAGCAGAGCGTCAGCTGCCGCCGTTTCACCGTGGTCGCCCTTTCTTCTGCTGTGAAAGTGCAAGACGGACGGAAAGGCTCCATAGCGGTCTGCGAGTACAAGGTACGTCCGCGATGCGTGTCCGCGTTTTTCCTAAGGCGCTTGTAGTACGGACTTCAAAGTTAACGTCAAGAATGTGCCGGCTCTCCTTCCTTCTGTAGTTTTTCTAGGAACTGTTTTAACGCAGATACTAAAAGTCAAAGAAGGTCTGCGCTGGAGCGTGTTAACGCCTGTGCAGAATCGGCTTCCCTCCGTTTATTTTGCCTTCCCGAAAGCGCAATCTTGTGTTTCTGTGCGCTTACTAGGAAAGGATATCGGGAAAACCATTTTATCCTAAAAGAGGAAAGGCAATGTTTGCAAGAGTTCAGAAGAAACAGGCTTTGTTTTCGTCATAAAAGCTGTGTGCTTTTTCAGTCAATAAGTTTTTAAAAAGGAGGATTTCAAAATACAAACCTGTATCTGCTGTATTATATAAATTATTAAAAAATAATTTTCTGTCTTTTTCCCTTTTTTCCATCTCCGTTTTAGTTCACCCATGCGGGTTTTTAAATCACTTCCCGATGTTTTTAATCGCCGCTTCCTTTAAACACTTTCCTGACTCCTTTTCTCCTCTTTGCTGCCTTTATTCCCCTGTATTTCTGTTTTAATTCTTTCTTGTCTTTCCTTAGGGCCCTCGTTTTTTGAATCTTCCTTCTCCGTCCCTCTAGTTCGCTGTCCTGTTTTTTAATTTTCCCATTTATTTCCCTAATCCCTGTGGCTTTTTCCATGTTCTAGGTTGACTTTTCCCCTGGGGGTTTAGCTGGGTTTAATTGTTTCTTCTCTTCCCTTAGTGCCCTCGCTTTCTAAATTTTCCTTCCCTGATGGAGCTCCCTGTCGCTATTTATTAAGTTTTTTCCTTATTTCTTCAGTCGCCCTTGCTGTTCAAAGCGTCCTGCTTTCGGCTGGCAGAGAGTTAAGGTTCTTCCTAGTAGCTGGCACAGTGCTGCCTTTTGGATTTCGGATGAGCGTCGTGTTGGTAACGCGCTGACGTTTTGTTTGTCGCTAAGTAGCGCTGACACCACTCAAGGACCTTTCAGCTTCCCGTGCTCTGCCCGGTGCGCAAGAAGCTGGGAGGCGCCACAGGCAGCTCAGCTGCCCCAGACCGGCCGCAGCGCTATTCCCTACCGTGGGACGTCACGCTCGGTCTGGAAACCGGGGGGCGTTGGCCAGGAGTCAGCGATGGCAGCTCGGGGACGTGCTTGGCATCGGTCGGCGAGTGGTGAGCCCCTGTCTAGTGAAGCGCTTGCTTTGTATACTCTTATTGGTTTATTACTACTACTACTGCTACTACTAGTGTTACTACTATTCTGTTGTCTTTTCCTTCAATTGTTAAACTGTTCTTTACCTTAACCCCCGAGTTTTCGGACTTCCACCCTTGCAATTTTCTCCCGCGTAGCGGCTGCGTGGTGCTTAGCTGCTGGCTGGGGTTAAACCACGACAAAAGCTTCTGTCGACTTGTATTCCGTCTGCCGTTTCCATTTTTTAATTCTTCCTTGTCTCTATTAGTACCTTTGCTTTGTCCGTTTTCTTCCTACGTCTCTCTTTTAGTTCACTGTCCCTGTTTTTCATTTTTTTCTCTTCGTTGCCCTAAGTCCCGTCACTCTTGAAGTTTTTTTTGCTTTTATCCCGTTCCCTGTCTTTAGTTTTCAACGAGTTCTTCTCTTTCCTTAGGGTCCTCCCTTTTAACAGCCTCGGAGGGGGCGTAGCTTCCCGCTGAGGAGCGGTTGGAGGAGGCGAGGTGGTTGTCAGCCGGGTCATCATTTAATAGTAAAGTATGAAATGGCACGTTGATTAATCATTTACCTTTTGGTTTTGTGGGAGCTGTGCTGGCTGCCTTTAGAATCAGCTGAGAATTTGAGGTGAGCTGGGTTGTAGAGGGGAGGCACCCGGGGCTGGCTATTTCACCCGAGCGCCACGGGCACTTTGTGTCTCCTGGCATCCTAGGCGCACCGAGTGACAGTCGCAGCATCTTTCTTTAGAATAGGCGTGGAGCAGGTGAGCGGAGCGGTACGGTGCTTTTGAGGAGGAGGGTGTCGCAGAAGCGGTTGGCAGTAACCAGACCGATGCTGAGTACCAGCGCTGTGTTTTAGTTTGTTAGTGGGTTGTGGGTTTGTGGGTTGGGAGTTTGGTGTTGGTTTTTTTGTTTGTTTTGGGTTTTTCTTGTGGTTTTTCTTGTGGTTTTTCTTGTGGTTTTTCTTGTGGTTTTTCTTGTGGTTTTTCTTGTGGTTTTTCTTGTGGTTTTTCTTGTGGTTTTTCTTGTGGTTTTTCTTGTGGTTTTTCTTGTGGTTTTTCTTGTGGTTTTTCTTGTGGTTTTTCTTGTGGTTTTTCTTGTGGTTTTTCTTGTGGTTTTTCTTGTGGTTTTTCTTGTGGTTTTTCTTGTGGTTTTTCTTGTGGTTTTTCTTGTGGTTTTTCTTGTGGTTTTTCTTGTGGTTTTTCTTGTGGTTTTTCTTGTGGTTTTTCTTGTGGTTTTTGTGTTTGGGTTTTTTTGGGGTTTTTGGGTTTTTTTTGGTTTTTTGGGGTTTTTTTTTTTGTGTGTGTTTTTTTTTTTGTTTTTTTTGTTTTGTTTTAGATGACGAAGAGGAACTGGGTGAGTGCAGGAATGTTGTAGTTAGGTGTGTGGTGGTTTTCTTTTTTTTTTGAGGGTGGATTCAGATCCCTGGCCCTCTGAAAGCTCAGTTGCGGGATCAGGGCTGAGGAGGTAACAAGGATAGGAATTGCAGGGAGGGGTTATAAAGTTGGTGTCGGGGAGAGGCCTGTCCAGGAGCAGTCTCCTTTGGGAAGGGCAAAGGAGCAGGTTACTGTTGTTAGCGCGCTGCTGACGTTTGCTGAGCAGGGCAGTTCCATCCTGTGTCTGTGCGTTTTGCTTTTGCGTAGTCTGTCTGTCTTCTGTGTCTCGTGCCATGGCTTTCTCAGGTCTCGATGTTTCCGTAGCTCTTTGTGATCATCGGGCCCCTCGGTAAGCCTCCCGAGGGTCTCGAACGCATCGCCTCATCGGCATAGCGTTTCTTGAGCCCTGCTTATCTTGCCGTCGTAGCTTAAAGCACGGACGTGTCCGGGAAGCGTCGCGTTCCAGATGTTTCCGAGGGATCGTCTGTTGCGGTGGCCGGCCGGGCGGTCTCCGCAGGTCTGCTTTTGAGAGTTACGTTTCTACGGTCGTCTTCAGGGGTTTCATCCCTGGTTCCTTAATGGTCTTAGGTCTTAAATGCTGGCTTGTCATGCATCCATTTATCTTTTTTAGATGGTAGTTTTATCTCCTGGGCCACGGCAGGCACCGTAGGGGTTCCGTGCCGGAGGCATCTTCCCTACCGGAGTCGTTCCCGCTCGTGATCTTCTCGGGTCTCGAGGTCACGTCGTTTGTGGCATCTGTGTGCAGTGTCTGTCTGTGTGTCGGGGTTGGAGCCGCTCTGCCCAGGAGCGTTGCGATATTGGAGTTGGGGGTAGCATAGCCTCACGGTGATACGTCCATTTGTACAGTATCTGTAGGCAAAGATTGTACGGGCCATCTCAAGGCAAGCAGCTGTAGACAGGTGCCGCAGTTACTTCTGTTGTGTTTTGCGGGTGCCGGAGGCTGGACCGGCGCACGTAGCGAAGCGTCTTCTTCGCCTTGCCGTAACGGAAGGTGAAACTTGGGAATCGTACGGAGCCCAAGGTTGTTTAGAGGTGCGCGGCGAGGCAGTTGCAGGGATAGCTCTGGAACCGGGGGGCTGTGCTGCAGTGGCAGCTGGGTGGTGTAAGTGTAGTGGTTTGAGTGAGCGGTGGTTGAAGGATTGTTCGGTTCCTGAATGTGCCTAACCTTGTACGTGTGAAGTATTTTATTGCAGGTCGTATGTAATGTTGAGAGTAATTTATTTCATATATACTATAGAATAAAAAAACCCCAGCTGGGGCATTTCCCTCCCCCCCGCTGCGTTTTTTTTCCCCCGGTCCCGGCTGCTCTGCGAGGCGATGATCATCGCCAAGGTTTGGGCGGAGGTCAGGCTCGGGCCGGGGTTTTCTCAGGCAGGGCGATTTTTTTTTTTTTTTTTTTTTGAGGCCCTCGGGAACACCGTTCCCAGGGAGCGCCGCAGAGGCAGAGCGACGGTCCGTTGTGGCGTGCTGGTGGTGGAATGGATCGGCCGAGACCGAGGCATGGTTTGGGTGGTAGCTGAATGAGCGGTGCGTTTGGAATGTATCTAACGTTTTATGATGGTGTGGGGGTGCTTTGTTTCTTTGCAGGTTCCAGGTGGAATTGAAATTTTTCCTTTGCAGACATGTAGAAATGAAAACAAAATGACAATTATGACAATTATCCCTGGGAGTCATAATTAATTTAAATTAAAAAAAAAATTACTCCCAGGGTAGGAGCTGGTTGCTACTGCTGCACCAGCCTTACCATTTTTTAATTTTTTTTTAGTTCATTTTTTTTATAGTGTTTGTTATTTGTTTTTTTTTTTTCCTTTGTACTATATAAATATGTATACAAATATATACATACACCCTCCCAGGTGGGAGGAAGCAATGATTAAAATAGTAACACCACATATTCCTATAACAATTCATTCCTCCCACATGGAAGGGCAATTACCATCTTGTTATGAAACTGAATCAACTAATTATTCAAAGCAGTTACATTTTTCTGGCACCCCCTACAAAACAAAAGAAACAATAAACAACGAGAAATGCAAACACAATCCTTCAAACAAAATTGTACACAGCACACAAAAGTGTAAAAAGCAAAACCCAGCGCGGCAAAAAACGACCTCGTCCAAAGCACCAAACTAGCCGACACAGTCCTCCCGGATGACAGAGAAGGTCCTCCAGAGCATAGAGATGAGCCAGAAAGTCCTCCCCGATGCTAAAGACTGTCCTTCAGACCATAGAGCTGCAAGGAGAAGTCCTCCCGGAGTATAGAGCGGCTCCGCAGACCATCGAGATGACAGCGAAAGTCGACCCAGACGATAGAGAAGGTCGTCCAGAGCATAGAGCTGAAACCAGAGGTCCCCTGGATGATCCAGAAGGTCGCCGAGCGCCTCGAGATTAAACTGGCAGTCCCAACCGGCGCATGCGCGGTGCGCCGGGGGCGGGCATGGGGCGGTGGGCGGAGGTTCCCCGCGCGGAGCGGAGCGGCGCGGTCGTTGGGCTGCGGCTGCAGGCAGCGAGGAGGTGAGCGGGGAAAGCCCCGAGGAGGACGGCGGTGCCTGCGGGGGAGCGGCCGGGCCGGCGGGAGGCACGGAGCGGGGAAGGTGCGGTGCCGTGTGGGAGCCGGCGGGCGGAGCTTCCTGGAGCCGGTCGGGGCTGGGGGCGCCGAGCCGCGCCGCTCCGGGGCCGGGCGGCGGGGAGGCGCCGCGCCGAGCCGCGCCGCTCCGGGGCCGGGCGGCGGGGAGGCGCCGCGCCGCTTCGGGGCCGTGCGGCGGGGGTCGCCGGGTCGGCGCCGGTGGTGGGAGGCCGGCCGGAGCCAGTGGCGGGGGCTGCCTGGAGCCGTGCTGGGGGCTCGGCGGGGCTTCCACGTGCGGCGATGGCGTGGGGAACGGTGTCCCCGCAGGGTCAAAAGCAGGGAGGGCTGCGTCTCGCGGCATCTTGGAGCCCGGGGCTTTTGGTCGGCCACGTTGGTTCCCCGGGCCATGCCGGCAGGTGTAGTTTCTATGGTCGTGGCTGCCGGGCAAACCGCTTCTCTTTTTGCCTCCTCCTTTCCAGTGTCACCTTCTGCGTCCCGTGCAGAAAATCCTGCGTGCTTGATTCCGCTCGCTGCTCAGGTAATGGCACGTCTGGGGCTGCGGGAGCGGGGAGAAACACTTGCCGGTTCAAGGACGCCACGGGTGCGCCACATCAAAGCCAGAGGAAAGGCAAATCTGCTGCCCGTGCAGAAAAGCCGAGGACAAACTGCAGGTAAGAGAGCGCACCTTGTTCCTGCAGTGCTCCCTTGGGAGTTACGGATGTTTGCCTTCCAGGCAAAAGAACAGACTTTGATCTAGGAGAAATGAAGAGCTGCCTGTTCCCTTCTTTAGGCTCCAGTGTTTCACTTCTGGTTGGTCGTGCTAATTGGATGGGCGAGCTGGAAATAGCCTTTTGTTTTGATACGCAGAAGTAAATTGTTAGTAATACGCGGTGTCAGTAGAGTTCATTTTTGAGCACCTAGGTGCCAGTGGAAACGTAAGGAATGAAGCTCGATGGGAACTGATAGTGAAGTTTAGTTTTCCGTGATTTTTCTTTGCCGTTCGGGCGTGGATGGCACGGTGTCCTGTGGCTCGGTCCACGTTCTGTTCCGTGGAGCCTTCGGTCTAGGACTTTGAAGTAAGGAAGTTTGTCCTTCCAGAAAAGGGCTAGTCGCTCCTAGGATTGAGGTGTGGACTTGCAGAGTCTCTTAGGCACGTGCTCGGAATTGGAGGCGAATTTCACTTGATGTTGCTGCTGTTTGTCTTCACTTTCCTTCCTTTCCCCACGGCTCCATCAGGAGTGGGAGCTCTGAATCATCATTTTGTTTTCAGTCTCAAACACGTTTTTTTACCCAAGGAGGTGCTGCGTTTAGAAGTTAATGAGTTTTGTCACAAACGCGTCGGTCGATGCGATTGCGTTGCGATTGTTAAAACCCGCAAAATAACACCAGTCTTACGGATCTGGCCTATTTCTTCCGAACACGGATTCGTCACGTGCAAATCGGGATACGGGTCGTCTGCGCTTCGTGCTGAGACAGGGATGAGCTCCCAAAGGCAAAAAATACAAGGTCGTGGGGGTTGTTTTTGTTTGTATTTGGGGGCGGGGGAGGGTGGATTTAAAAGAGAAAAAAGAGCGCAGTGTTGACTGGTGGCAGCCTGCAGGGCTCTTTTGCTGCCCGACCTCTCCTTTTCCTCTCTTGAACTCCTCTTTCGTGGCTGTAATTGTCATTTGGAGAAGTTCAGAAGAGCAGTTCAGTGACTTGCCTGGGTCCGTGTGCCAGTAATACCGGGAAGGGAAGCGCTTGAACCGGTAGCAAATCAAGTTGGCTACAAGCAGAGGTTCTGAAGGAAGAACAACGATAACGGGAAGCAAATAGCAAGTTCCCAAAAAATGGGCGCGTGTCAAACGCATCCGAGTTTTACGGCCAAATGTTGTTTGGCAATATGTTCCAAACGGCTCTTTTTTCCTTCCCTCGGTTGTAGTCTTTGCAAAACTTCACAAAACCAGGAAGCTTGGGACTCCTACCCAGCTTTATGCTACGGGTTTTTTTTTTTCCTCTTTCAGCAGAGCGTCAGCTGCCGCCGTTTCACCGTGGTCGCCCTTTCTTCTGCTGTGAAAGTGCAAGACGGACGGAAAGGCTCCATAGCGGTCTGCGAGTACAAGGTACGTCCGCGATGCGTGTCCGCGTTTTTCCTAAGGCGCTTGTAGTACGGACTTCAAAGTTAACGTCAAGAATGTGCCGGCTCTCCTTCCTTCTGTAGTTTTTCTAGGAACTGTTTTAACGCAGATACTAAAAGTCAAAGAAGGTCTGCGCTGGAGCGTGTTAACGCCTGTGCAGAATCGGCTTCCCTCCGTTTATTTTGCCTTCCCGAAAGCGCAATCTTGTGTTTCTGTGCGCTTACTAGGAAATGCTATTGGGAAAATAATTGCGTCGTAAAAGAGGAAAGACAATGTTTGTGAGAGTTCAGGCGTTCGGAAGAAACAGGCTTTGTTTTTGTCATAAAAGCTGTGTGCTTTTTCAGTCAATAAGTTTTTAAAATATCTTACAGTAGGTCTTGAAAAGCTTACTGCGATACTAGCGTCCGTACTAAAAGCGATCAAGGTCCAAGGAGAGACGTGGACAAAAGAGGAGGAATCGGCGTCGCTTTCCCGAGAAGCATTGCCAGCCTTGTAAGTAGCGACAGCGAGTCCTGACGTGGTTTCGGTGAGTTACTGCTTCGGCAGCATCCTTTTTTCTTAACCTACAGCGTGTGATTTCTTACTTCAGCTGGAAAGAGATTTTCCAGAATGGAAATCTTTCTCATTCAAAGAAGTTGTGTTTTATGAGCTCCCCATCAGAGTGGGGATCTTCAGAGATGATGCGCTTGGCAGTGGAAGTCAGCAGCAGCAAGACTTTCCACTCTCTTAAAAAAAAAAAAAAAAAAAAAGTCCGTTTGCTTCCAAAGACCCGAGCACAGCACGTCTTCCAGAAGTTGATGGCATCGCTGGTTCTCAGTTGCAACAGCCGAGATGTCATCAACACGCGTTCCTCTGCATGCTTCGGCGCAGCCAAAAGCGTTAGCAAATCTGCTGGTCCTTTTTGGTAGCCTTACGCGTTGCAGCCCCGGGGATTGGATTCTGCCCCCAAAGTAAAACCGTATGGGGGATCTCTTCTGTCATGGATTTTTCTCTCCTAGATGTAACTTTAGGAAAAAAAAGTTAAAATCGGATCTACAAACTGCCTTGCGTTGTTTCAGCTGTAACTGCCAACTAGCTGTGGCGTACAATTGCTTAGGTGTGTTTAAGCAGTTAGGTATTTGTTCTGAACGTTGACCAGGAGAGGCAACTGAACGTTACGGGGTGTTTTCCCCCCCGCTCTTTTGACGGAGTGCTCTGAAGTACTTTCTGTCTGGCTTTCAAGGGTGCGTTTCCCTGGCAGTTCAGCAGCATCTCTCTTGGGCGGCGCGGCTGGCCAGATGTCGCTCCTAATGACGTAAGGCGCAAAAAAACCCTGGTCAAATGATAACTGCGTATCTTGGAGACAGATAATCTACTGGTATCGATTCACAGCTGTGCAAGTTAAATTAACGCCAAAGGAAAATCCAGTCCTTCTCCAGCAGAAGTATTTTTATTGGATGTTTATAAACACACGCACAGCTTTTTTAGTATGAAGCGAATTGCTGCGATTTGTCCTTTGCTTTTCCTTTTCCCCTCGAAAGCGTTACGCTTCGCTTCCAGCTTTGTCGACCGAGCCAGCAAGATGTGCAGCAGCAGCTGCGAGGGCCGTAGCTGTTGCGGCGGACCTGTAAGCGTAGATTCTGATTGCGGTACGCCCTCGTCCTGCAGCCTCGCAGGGTCGTCTCCCTGCAGCCGTGCCGTAAGGAAGGGGTGAGACGTTTTCCAACGCCGGCAAGAGCGTGTGCTTGTATGCGAAGAACATGTTCGGAATCGTAGCGGTTAGTCTTAATGCTGATGGGAAGCGTTCAGGTCGCTCTAGCTTTTAAAGGATGTCTTGTATTTGGAGCTGACCTGCTTACCTCGAATCCTCCTTGAGCTCAACTGCTCTCCTCTCCCTTGCTCTGACTGAATTCCTCTACTCGCTGCTGTGCTATTTTTTTCACATGCTGAAATATCGCTTGGGCTTTTTGTTTTTCAGGTGTCTTGTTGCAAGCGTCTCGTGATGCTCGCTAGGTACCCCCCGGCCCAGGTTGGCCTGCCTGTCGTGAAGCGTCCCGAGGGTAAGGGGCCGGCCCCGTGCCTGGAGGCTCCCGGCTCTGCCTCCGGCGGGTGCCCCGCGGGTGCGGCAGCGAGGGCTGCGTGGTGGGGCGAGTCCCGGGCCAAGAGGGAGCGGGGAGGTTCGTTGCCCCGGGGAGCCCGTCCCAGCGCGGGAACGGAGGGGGAGCACGGCAGAGCAGAGCCTGAGCGAGAGGTGCGGCACCGTCCCCCGGCAGGCTCCCCCCGCGGCGTGGGGCAGCCGCCGGCTTGCGGGACGGGGGCCGGGGGGGGGGTGGAGCCGTTTGGGGGGGCTGCCCCCATTTTATTTTTCTGGCAGAGCTCCCCTTTTCGGGGGGGCGCCTACATATGTAAATGGCATTATTAAAGTAGCTGTTTTCCTTGTTCTGTGCCTTTTTGGGGGGGGTGATTAAAAAGTGTGGAGGGGCCTGGGGGGTGATGATGTCATTTGGGGCCCCCCAACGTCACGGGGGGCGGGGGCGTGATGATGAAACAGAGGAGCAGGTGAGTGGGGGATGAAGGTGTCACGGGGAGGTTTCCCCCCAGAGAAGGGGGGTCACAGCCCCAAAATGCCTGAAAACTCGTGTGTGTGTGTGATTAACCATGTTAAAAACTGGAAATACGGGTGCGAGGCATTGCAGTAGAGAAAAATCTCTCGCCTTTATATATATATATTGAAAAATAATATTCGTTTTTATGTGTGTATATATATATATGTAAAAGGATTTCAAAATACAAACCTGTACCTGCTATGTTATAGAAATTATTAAAAAATCTCAATGGAGATAGATAGGGTTTTAAAATAAAAAAGAACTTGTCTCTATGTTAAGAAATAAAGGAGTTTAAAATGCAAAAAGAGATGATGTAGGTGAAGGAATTTAAAACAGAAGTCAGTCTGGATAGGTAGAAGTACCTACGCTTACCCTGTGTCACCGAGTAAGCCTAAGTAGGTATCCCGTGTAATCGAAGTAAAGGTTCTATGGAAGTGTAAACAGATAACTAAGTCTAAAGAGGTAGGATTGTAAGTAGATACCGAAGTCTAAAGAGAGAAGTCGAAGGTATCAAAGTGTCAAAATATGCAAGTCCAAGAGCAAAATATCCAATATCCAAGAGCAACACAGTTTGGGGCTCCCAGGAAAGCTGAATCCGCCTGGATTTGTGCAGCTGGAAAGCAAGCACAAACACACCACACCGCACACGCACACACTCACACCCCCCCCGCCCCCCCCGCATTTTAACGCAGAAAACCAAAAATGACCCATTGTTATGATGTGGAAAAGCGCCGGAAAACCCCAGAACTGAATATTTTGGAAAAGCAGAAACCCCCAAGTTTTGTATGATGTAAAAGAAAAAACAAAAAAGAAGAACAACAACAAACAAAAAAACCCCAAACGAAAAACCGGCGCCAATTTGGGCCAAATCTGGGGTGAACCGCGGACAGTTTGAGGGGCATTGCTGGGGATTATCTGGCGTGGATTCCTTCTCCGGAGCGGAATATCCGTTGCGGGTTATCCCAGGTGAGTTATCTGCTGTGGATTATGCCGGGTGGACCCCCTGGTGTAGGTCATCCCCACCCGTGTCCCCCCGTGCACCTTTGTACCCACACATAGCCGCCGTCCGTCCGTGTCCGTCTCCTCCCCCCTGTCCTCCTCTGCGTGTCTCTCCGGCCTCCCGAGTGCTCTCCACCCGAACGTCCCCCCACACAAGGTTTTTCCCCCCGTGCGGGTTTTTTTTTTTTTTTTTTCCCTGGGCCGTGCCCCCCGCGTCCCCTGCCCTCCAGTCTCGCGCCCCCGCTCCCCTGCTCCACCCCTCCCCTAACCCCTTTGCTTCTGGACCCCCAGCTCCGCACGGGCCACGGGCAGCCTGGGGAGCTTCACCCCGAGCCGTTCCTTTCCCCCCTGGGCAGCAGCGGTTCTGCCGCTGCTACAGGCAGGCGCTTTCTGGACGGGCGAGGGGCTGGGACGACCGGAGGCTGCCGCACGCTCCGGTCCGAGCGAGACGCTGTTCCCGGGGGACCTGGCGCAGGGAAAGGCGAGGGACTCTCCGCGCTGCCGGTGGCTCTTCAGAAGGGAACCGCGCTCTGGTTTTAGCGGCAGAAGGTGTCGGTCGGGCAGCCGCGTAGCACTGTGCTGAGCGACGGGGCAGGCGTCTGGCTTGTTGGAGTCCAGGCGTGTTTCTCGCCTCGCAGTCTCGATGCCAAAACAAGCAGGGGGTTCAGGTTCCCAAAGCCTTTGGACGTGGGAGCAAGACGACAGCTAGGTCTCTAGCAGCACGGTATTTCAGCCGTGTTGCTTGCTGCAAATGGCTTGCAGGCCAGGAGATGTTGAGAGGGGTCTGAAACAAAGAAAGGGAGCGTGGAAGTGGTTGTTTGAAGGCGGCAAATGAGGCAGCCGAAGGAAGCGAGCGGCTCAGCCGCCACCTCGGCGGACCAGCCCCTCCAGCCTCCCGAGTCTGGCGCGCCGCAGGCGGTCAAAGCGCAGGCGCCGCGCTCGCTGGCGGGAGCGGCAGGGAGCGCAGAGCTGCACTGCCGTCCAGAGCGGCGAGGGAACCGGCAGGGCTCTACGGCCATCTGGTGCGGCCAGCCGACGGGCCTCTTTGCTTTCCCTGTTTCACGTCTAATTCCTTTGCGTGCCGCAGGGCAGGGTGGTAAGTAACATCGCGCAGGTCTTATTTAAGTGGCAAGCCCTGCGCGGGAAGCCCGGGGCGTGCGCAGGATGAGCGGAGGGCACCGCGGCAGAGCCCGAGGGTCACCGGCGTATCGCTCGCTCGCAGATCGCGCGCTTGCCGGCGGTCTGCTCGCGTGCACCGCTTCCTGATAATCGTAGCTGCCCCTCTCACACAAAGCAGCTTTCAGTATCTCCTCGCGTGCCTTCAGGATGTCATCAGTGTCGCTTTTTTTTTTCTTTTTTTTTAATAAAATCTCTCCAGGGTCTGTTGGCTCGCTGGTGTCACTCTCCCACCCCTGATGCCACCTGCAGATGAATCCAGCAATCCCGGGGGCTTACTCTGGGGGCAAAAAAGCCGAGCCAAGGCAAAGGTATTGACCAGGTTCCCTGCGCTGCTTCCCCCGGCTGGGTCCTGGGGTGAGGGGCGGGGAGAGAAAGGGCCAGCAGCCCTCTGCGAGCTGTCAAGTGCAGAGGACTGAAATGCTCGAGCCGCTTGGGTGCTTTTTGGGGGCGAGGCAATGGCTCTGGCTGCGTGGGCTGTGAGCGGGAGCAGGGGCAGAGAAGGGCGAGGCTTGGGGCCCCCCCCCCCCCCGTAAGGCGGCGGCGGCTGCGGGCGGCCCAAGGCGGGCCGGGGTGCGAGTCCTTTGTCCCCGCGGGGAGCGCTCGGGGCGCGGGGCTCGGTGTGGTGCTGCCGCCTGGCGTCCAAAAGCGGGTACTGCAGCTCGGGTGGCGCCCGGGGGCGGTGGGGCGTTTTGGCCGTGCCTCGGTGCTGCCGCCTGGCGTCCAAAAGCGGGTACTGCAGGCCGGGAGCCGCGCAGGGGCGGTGGCATCCACGTGCTCCCCGGTGCCGGTGGCCGGTACCGGGCATGCGACAGCGCGGCGCCCGCGGGGCGATGCCGCCGCAGCCGTTGCTGCCTCCCGGTAAGGAAGCGCCGCTCTCGCCGCCCGGGAGGTGCTGGCTGCTGCTGGCACGGCCGCCTCGGCCTCCGCTGCAGCCCCGCCCCGGCCCACGCCCCCGTCCTGGTGTGGAGCGGCCCCGCCCCTAGGGACGGGCCCCGCCCCTGGAGCTCCCCGGCAGGGGAAGGGCACCACCCCTAGCGACAGGCCCCGCCCCTGGAGACCACCCCATGCGGTGTGTCAGGGCGGAGCTTAGCCGCGCAGGGGCGGAGCCTTGCGGTGGTAAGGCGGAGCTTCACCGCGCATGCGCGGTGTGTAGGGGACGGAGCCTTGCCGCGGGGGGGGGCGGAGTTTTGCCCTGAAGGGCGGAGCTTTGGCCGAGCATACGTGCTGTGTCGGGGGCGGAGCTTAGCCGCGGGGGGCGGAGCCTTGCGGTGGTAAGGCGGAGCTTTGCTGCGTGAGGGCGGAGCCTCACTGGCGCATGCGCAGTGCATGGGGGCGGAGCTTTGCAGTGGGAGGGCGGAGCTTTGCCCTGAAGGGCGGAGCTTTGGCCGAGCATGCGTGCTGTGTCAGGGGCGGAGCTTAGCCGCGGGGGGCGGAGCCTTGCGGTGGTAAGGCGGAGCTTTGCCGCGTGAGGGCGGAGCCTCACTGGCGCATGCGCAGTACATGGGGGCGGAGCTTTGCAGTGGGAGGGCGGAGCTTTGCCCTGAAGGGCGGAGCTTTGGCCGAGCATGCGTGCTGTGTCAGGGGCGGAGCTTAGCCGCGGGGGGCGGAGCGCTGCCGTGTGAGGGCGGAGCTCCACGGGCGCATGCGCGCTGTGTCGGGGCGGAGCTTTGCGGCGTGGGGCGGAGCCTTGCCGCGGGGAGGGCGGAGCTTCGCTGGCGCATGCGTGCTGTGTCGGGGGCGGAGCTTAGCCGCGGGGGGCGGAGCGTTGCGGTGGTAAGGCGGAGCTTTGCCGTGTGAGGGCGGAGCTCCATGGGCGCATGCGCGCTGTGTCAGGGCGGAGCTTTGCCGCGTGGGGCGGAGCCTTGCCGCGGGGAGGGCGGAGCTTCGCTGGCGCATGCGTGGTGTGTGCAGGGCGGAGCTTTGCTGCAGAGGGCGGGGTTTGCCGCGGGGAGGGCGGAGCTTCGCCAGCGCATGCGCGGTGCGTCGGGGGCGGGAATGGCGCGGTGGGCGGAGGTTCCCCGCGCGGAGGGGCCAGGGTGAGCCCGGGGCGGAGGGGAGCGGAGCGGTCGTTGGGCTGCGGTTGCAGGCAGCGAGGAGGTGAGCGGGGAAAGCCCCGAGGAGGGCGGCGGGAGGCACGGAGCGGGGAGGGTGCGGTGCCGTGTGGGAGCCGGGCGGGCGGAGCTTCCTGGAGCCAGTCGGGGCCGGGGGCGCCGCGCCGCGCCGCTCCGGGGCCGGGCGGCGGGGGGGGCGCCGCGCCGAGCCGCGCCGCTCCGGGGCCGGGCGGCGGGGGGGGCGCCGCGCCGCGCCGAGCCGCGCCGCTCCGGGGCCGGGCGGCGGGGGGGGCGCCGCGCCGCGCCGAGCCGCGCCGCTCCGGGGCCGGGCGGCGGGGGGGAGCCGCGCCGCGCCGAGCCGCGCCGCGCCGCTTGTGCCGGGCGGTGGGGGGGGCGCCGCGCCGCGCCGCGCCGCTTGTGCCGGGCGGTGGGGGGGCGCCGCGCCGAGCCGCGCCGCGCCGCTTGTGCCGGGCGGTGGGGGGGCGCCGCGCTGAGCCGCTGAGCTCCGGGGACGGGCGGCGGGGGGGCGCCGAGCCGCGCCGCGTCGAGCCGCTCCGGGGCCGCGCGGCGGGGGGGCGCCGCGCCGCGCCGAGCCGCTGAGTTCCGGGGCGGGCGGCGGGGAGGCGCCGCGCCGCTGAGCTCCGGGGCCGGGCGGTGGGGGGGCGCCGCGCCGAGCCGCTGAGCTCCGGGGCCGGGCGGTGGGGGGGGCGCCGGGTCGGCGCCGGTGGTGGGAGGCCGGCCGGAGCCGGTGGCGGGGGCTGCCCGGAGCCGCGCTGGGGGCTCGGCGGGGCTTCCACGTGCGGCGGTGGCGTGGGGAACGGTGTCCCCGCAGGGTCCAAAAGCAGGGAGGGCTGCGTCTCGCGGCATTTTGGAGCCCGGGGCTTTTGGTCGGCCACGTTGGTTCCCCGGGCCATGCCGGCAGGTGTAGTTTCTATGGTCGTGGCTGCCGGGCAAACCGCTTCTCTTTTTGCCTCCTCCTTTCCAGTGTCACCTTCTGCGTCCCGTGCAGAAAATCCTGCGTGCTTGATTCTGCTCGCTGCTCAGGTAATGGCACGTCTGGGGCTGCGGGAGCGGGGAGAAACACTTGCCGGTTCAAGGACGCCACGGGTGCGCCACATCAAAGCCAGAGGAAAGGCAAATCTGCTGCCCGTGCAGAAAAGCCGAGGACAAACTGCAGGTAAGAGAGCGCACCTCGTTCCTGCAGTGCTCCCTTGGGAGTTACGGATGTTTGCCTTCCAGGCAAAAGAACAGACTTTGATCTAGGAGAAATGAAGAGCTGCCTGTTCCCTTCTTTAGGCTCCGGTGTTTCTCTTCTGGTTGGTCGTGCTAATTGGATGGGCGAGCTGGAAATAGCCTTTTGTTTTGATACGCAGAAGTAAATTGTTAGTAATACGCGGTGTCAGTAGAGTTCATTTTTGAGCACCTAGGTGCCAGTGGAAACGTAAGGAATGAAGCTCGATGGGAACTGATAGTGAAGTTTAGTTTTCCGTGATTTTTCTTTGCCGTTCGGGCGTGGATGGCACGGTGTCCTGTGGCTCGGTCCACGTTCTGTTCCGTGGAGCCTTCGGTCTAGGACTTTGAAGTAAGGAAGTTTGTCCTTCCAGAAAAGGGCTAGTCGCTCCTAGGATTGAGGTGTGGACTTGCAGAGTCTCTTAGGCACGTGCTCGGAATTGGAGGCGAATTTCACTTGATGTTGCTGCTGTTTGTCTTCACTTTCCTTCCTTTCCCCACGGCTCCATCAGGAGTGGGAGCTCTGAATCATCATTTTGTTTTCAGTCTCAAACACGTTTTTTTACCCAAGGAGGTGCTGCGTTTAGAAGTTAATGAGTTTTGTCACAAACGCGTCGGTCGATGCGATTGCGTTGCGATTGTTAAAACCCGCAAAATAACACCAGTCTTACGGATCTGGCCTATTTCTTCCGAACACGGATTCGTCACGTGCAAATCGGGATACGGGTCGTCTGCGCTTCGTGCTGAGACAGGGATGAGCTCCCAAAGGCAAAAAATACAAGGTCGTGGGGGTTGTTTTTGTTTGTATTTGGGGGCGGGGGAGGGTGGATTTAAAAGAGAAAAAAGAGCGCAGTGTTGACTGGTGGCAGCCTGCAGGGCTCTTTTGCTGCCCGACCTCTCCTTTTCCTCTCTTGAACTCCTCTTTCGTGGCTGTAATTGTCATTTGGAGAAGTTCAGAAGAGCGGTTCAGTGACTTGCCTGGGTCCGTGTGCCAGTAATACCGGGAAGGGAAGCGCTTGAACCGGTAGCAAATCAAGTTGGCTACAAGCAGAGGTTCTGAAGGAAGAACAACGATAACGGGAAGCAAATAGCAAGTTCCCAAAAAATGGGCGCGTGTCAAACGCATCCGAGTTTTACGGCCAAATGTTGTTTGGCAATATGTTCCAAACGGCTCTTTTTTCCTTCCCTCGGTTGTAGTCTTTGCAAAACTTCACAAAACCAGGAAGCTTGGGACTCCTACCCAGCTTTATGCTACGGGTTTTTTTTTTTCCTCTTTCAGCAGAGCGTCAGCTGCCGCCGTTTCACCGTGGTCGCCCTTTCTTCTGCTGTGAAAGTGCAAGACGGACGGAAAGGCTCCATAGCGGTCTGCGAGTACAAGGTACGTCCGCGATGCGTGTCCGCGTTTTTCCTAAGGCGCTTGTAGTACGGACTTCAAAGTTAACGTCAAGAATGTGCCGGCTCTCCTTCCTTCTGTAGTTTTTCTAGGAACTGTTTTAACGCAGATACTAAAAGTCAAAGAAGGTCTGCGCTGGAGCGTGTTAACGCCTGTGCAGAATCGGCTTCCCTCCGTTTATTTTGCCTTCCCGAAAGCGCAATCTTGTGTTTCTGTGCGCTTACTAGGAAAGGATATCGGGAAAACCATTTTATCCTAAAAGAGGAAAGGCAATGTTTGCAAGAGTTCAGAAGAAACAGGCTTTGTTTTCGTCATAAAAGCTGTGTGCTTTTTCAGTCAATAAGTTTTTAAAAAGGAGGATTTCAAAATACAAACCTGTATCTGCTGTATTATATAAATTATTAAAAAATAATTTTCTGTCTTTTTCCCTTTTTTCCATCTCCGTTTTAGTTCACCCATGCGGGTTTTTAAATCACTTCCCGATGTTTTTAATCGCCGCTTCCTTTAAACACTTTCCTGACTCCTTTTCTCCTCTTTGCTGCCTTTATTCCCCTGTATTTCTGTTTTAATTCTTTCTTGTCTTTCCTTAGGGCCCTCGTTTTTTGAATCTTCCTTCTCCGTCCCTCTAGTTCGCTGTCCTGTTTTTTAATTTTCCCATTTATTTCCCTAATCCCTGTGGCTTTTTCCATGTTCTAGGTTGACTTTTCCCCTGGGGGTTTAGCTGGGTTTAATTGTTTCTTCTCTTCCCTTAGTGCCCTCGCTTTCTAAATTTTCCTTCCCTGATGGAGCTCCCTGTCGCTATTTATTAAGTTTTTTCCTTATTTCTTCAGTCGCCCTTGCTGTTCAAAGCGTCCTGCTTTCGGCTGGCAGAGAGTTAAGGTTCTTCCTAGTAGCTGGCACAGTGCTGCCTTTTGGATTTCGGATGAGCGTCGTGTTGGTAACGCGCTGACGTTTTGTTTGTCGCTAAGTAGCGCTGACACCACTCAAGGACCTTTCAGCTTCCCGTGCTCTGCCCGGTGCGCAAGAAGCTGGGAGGCGCCACAGGCAGCTCAGCTGCCCCAGACCGGCCGCAGCGCTATTCCCTACCGTGGGACGTCACGCTCGGTCTGGAAACCGGGGGGCGTTGGCCAGGAGTCAGCGATGGCAGCTCGGGGACGTGCTTGGCATCGGTCGGCGAGTGGTGAGCCCCTGTCTAGTGAAGCGCTTGCTTTGTATACTCTTATTGGTTTATTACTACTACTACTGCTACTACTAGTGTTACTACTATTCTGTTGTCTTTTCCTTCAATTGTTAAACTGTTCTTTACCTTAACCCCCGAGTTTTCGGACTTCCACCCTTGCAATTTTCTCCCGCGTAGCGGCTGCGTGGTGCTTAGCTGCTGGCTGGGGTTAAACCACGACAAAAGCTTCTGTCGACTTGTATTCCGTCTGCCGTTTCCATTTTTTAATTCTTCCTTGTCTCTATTAGTACCTTTGCTTTGTCCGTTTTCTTCCTACGTCTCTCTTTTAGTTCACTGTCCCTGTTTTTCATTTTTTTCTCTTCGTTGCCCTAAGTCCCGTCACTCTTGAAGTTTTTTTTGCTTTTATCCCGTTCCCTGTCTTTAGTTTTCAACGAGTTCTTCTCTTTCCTTAGGGTCCTCCCTTTTAACAGCCTCGGAGGGGGCGTAGCTTCCCGCTGAGGAGCGGTTGGAGGAGGCGAGGTGGTTGTCAGCCGGGTCATCATTTAATAGTAAAGTATGAAATGGCACGTTGATTAATCATTTACCTTTTGGTTTTGTGGGAGCTGTGCTGGCTGCCTTTAGAATCAGCTGAGAATTTGAGGTGAGCTGGGTTGTAGAGGGGAGGCACCCGGGGCTGGCTATTTCACCCGAGCGCCACGGGCACTTTGTGTCTCCTGGCATCCTAGGCGCACCGAGTGACAGTCGCAGCATCTTTCTTTAGAATAGGCGTGGAGCAGGTGAGCGGAGCGGTACGGTGCTTTTGAGGAGGAGGGTGTCGCAGAAGCGGTTGGCAGTAACCAGACCGATGCTGAGTACCAGCGCTGTGTTTTAGTTTGTTAGTGGGTTGTGGGTTTGTGGGTTGGGAGTTTGGTGTTGGTTTTTTTGTTTGTTTTGGGTTTTTCTTGTGGTTTTTCTTGTGGTTTTTCTTGTGGTTTTTCTTGTGGTTTTTCTTGTGGTTTTTCTTGTGGTTTTTCTTGTGGTTTTTCTTGTGGTTTTTCTTGTGGTTTTTCTTGTGGTTTTTCTTGTGGTTTTTCTTGTGGTTTTTCTTGTGGTTTTTCTTGTGGTTTTTCTTGTGGTTTTTCTTGTGGTTTTTCTTGTGGTTTTTCTTGTGGTTTTTCTTGTGGTTTTTCTTGTGGTTTTTCTTGTGGTTTTTCTTGTGGTTTTTCTTGTGGTTTTTCTTGTGGTTTTTCTTGTGGTTTTTCTTGTGGTTTTTGTGTTTGGGTTTTTTTGGGGTTTTTGGGTTTTTTTTGGTTTTTTGGGGTTTTTTTTTTTGTGTGTGTTTTTTTTTTTGTTTTTTTTGTTTTGTTTTAGATGACGAAGAGGAACTGGGTGAGTGCAGGAATGTTGTAGTTAGGTGTGTGGTGGTTTTCTTTTTTTTTTGAGGGTGGATTCAGATCCCTGGCCCTCTGAAAGCTCAGTTGCGGGATCAGGGCTGAGGAGGTAACAAGGATAGGAATTGCAGGGAGGGGTTATAAAGTTGGTGTCGGGGAGAGGCCTGTCCAGGAGCAGTCTCCTTTGGGAAGGGCAAAGGAGCAGGTTACTGTTGTTAGCGCGCTGCTGACGTTTGCTGAGCAGGGCAGTTCCATCCTGTGTCTGTGCGTTTTGCTTTTGCGTAGTCTGTCTGTCTTCTGTGTCTCGTGCCATGGCTTTCTCAGGTCTCGATGTTTCCGTAGCTCTTTGTGATCATCGGGCCCCTCGGTAAGCCTCCCGAGGGTCTCGAACGCATCGCCTCATCGGCATAGCGTTTCTTGAGCCCTGCTTATCTTGCCGTCGTAGCTTAAAGCACGGACGTGTCCGGGAAGCGTCGCGTTCCAGATGTTTCCGAGGGATCGTCTGTTGCGGTGGCCGGCCGGGCGGTCTCCGCAGGTCTGCTTTTGAGAGTTACGTTTCTACGGTCGTCTTCAGGGGTTTCATCCCTGGTTCCTTAATGGTCTTAGGTCTTAAATGCTGGCTTGTCATGCATCCATTTATCTTTTTTAGATGGTAGTTTTATCTCCTGGGCCACGGCAGGCACCGTAGGGGTTCCGTGCCGGAGGCATCTTCCCTACCGGAGTCGTTCCCGCTCGTGATCTTCTCGGGTCTCGAGGTCACGTCGTTTGTGGCATCTGTGTGCAGTGTCTGTCTGTGTGTCGGGGTTGGAGCCGCTCTGCCCAGGAGCGTTGCGATATTGGAGTTGGGGGTAGCATAGCCTCACGGTGATACGTCCATTTGTACAGTATCTGTAGGCAAAGATTGTACGGGCCATCTCAAGGCAAGCAGCTGTAGACAGGTGCCGCAGTTACTTCTGTTGTGTTTTGCGGGTGCCGGAGGCTGGACCGGCGCACGTAGCGAAGCGTCTTCTTCGCCTTGCCGTAACGGAAGGTGAAACTTGGGAATCGTACGGAGCCCAAGGTTGTTTAGAGGTGCGCGGCGAGGCAGTTGCAGGGATAGCTCTGGAACCGGGGGGCTGTGCTGCAGTGGCAGCTGGGTGGTGTAAGTGTAGTGGTTTGAGTGAGCGGTGGTTGAAGGATTGTTCGGTTCCTGAATGTGCCTAACCTTGTACGTGTGAAGTATTTTATTGCAGGTCGTATGTAATGTTGAGAGTAATTTATTTCATATATACTATAGAATAAAAAAACCCCAGCTGGGGCATTTCCCTCCCCCCCGCTGCGTTTTTTTTCCCCCGGTCCCGGCTGCTCTGCGAGGCGATGATCATCGCCAAGGTTTGGGCGGAGGTCAGGCTCGGGCCGGGGTTTTCTCAGGCAGGGCGATTTTTTTTTTTTTTTTTTTTTGAGGCCCTCGGGAACACCGTTCCCAGGGAGCGCCGCAGAGGCAGAGCGACGGTCCGTTGTGGCGTGCTGGTGGTGGAATGGATCGGCCGAGACCGAGGCATGGTTTGGGTGGTAGCTGAATGAGCGGTGCGTTTGGAATGTATCTAACGTTTTATGATGGTGTGGGGGTGCTTTGTTTCTTTGCAGGTTCCAGGTGGAATTGAAATTTTTCCTTTGCAGACATGTAGAAATGAAAACAAAATGACAATTATGACAATTATCCCTGGGAGTCATAATTAATTTAAATTAAAAAAAAAATTACTCCCAGGGTAGGAGCTGGTTGCTACTGCTGCACCAGCCTTACCATTTTTTAATTTTTTTTTAGTTCATTTTTTTTATAGTGTTTGTTATTTGTTTTTTTTTTTTCCTTTGTACTATATAAATATGTATACAAATATATACATACACCCTCCCAGGTGGGAGGAAGCAATGATTAAAATAGTAACACCACATATTCCTATAACAATTCATTCCTCCCACATGGAAGGGCAATTACCATCTTGTTATGAAACTGAATCAACTAATTATTCAAAGCAGTTACATTTTTCTGGCACCCCCTACAAAACAAAAGAAACAATAAACAACGAGAAATGCAAACACAATCCTTCAAACAAAATTGTACACAGCACACAAAAGTGTAAAAAGCAAAACCCAGCGCGGCAAAAAACGACCTCGTCCAAAGCACCAAACTAGCCGACACAGTCCTCCCGGATGACAGAGAAGGTCCTCCAGAGCATAGAGATGAGCCAGAAAGTCCTCCCCGATGCTAAAGACTGTCCTTCAGACCATAGAGCTGCAAGGAGAAGTCCTCCCGGAGTATAGAGCGGCTCCGCAGACCATCGAGATGACAGCGAAAGTCGACCCAGACGATAGAGAAGGTCGTCCAGAGCATAGAGCTGAAACCAGAGGTCCCCTGGATGATCCAGAAGGTCGCCGAGCGCCTCGAGATTAAACTGGCAGTCCCAACCGGCGCATGCGCGGTGCGCCGGGGGCGGGCATGGGGCGGTGGGCGGAGGTTCCCCGCGCGGAGCGGAGCGGCGCGGTCGTTGGGCTGCGGCTGCAGGCAGCGAGGAGGTGAGCGGGGAAAGCCCCGAGGAGGACGGCGGTGCCTGCGGGGGAGCGGCCGGGCCGGCGGGAGGCACGGAGCGGGGAAGGTGCGGTGCCGTGTGGGAGCCGGCGGGCGGAGCTTCCTGGAGCCGGTCGGGGCCGGGGGCGCCGCGCCGCTCCGCTCGGGGGCCGGGCGGCGGGGAGGCGCCGCGCCGAGCCGCGCCGCTCCGGGGCCGGGCGCCGAGCCGCGCCGCTCCGGGGCGGGGAGGCGCCGCGCCGAGCCGCGCCGCTCCGGGGCCGGGCGGCGGGGAGGCGCCGCGCCGAGCCGCGCCGCTCCGGGGCCGGGCGGCGGGGAGGCGCCGCGCCGCTTCGGGGCCGTGCGGCGGGGGTCGCCGGGTCGGCGCCGGTGGTGGGAGGCCGGCCGGAGCCGGTGGCGGGGGCTGCCTGGAGCCGTGCTGGGGGCTCGGCGGGGCTTCCACGTGCGGCGATGGCGTGGGGAACGGTGTCCCCGCAGGGTCAAAAGCAGGGAGGGCTGCGTCTCGCGGCATCTTGGAGCCCGGGGCTTTTGGTCGGCCACGTTGGTTCCCCGGGCCATGCCGGCAGGTGTAGTTTCTATGGTCGTGGCTGCCGGGCAAACCGCTTCTCTTTTTGCCTCCTCCTTTCCAGTGTCACCTTCTGCGTCCCGTGCAGAAAATCCTGCGTGCTTGATTCCGCTCGCTGCTCAGGTAATGGCACGTCTGGGGCTGCGGGAGCGGGGAGAAACACTTGCCGGTTCAAGGACGCCACGGGTGCGCCACATCAAAGCCAGAGGAAAGGCAAATCTGCTGCCCGTGCAGAAAAGCCGAGGACAAACTGCAGGTAAGAGAGCGCACCTCGTTCCTGCAGTGCTCCCTTGGGAGTTACGGATGTTTGCCTTCCAGGCAAAAGAACAGACTTTGATCTAGGAGAAATGAAGAGCTGCCTGTTCCCTTCTTTAGGCTCCGGTGTTTCTCTTCTGGTTGGTCGTGCTAATTGGATGGGCGAGCTGGAAATAGCCTTTTGTTTTGATACGCAGAAGTAAATTGTTAGTAATACGCGGTGTCAGTAGAGTTCATTTTTGAGCACCTAGGTGCCAGTGGAAACGTAAGGAATGAAGCTCGATGGGAACTGATAGTGAAGTTTAGTTTTCCGTGATTTTTCTTTGCCGTTCGGGCGTGGATGGCACGGTGTCCTGTGGCTCGGTCCACGTTCTGTTCCGTGGAGCCTTCGGTCTAGGACTTTGAAGTAAGGAAGTTTGTCCTTCCAGAAAAGGGCTAGTCGCTCCTAGGATTGAGGTGTGGACTTGCAGAGTCTCTTAGGCACGTGCTCGGAATTGGAGGCGAATTTCACTTGATGTTGCTGCTGTTTGTCTTCACTTTCCTTCCTTTCCCCACGGCTCCATCAGGAGTGGGAGCTCTGAATCATCATTTTGTTTTCAGTCTCAAACACGTTTTTTTACCCAAGGAGGTGCTGCGTTTAGAAGTTAATGAGTTTTGTCACAAACGCGTCGGTCGATGCGATTGCGTTGCGATTGTTAAAACCCGCAAAATAACACCAGTCTTACGGATCTGGCCTATTTCTTCCGAACACGGATTCGTCACGTGCAAATCGGGATACGGGTCGTCTGCGCTTCGTGCTGAGACAGGGATGAGCTCCCAAAGGCAAAAAATACAAGGTCGTGGGGGTTGTTTTTGTTTGTATTTGGGGGCGGGGGAGGGTGGATTTAAAAGAGAAAAAAGAGCGCAGTGTTGACTGGTGGCAGCCTGCAGGGCTCTTTTGCTGCCCGACCTCTCCTTTTCCTCTCTTGAACTCCTCTTTCGTGGCTGTAATTGTCATTTGGAGAAGTTCAGAAGAGCGGTTCAGTGACTTGCCTGGGTCCGTGTGCCAGTAATACCGGGAAGGGAAGCGCTTGAACCGGTAGCAAATCAAGTTGGCTACAAGCAGAGGTTCTGAAGGAAGAACAACGATAACGGGAAGCAAATAGCAAGTTCCCAAAAAATGGGCGCGTGTCAAACGCATCCGAGTTTTACGGCCAAATGTTGTTTGGCAATATGTTCCAAACGGCTCTTTTTTCCTTCCCTCGGTTGTAGTCTTTGCAAAACTTCACAAAACCAGGAAGCTTGGGACTCCTACCCAGCTTTATGCTACGGGTTTTTTTTTTTTCCTCTTTCAGCAGAGCGTCAGCTGCCGCCGTTTCACCGTGGTCGCCCTTTCTTCTGCTGTGAAAGTGCAAGACGGACGGAAAGGCTCCATAGCGGTCTGCGAGTACAAGGTACGTCCGCGATGCGTGTCCGCGTTTTTCCTAAGGCGCTTGTAGTACGGACTTCAAAGTTAACGTCAAGAATGTGCCGGCTCTCCTTCCTTCTGTAGTTTTTCTAGGAACTGTTTTAACGCAGATACTAAAAGTCAAAGAAGGTCTGCGCTGGAGCGTGTTAACGCCTGTGCAGAATCGGCTTCCCTCCGTTTATTTTGCCTTCCCGAAAGCGCAATCTTGTGTTTCTGTGCGCTTACTAGGAAAGGATATCGGGAAAACCATTTTATCCTAAAAGAGGAAAGGCAATGTTTGCAAGAGTTCAGAAGAAACAGGCTTTGTTTTCGTCATAAAAGCTGTGTGCTTTTTCAGTCAATAAGTTTTTAAAAAGGAGGATTTCAAAATACAAACCTGTATCTGCTGTATTATATAAATTATTAAAAAATAATTTTCTGTCTTTTTCCCTTTTTTCCATCTCCGTTTTAGTTCACCCATGCGGGTTTTTAAATCACTTCCCGATGTTTTTAATCGCCGCTTCCTTTAAACACTTTCCTGACTCCTTTTCTCCTCTTTGCTGCCTTTATTCCCCTGTATTTCTGTTTTAATTCTTTCTTGTCTTTCCTTAGGGCCCTCGTTTTTTGAATCTTCCTTCTCCGTCCCTCTAGTTCGCTGTCCTGTTTTTTAATTTTCCCATTTATTTCCCTAATCCCTGTGGCTTTTTCCATGTTCTAGGTTGACTTTTCCCCTGGGGGTTTAGCTGGGTTTAATTGTTTCTTCTCTTCCCTTAGTGCCCTCGCTTTCTAAATTTTCCTTCCCTGATGGAGCTCCCTGTCGCTATTTATTAAGTTTTTTCCTTATTTCTTCAGTCGCCCTTGCTGTTCAAAGCGTCCTGCTTTCGGCTGGCAGAGAGTTAAGGTTCTTCCTAGTAGCTGGCACAGTGCTGCCTTTTGGATTTCGGATGAGCGTCGTGTTGGTAACGCGCTGACGTTTTGTTTGTCGCTAAGTAGCGCTGACACCACTCAAGGACCTTTCAGCTTCCCGTGCTCTGCCCGGTGCGCAAGAAGCTGGGAGGCGCCACAGGCAGCTCAGCTGCCCCAGACCGGCCGCAGCGCTATTCCCTACCGTGGGACGTCACGCTCGGTCTGGAAACCGGGGGGCGTTGGCCAGGAGTCAGCGATGGCAGCTCGGGGACGTGCTTGGCATCGGTCGGCGAGTGGTGAGCCCCTGTCTAGTGAAGCGCTTGCTTTGTATACTCTTATTGGTTTATTACTACTACTACTGCTACTACTAGTGTTACTACTATTCTGTTGTCTTTTCCTTCAATTGTTAAACTGTTCTTTACCTTAACCCCCGAGTTTTCGGACTTCCACCCTTGCAATTTTCTCCCGCGTAGCGGCTGCGTGGTGCTTAGCTGCTGGCTGGGGTTAAACCACGACAAAAGCTTCTGTCGACTTGTATTCCGTCTGCCGTTTCCATTTTTTAATTCTTCCTTGTCTCTATTAGTACCTTTGCTTTGTCCGTTTTCTTCCTACGTCTCTCTTTTAGTTCACTGTCCCTGTTTTTCATTTTTTTCTCTTCGTTGCCCTAAGTCCCGTCACTCTTGAAGTTTTTTTTGCTTTTATCCCGTTCCCTGTCTTTAGTTTTCAACGAGTTCTTCTCTTTCCTTAGGGTCCTCCCTTTTAACAGCCTCGGAGGGGGCGTAGCTTCCCGCTGAGGAGCGGTTGGAGGAGGCGAGGTGGTTGTCAGCCGGGTCATCATTTAATAGTAAAGTATGAAATGGCACGTTGATTAATCATTTACCTTTTGGTTTTGTGGGAGCTGTGCTGGCTGCCTTTAGAATCAGCTGAGAATTTGAGGTGAGCTGGGTTGTAGAGGGGAGGCACCCGGGGCTGGCTATTTCACCCGAGCGCCACGGGCACTTTGTGTCTCCTGGCATCCTAGGCGCACCGAGTGACAGTCGCAGCATCTTTCTTTAGAATAGGCGTGGAGCAGGTGAGCGGAGCGGTACGGTGCTTTTGAGGAGGAGGGTGTCGCAGAAGCGGTTGGCAGTAACCAGACCGATGCTGAGTACCAGCGCTGTGTTTTAGTTTGTTAGTGGGTTGTGGGTTTGTGGGTTGGGAGTTTGGTGTTGGTTTTTTTGTTTGTTTTGGGTTTTTCTTGTGGTTTTTCTTGTGGTTTTTCTTGTGGTTTTTCTTGTGGTTTTTCTTGTGGTTTTTCTTGTGGTTTTTCTTGTGGTTTTTCTTGTGGTTTTTCTTGTGGTTTTTCTTGTGGTTTTTCTTGTGGTTTTTCTTGTGGTTTTTCTTGTGGTTTTTCTTGTGGTTTTTCTTGTGGTTTTTGTGTTTGGGTTTTTTTGGGGTTTTTGGGTTTTTTTTGGTTTTTTGGGGTTTTTTTTTTTGTGTGTGTTTTTTTTTTTGTTTTTTTTGTTTTGTTTTAGATGACGAAGAGGAACTGGGTGAGTGCAGGAATGTTGTAGTTAGGTGTGTGGTGGTTTTCTTTTTTTTTTGAGGGTGGATTCAGATCCCTGGCCCTCTGAAAGCTCAGTTGCGGGATCAGGGCTGAGGAGGTAACAAGGATAGGAATTGCAGGGAGGGGTTATAAAGTTGGTGTCGGGGAGAGGCCTGTCCAGGAGCAGTCTCCTTTGGGAAGGGCAAAGGAGCAGGTTACTGTTGTTAGCGCGCTGCTGACGTTTGCTGAGCAGGGCAGTTCCATCCTGTGTCTGTGCGTTTTGCTTTTGCGTAGTCTGTCTGTCTTCTGTGTCTCGTGCCATGGCTTTCTCAGGTCTCGATGTTTCCGTAGCTCTTTGTGATCATCGGGC
Source organism: Platalea leucorodia (assembly GCF_965183815.1). NCBI lineage: Eukaryota > Metazoa > Chordata > Aves > Pelecaniformes > Threskiornithidae > Platalea > Platalea leucorodia. Next base: position 100,668 of record NW_028121340.1, on the reverse strand, counting down.
CCCTCGGTAAGCCTCCCGAGGGTCTCGAACGCATCGCCTCATCGGCATAGCGTTTCTTGAGCCCTGCTTATCTTGCCGTCGTAGCTTAAAGCACGGACGTGTCCGGGAAGCGTCGCGTTCCAGATGTTTCCGAGGGATCGTCTGTTGCGGTGGCCGGCCGGGCGGTCTCCGCAGGTCTGCTTTTGAGAGTTACGTTTCTACGGTCGTCTTCAGGGGTTTCATCCCTGGTTCCTTAATGGTCTTAGGTCTTAAATGCTGGCTTGTCATGCATCCATTTATCTTTTTTAGATGGTAGTTTTATCTCCTGGGCCACGGCAGGCACCGTAGGGGTTCCGTGCCGGAGGCATCTTCCCTACCGGAGTCGTTCCCGCTCGTGATCTTCTCGGGTCTCGAGGTCACGTCGTTTGTGGCATCTGTGTGCAGTGTCTGTCTGTGTGTCGGGGTTGGAGCCGCTCTGCCCAGGAGCGTTGCGATATTGGAGTTGGGGGTAGCATAGCCTCACGGTGATACGTCCATTTGTACAGTATCTGTAGGCAAAGATTGTACGGGCCATCTCAAGGCAAGCAGCTGTAGACAGGTGCCGCAGTTACTTCTGTTGTGTTTTGCGGGTGCCGGAGGCTGGACCGGCGCACGTAGCGAAGCGTCTTCTTCGCCTTGCCGTAACGGAAGGTGAAACTTGGGAATCGTACGGAGCCCAAGGTTGTTTAGAGGTGCGCGGCGAGGCAGTTGCAGGGATAGCTCTGGAACCGGGGGGCTGTGCTGCAGTGGCAGCTGGGTGGTGTAAGTGTAGTGGTTTGAGTGAGCGGTGGTTGAAGGATTGTTCGGTTCCTGAATGTGCCTAACCTTGTACGTGTGAAGTATTTTATTGCAGGTCGTATGTAATGTTGAGAGTAATTTATTTCATATATACTATAGAATAAAAAAACCCCAGCTGGGGCATTTCCCTCCCCCCCGCTGCGTTTTTTTTCCCCCGGTCCCGGCTGCTCTGCGAGGCGATGATCATCGCCAAGGTTTGGGCGGAGGTCAGGCTCGGGCCGGGGTTTTCTCAGGCAGGGCGATTTTTTTTTTTTTTTTTTTTTGAGGCCCTCGGGAACACCGTTCCCAGGGAGCGCCGCAGAGGCAGAGCGACGGTCCGTTGTGGCGTGCTGGTGGTGGAATGGATCGGCCGAGACCGAGGCATGGTTTGGGTGGTAGCTGAATGAGCGGTGCGTTTGGAATGTATCTAACGTTTTATGATGGTGTGGGGGTGCTTTGTTTCTTTGCAGGTTCCAGGTGGAATTGAAATTTTTCCTTTGCAGACATGTAGAAATGAAAACAAAATGACAATTATGACAATTATCCCTGGGAGTCATAATTAATTTAAATTAAAAAAAAAATTACTCCCAGGGTAGGAGCTGGTTGCTACTGCTGCACCAGCCTTACCATTTTTTAATTTTTTTTTAGTTCATTTTTTTTATAGTGTTTGTTATTTGTTTTTTTTTTTTCCTTTGTACTATATAAATATGTATACAAATATATACATACACCCTCCCAGGTGGGAGGAAGCAATGATTAAAATAGTAACACCACATATTCCTATAACAATTCATTCCTCCCACATGGAAGGGCAATTACCATCTTGTTATGAAACTGAATCAACTAATTATTCAAAGCAGTTACATTTTTCTGGCACCCCCTACAAAACAAAAGAAACAATAAACAACGAGAAATGCAAACACAATCCTTCAAACAAAATTGTACACAGCACACAAAAGTGTAAAAAGCAAAACCCAGCGCGGCAAAAAACGACCTCGTCCAAAGCACCAAACTAGCCGACACAGTCCTCCCGGATGACAGAGAAGGTCCTCCAGAGCATAGAGATGAGCCAGAAAGTCCTCCCCGATGCTAAAGACTGTCCTTCAGACCATAGAGCTGCAAGGAGAAGTCCTCCCGGAGTATAGAGCGGCTCCGCAGACCATCGAGATGACAGCGAAAGTCGACCCAGACGATAGAGAAGGTCGTCCAGAGCATAGAGCTGAAACCAGAGGTCCCCTGGATGATCCAGAAGGTCGCCGAGCGCCTCGAGATTAAACTGGCAGTCCCAACCGGCGCATGCGCGGTGCGCCGGGGGCGGGCATGGGGCGGTGGGCGGAGGTTCCCCGCGCGGAGCGGAGCGGCGCGGTCGTTGGGCTGCGGCTGCAGGCAGCGAGGAGGTGAGCGGGGAAAGCCCCGAGGAGGACGGCGGTGCCTGCGGGGGAGCGGCCGGGCCGGCGGGAGGCACGGAGCGGGGAAGGTGCGGTGCCGTGTGGGAGCCGGCGGGCGGAGCTTCCTGGAGCCGGTCGGGGCCGGGGGCGCCGCGCCGCTCCGCTCGGGGGCCGGGCGGCGGGGAGGCGCCGCGCCGAGCCGCGCCGCTCCGGGGCCGGGCGCCGAGCCGCGCCGCTCCGGGGCGGGGAGGCGCCGCGCCGAGCCGCGCCGCTCCGGGGCCGGGCGGCGGGGAGGCGCCGCGCCGAGCCGCGCCGCTCCGGGGCCGGGCGGCGGGGAGGCGCCGCGCCGCTTCGGGGCCGTGCGGCGGGGGTCGCCGGGTCGGCGCCGGTGGTGGGAGGCCGGCCGGAGCCGGTGGCGGGGGCTGCCTGGAGCCGTGCTGGGGGCTCGGCGGGGCTTCCACGTGCGGCGATGGCGTGGGGAACGGTGTCCCCGCAGGGTCAAAAGCAGGGAGGGCTGCGTCTCGCGGCATCTTGGAGCCCGGGGCTTTTGGTCGGCCACGTTGGTTCCCCGGGCCATGCCGGCAGGTGTAGTTTCTATGGTCGTGGCTGCCGGGCAAACCGCTTCTCTTTTTGCCTCCTCCTTTCCAGTGTCACCTTCTGCGTCCCGTGCAGAAAATCCTGCGTGCTTGATTCCGCTCGCTGCTCAGGTAATGGCACGTCTGGGGCTGCGGGAGCGGGGAGAAACACTTGCCGGTTCAAGGACGCCACGGGTGCGCCACATCAAAGCCAGAGGAAAGGCAAATCTGCTGCCCGTGCAGAAAAGCCGAGGACAAACTGCAGGTAAGAGAGCGCACCTCGTTCCTGCAGTGCTCCCTTGGGAGTTACGGATGTTTGCCTTCCAGGCAAAAGAACAGACTTTGATCTAGGAGAAATGAAGAGCTGCCTGTTCCCTTCTTTAGGCTCCGGTGTTTCTCTTCTGGTTGGTCGTGCTAATTGGATGGGCGAGCTGGAAATAGCCTTTTGTTTTGATACGCAGAAGTAAATTGTTAGTAATACGCGGTGTCAGTAGAGTTCATTTTTGAGCACCTAGGTGCCAGTGGAAACGTAAGGAATGAAGCTCGATGGGAACTGATAGTGAAGTTTAGTTTTCCGTGATTTTTCTTTGCCGTTCGGGCGTGGATGGCACGGTGTCCTGTGGCTCGGTCCACGTTCTGTTCCGTGGAGCCTTCGGTCTAGGACTTTGAAGTAAGGAAGTTTGTCCTTCCAGAAAAGGGCTAGTCGCTCCTAGGATTGAGGTGTGGACTTGCAGAGTCTCTTAGGCACGTGCTCGGAATTGGAGGCGAATTTCACTTGATGTTGCTGCTGTTTGTCTTCACTTTCCTTCCTTTCCCCACGGCTCCATCAGGAGTGGGAGCTCTGAATCATCATTTTGTTTTCAGTCTCAAACACGTTTTTTTACCCAAGGAGGTGCTGCGTTTAGAAGTTAATGAGTTTTGTCACAAACGCGTCGGTCGATGCGATTGCGTTGCGATTGTTAAAACCCGCAAAATAACACCAGTCTTACGGATCTGGCCTATTTCTTCCGAACACGGATTCGTCACGTGCAAATCGGGATACGGGTCGTCTGCGCTTCGTGCTGAGACAGGGATGAGCTCCCAAAGGCAAAAAATACAAGGTCGTGGGGGTTGTTTTTGTTTGTATTTGGGGGCGGGGGAGGGTGGATTTAAAAGAGAAAAAAGAGCGCAGTGTTGACTGGTGGCAGCCTGCAGGGCTCTTTTGCTGCCCGACCTCTCCTTTTCCTCTCTTGAACTCCTCTTTCGTGGCTGTAATTGTCATTTGGAGAAGTTCAGAAGAGCAGTTCAGTGACTTGCCTGGGTCCGTGTGCCAGTAATACCGGGAAGGGAAGCGCTTGAACCGGTAGCAAATCAAGTTGGCTACAAGCAGAGGTTCTGAAGGAAGAACAACGATAACGGGAAGCAAATAGCAAGTTCCCAAAAAATGGGCGCGTGTCAAACGCATCCGAGTTTTACGGCCAAATGTTGTTTGGCAATATGTTCCAAACGGCTCTTTTTTCCTTCCCTCGGTTGTAGTCTTTGCAAAACTTCACAAAACCAGGAAGCTTGGGACTCCTACCCAGCTTTATGCTACGGGTTTTTTTTTTTCCTCTTTCAGCAGAGCGTCAGCTGCCGCCGTTTCACCGTGGTCGCCCTTTCTTCTGCTGTGAAAGTGCAAGACGGACGGAAAGGCTCCATAGCGGTCTGCGAGTACAAGGTACGTCCGCGATGCGTGTCCGCGTTTTTCCTAAGGCGCTTGTAGTACGGACTTCAAAGTTAACGTCAAGAATGTGCCGGCTCTCCTTCCTTCTGTAGTTTTTCTAGGAACTGTTTTAACGCAGATACTAAAAGTCAAAGAAGGTCTGCGCTGGAGCGTGTTAACGCCTGTGCAGAATCGGCTTCCCTCCGTTTATTTTGCCTTCCCGAAAGCGCAGTCTTGTGTTTCTGTGCGCTTACTAGGAAAGGATATCGGGAAAACCATTTTATCCTAAAAGAGGAAAGGCAATGTTTGCAAGAGTTCAGAAGAAACAGGCTTTGTTTTCGTCATAAAAGCTGTGTGCTTTTTCAGTCAATAAGTTTTTAAAAAGGAGGATTTCAAAATACAAACCTGTATCTGCTGTATTATATAAATTATTAAAAAATAATTTTCTGTCTTTTTCCCTTTTTTCCATCTCCGTTTTAGTTCACCCATGCGGGTTTTTAAATCACTTCCCGATGTTTTTAATCGCCGCTTCCTTTAAACACTTTCCTGACTCCTTTTCTCCTCTTTGCTGCCTTTATTCCCCTGTATTTCTGTTTTAATTCTTTCTTGTCTTTCCTTAGGGCCCTCGTTTTTTGAATCTTCCTTCTCCGTCCCTCTAGTTCGCTGTCCTGTTTTTTAATTTTCCCATTTATTTCCCTAATCCCTGTGGCTTTTTCCATGTTCTAGGTTGACTTTTCCCCTGGGGGTTTAGCTGGGTTTAATTGTTTCTTCTCTTCCCTTAGTGCCCTCGCTTTCTAAATTTTCCTTCCCTGATGGAGCTCCCTGTCGCTATTTATTAAGTTTTTTCCTTATTTCTTCAGTCGCCCTTGCTGTTCAAAGCGTCCTGCTTTCGGCTGGCAGAGAGTTAAGGTTCTTCCTAGTAGCTGGCACAGTGCTGCCTTTTGGATTTCGGATGAGCGTCGTGTTGGTAACGCGCTGACGTTTTGTTTGTCGCTAAGTAGCGCTGACACCACTCAAGGACCTTTCAGCTTCCCGTGCTCTGCCCGGTGCGCAAGAAGCTGGGAGGCGCCACAGGCAGCTCAGCTGCCCCAGACCGGCCGCAGCGCTATTCCCTACCGTGGGACGTCACGCTCGGTCTGGAAACCGGGGGGCGTTGGCCAGGAGTCAGCGATGGCAGCTCGGGGACGTGCTTGGCATCGGTCGGCGAGTGGTGAGCCCCTGTCTAGTGAAGCGCTTGCTTTGTATACTCTTATTGGTTTATTACTACTACTACTGCTACTACTAGTGTTACTACTATTCTGTTGTCTTTTCCTTCAATTGTTAAACTGTTCTTTACCTTAACCCCCGAGTTTTCGGACTTCCACCCTTGCAATTTTCTCCCGCGTAGCGGCTGCGTGGTGCTTAGCTGCTGGCTGGGGTTAAACCACGACAAAAGCTTCTGTCGACTTGTATTCCGTCTGCCGTTTCCATTTTTTAATTCTTTCTTGTCTCTATTAGTACCTTTGCTTTGTCCGTTTTCTTCCTACGTCTCTCTTTTAGTTCACTGTCCCTGTTTTTCATTTTTTTCTCTTCGTTGCCCTAAGTCCCGTCACTCTTGAAGTTTTTTTTGCTTTTATCCCGTTCCCTGTCTTTAGTTTTCAACGAGTTCTTCTCTTTCCTTAGGGTCCTCCCTTTTAACAGCCTCGGAGGGGGCGTAGCTTCCCGCTGAGGAGCGGTTGGAGGAGGCGAGGTGGTTGTCAGCCGGGTCATCATTTAATAGTAAAGTATGAAATGGCACGTTGATTAATCATTTACCTTTTGGTTTTGTGGGAGCTGTGCTGGCTGCCTTTAGAATCAGCTGAGAATTTGAGGTGAGCTGGGTTGTAGAGGGGAGGCACCCGGGGCTGGCTATTTCACCCGAGCGCCACGGGCACTTTGTGTCTCCTGGCATCCTAGGCGCACCGAGTGACAGTCGCAGCATCTTTCTTTAGAATAGGCGTGGAGCAGGTGAGCGGAGCGGTACGGTGCTTTTGAGGAGGAGGGTGTCGCAGAAGCGGTTGGCAGTAACCAGACCGATGCTGAGTACCAGCGCTGTGTTTTAGTTTGTTAGTGGGTTGTGGGTTTGTGGGTTGGGAGTTTGGTGTTGGTTTTTTTGTTTGTTTTGGGTTTTTCTTGTGGTTTTTCTTGTGGTTTTTCTTGTGGTTTTTCTTGTGGTTTTTCTTGTGGTTTTTCTTGTGGTTTTTCTTGTGGTTTTTCTTGTGGTTTTTCTTGTGGTTTTTCTTGTGGTTTTTCTTGTGGTTTTTCTTGTGGTTTTTCTTGTGGTTTTTCTTGTGGTTTTTCTTGTGGTTTTTCTTGTGGTTTTTCTTGTGGTTTTTGTGTTTGGGTTTTTTTGGGGTTTTTGGGTTTTTTTTGGTTTTTTGGGGTTTTTTTTTTTGTGTGTGTTTTTTTTTTTGTTTTTTTTGTTTTGTTTTAGATGACGAAGAGGAACTGGGTGAGTGCAGGAATGTTGTAGTTAGGTGTGTGGTGGTTTTCTTTTTTTTTTGAGGGTGGATTCAGATCCCTGGCCCTCTGAAAGCTCAGTTGCGGGATCAGGGCTGAGGAGGTAACAAGGATAGGAATTGCAGGGAGGGGTTATAAAGTTGGTGTCGGGGAGAGGCCTGTCCAGGAGCAGTCTCCTTTGGGAAGGGCAAAGGAGCAGGTTACTGTTGTTAGCGCGCTGCTGACGTTTGCTGAGCAGGGCAGTTCCATCCTGTGTCTGTGCGTTTTGCTTTTGCGTAGTCTGTCTGTCTTCTGTGTCTCGTGCCATGGCTTTCTCAGGTCTCGATGTTTCCGTAGCTCTTTGTGATCATCGGGCCCCTCGGTAAGCCTCCCGAGGGTCTCGAACGCATCGCCTCATCGGCATAGCGTTTCTTGAGCCCTGCTTATCTTGCCGTCGTAGCTTAAAGCACGGACGTGTCCGGGAAGCGTCGCGTTCCAGATGTTTCCGAGGGATCGTCTGTTGCGGTGGCCGGCCGGGCGGTCTCCGCAGGTCTGCTTTTGAGAGTTACGTTTCTACGGTCGTCTTCAGGGGTTTCATCCCTGGTTCCTTAATGGTCTTAGGTCTTAAATGCTGGCTTGTCATGCATCCATTTATCTTTTTTAGATGGTAGTTTTATCTCCTGGGCCACGGCAGGCACCGTAGGGGTTCCGTGCCGGAGGCATCTTCCCTACCGGAGTCGTTCCCGCTCGTGATCTTCTCGGGTCTCGAGGTCACGTCGTTTGTGGCATCTGTGTGCAGTGTCTGTCTGTGTGTCGGGGTTGGAGCCGCTCTGCCCAGGAGCGTTGCGATATTGGAGTTGGGGGTAGCATAGCCTCACGGTGATACGTCCATTTGTACAGTATCTGTAGGCAAAGATTGTACGGGCCATCTCAAGGCAAGCAGCTGTAGACAGGTGCCGCAGTTACTTCTGTTGTGTTTTGCGGGTGCCGGAGGCTGGACCGGCGCACGTAGCGAAGCGTCTTCTTCGCCTTGCCGTAACGGAAGGTGAAACTTGGGAATCGTACGGAGCCCAAGGTTGTTTAGAGGTGCGCGGCGAGGCAGTTGCAGGGATAGCTCTGGAACCGGGGGGCTGTGCTGCAGTGGCAGCTGGGTGGTGTAAGTGTAGTGGTTTGAGTGAGCGGTGGTTGAAGGATTGTTCGGTTCCTGAATGTGCCTAACCTTGTACGTGTGAAGTATTTTATTGCAGGTCGTATGTAATGTTGAGAGTAATTTATTTCATATATACTATAGAATAAAAAAACCCCAGCTGGGGCATTTCCCTCCCCCCCGCTGCGTTTTTTTTCCCCCGGTCCCGGCTGCTCTGCGAGGCGATGATCATCGCCAAGGTTTGGGCGGAGGTCAGGCTCGGGCCGGGGTTTTCTCAGGCAGGGCGATTTTTTTTTTTTTTTTTTTTTGAGGCCCTCGGGAACACCGTTCCCAGGGAGCGCCGCAGAGGCAGAGCGACGGTCCGTTGTGGCGTGCTGGTGGTGGAATGGATCGGCCGAGACCGAGGCATGGTTTGGGTGGTAGCTGAATGAGCGGTGCGTTTGGAATGTATCTAACGTTTTATGATGGTGTGGGGGTGCTTTGTTTCTTTGCAGGTTCCAGGTGGAATTGAAATTTTTCCTTTGCAGACATGTAGAAATGAAAACAAAATGACAATTATGACAATTATCCCTGGGAGTCATAATTAATTTAAATTAAAAAAAAAATTACTCCCAGGGTAGGAGCTGGTTGCTACTGCTGCACCAGCCTTACCATTTTTTAATTTTTTTTTAGTTCATTTTTTTTATAGTGTTTGTTATTTGTTTTTTTTTTTTCCTTTGTACTATATAAATATGTATACAAATATATACATACACCCTCCCAGGTGGGAGGAAGCAATGATTAAAATAGTAACACCACATATTCCTATAACAATTCATTCCTCCCACATGGAAGGGCAATTACCATCTTGTTATGAAACTGAATCAACTAATTATTCAAAGCAGTTACATTTTTCTGGCACCCCCTACAAAACAAAAGAAACAATAAACAACGAGAAATGCAAACACAATCCTTCAAACAAAATTGTACACAGCACACAAAAGTGTAAAAAGCAAAACCCAGCGCGGCAAAAAACGACCTCGTCCAAAGCACCAAACTAGCCGACACAGTCCTCCCGGATGACAGAGAAGGTCCTCCAGAGCATAGAGATGAGCCAGAAAGTCCTCCCCGATGCTAAAGACTGTCCTTCAGACCATAGAGCTGCAAGGAGAAGTCCTCCCGGAGTATAGAGCGGCTCCGCAGACCATCGAGATGACAGCGAAAGTCGACCCAGACGATAGAGAAGGTCGTCCAGAGCATAGAGCTGAAACCAGAGGTCCCCTGGATGATCCAGAAGGTCGCCGAGCGCCTCGAGATTAAACTGGCAGTCCCAACCGGCGCATGCGCGGTGCGCCGGGGGCGGGCATGGGGCGGTGGGCGGAGGTTCCCCGCGCGGAGCGGAGCGGCGCGGTCGTTGGGCTGCGGCTGCAGGCAGCGAGGAGGTGAGCGGGGAAAGCCCCGAGGAGGACGGCGGTGCCTGCGGGGGAGCGGCCGGGCCGGCGGGAGGCACGGAGCGGGGAAGGTGCGGTGCCGTGTGGGAGCCGGCGGGCGGAGCTTCCTGGAGCCGGTCGGGGCTGGGGGCGCCGAGCCGCGCCGCTCCGGGGCCGGGCGGCGGGGAGGCGCCGCGCCGAGCCGCGCCGCTCCGGGGCCGGGCGGCGGGGAGGCGCCGCGCCGCTTCGGGGCCGTGCGGCGGGGGTCGCCGGGTCGGCGCCGGTGGTGGGAGGCCGGCCGGAGCCAGTGGCGGGGGCTGCCTGGAGCCGTGCTGGGGGCTCGGCGGGGCTTCCACGTGCGGCGATGGCGTGGGGAACGGTGTCCCCGCAGGGTCAAAAGCAGGGAGGGCTGCGTCTCGCGGCATCTTGGAGCCCGGGGCTTTTGGTCGGCCACGTTGGTTCCCCGGGCCATGCCGGCAGGTGTAGTTTCTATGGTCGTGGCTGCCGGGCAAACCGCTTCTCTTTTTGCCTCCTCCTTTCCAGTGTCACCTTCTGCGTCCCGTGCAGAAAATCCTGCGTGCTTGATTCCGCTCGCTGCTCAGGTAATGGCACGTCTGGGGCTGCGGGAGCGGGGAGAAACACTTGCCGGTTCAAGGACGCCACGGGTGCGCCACATCAAAGCCAGAGGAAAGGCAAATCTGCTGCCCGTGCAGAAAAGCCGAGGACAAACTGCAGGTAAGAGAGCGCACCTTGTTCCTGCAGTGCTCCCTTGGGAGTTACGGATGTTTGCCTTCCAGGCAAAAGAACAGACTTTGATCTAGGAGAAATGAAGAGCTGCCTGTTCCCTTCTTTAGGCTCCAGTGTTTCACTTCTGGTTGGTCGTGCTAATTGGATGGGCGAGCTGGAAATAGCCTTTTGTTTTGATACGCAGAAGTAAATTGTTAGTAATACGCGGTGTCAGTAGAGTTCATTTTTGAGCACCTAGGTGCCAGTGGAAACGTAAGGAATGAAGCTCGATGGGAACTGATAGTGAAGTTTAGTTTTCCGTGATTTTTCTTTGCCGTTCGGGCGTGGATGGCACGGTGTCCTGTGGCTCGGTCCACGTTCTGTTCCGTGGAGCCTTCGGTCTAGGACTTTGAAGTAAGGAAGTTTGTCCTTCCAGAAAAGGGCTAGTCGCTCCTAGGATTGAGGTGTGGACTTGCAGAGTCTCTTAGGCACGTGCTCGGAATTGGAGGCGAATTTCACTTGATGTTGCTGCTGTTTGTCTTCACTTTCCTTCCTTTCCCCACGGCTCCATCAGGAGTGGGAGCTCTGAATCATCATTTTGTTTTCAGTCTCAAACACGTTTTTTTACCCAAGGAGGTGCTGCGTTTAGAAGTTAATGAGTTTTGTCACAAACGCGTCGGTCGATGCGATTGCGTTGCGATTGTTAAAACCCGCAAAATAACACCAGTCTTACGGATCTGGCCTATTTCTTCCGAACACGGATTCGTCACGTGCAAATCGGGATACGGGTCGTCTGCGCTTCGTGCTGAGACAGGGATGAGCTCCCAAAGGCAAAAAATACAAGGTCGTGGGGGTTGTTTTTGTTTGTATTTGGGGGCGGGGGAGGGTGGATTTAAAAGAGAAAAAAGAGCGCAGTGTTGACTGGTGGCAGCCTGCAGGGCTCTTTTGCTGCCCGACCTCTCCTTTTCCTCTCTTGAACTCCTCTTTCGTGGCTGTAATTGTCATTTGGAGAAGTTCAGAAGAGCAGTTCAGTGACTTGCCTGGGTCCGTGTGCCAGTAATACCGGGAAGGGAAGCGCTTGAACCGGTAGCAAATCAAGTTGGCTACAAGCAGAGGTTCTGAAGGAAGAACAACGATAACGGGAAGCAAATAGCAAGTTCCCAAAAAATGGGCGCGTGTCAAACGCATCCGAGTTTTACGGCCAAATGTTGTTTGGCAATATGTTCCAAACGGCTCTTTTTTCCTTCCCTCGGTTGTAGTCTTTGCAAAACTTCACAAAACCAGGAAGCTTGGGACTCCTACCCAGCTTTATGCTACGGGTTTTTTTTTTTCCTCTTTCAGCAGAGCGTCAGCTGCCGCCGTTTCACCGTGGTCGCCCTTTCTTCTGCTGTGAAAGTGCAAGACGGACGGAAAGGCTCCATAGCGGTCTGCGAGTACAAGGTACGTCCGCGATGCGTGTCCGCGTTTTTCCTAAGGCGCTTGTAGTACGGACTTCAAAGTTAACGTCAAGAATGTGCCGGCTCTCCTTCCTTCTGTAGTTTTTCTAGGAACTGTTTTAACGCAGATACTAAAAGTCAAAGAAGGTCTGCGCTGGAGCGTGTTAACGCCTGTGCAGAATCGGCTTCCCTCCGTTTATTTTGCCTTCCCGAAAGCGCAATCTTGTGTTTCTGTGCGCTTACTAGGAAATGCTATTGGGAAAATAATTGCGTCGTAAAAGAGGAAAGACAATGTTTGTGAGAGTTCAGGCGTTCGGAAGAAACAGGCTTTGTTTTTGTCATAAAAGCTGTGTGCTTTTTCAGTCAATAAGTTTTTAAAATATCTTACAGTAGGTCTTGAAAAGCTTACTGCGATACTAGCGTCCGTACTAAAAGCGATCAAGGTCCAAGGAGAGACGTGGACAAAAGAGGAGGAATCGGCGTCGCTTTCCCGAGAAGCATTGCCAGCCTTGTAAGTAGCGACAGCGAGTCCTGACGTGGTTTCGGTGAGTTACTGCTTCGGCAGCATCCTTTTTTCTTAACCTACAGCGTGTGATTTCTTACTTCAGCTGGAAAGAGATTTTCCAGAATGGAAATCTTTCTCATTCAAAGAAGTTGTGTTTTATGAGCTCCCCATCAGAGTGGGGATCTTCAGAGATGATGCGCTTGGCAGTGGAAGTCAGCAGCAGCAAGACTTTCCACTCTCTTAAAAAAAAAAAAAAAAAAAAAGTCCGTTTGCTTCCAAAGACCCGAGCACAGCACGTCTTCCAGAAGTTGATGGCATCGCTGGTTCTCAGTTGCAACAGCCGAGATGTCATCAACACGCGTTCCTCTGCATGCTTCGGCGCAGCCAAAAGCGTTAGCAAATCTGCTGGTCCTTTTTGGTAGCCTTACGCGTTGCAGCCCCGGGGATTGGATTCTGCCCCCAAAGTAAAACCGTATGGGGGATCTCTTCTGTCATGGATTTTTCTCTCCTAGATGTAACTTTAGGAAAAAAAAGTTAAAATCGGATCTACAAACTGCCTTGCGTTGTTTCAGCTGTAACTGCCAACTAGCTGTGGCGTACAATTGCTTAGGTGTGTTTAAGCAGTTAGGTATTTGTTCTGAACGTTGACCAGGAGAGGCAACTGAACGTTACGGGGTGTTTTCCCCCCCGCTCTTTTGACGGAGTGCTCTGAAGTACTTTCTGTCTGGCTTTCAAGGGTGCGTTTCCCTGGCAGTTCAGCAGCATCTCTCTTGGGCGGCGCGGCTGGCCAGATGTCGCTCCTAATGACGTAAGGCGCAAAAAAACCCTGGTCAAATGATAACTGCGTATCTTGGAGACAGATAATCTACTGGTATCGATTCACAGCTGTGCAAGTTAAATTAACGCCAAAGGAAAATCCAGTCCTTCTCCAGCAGAAGTATTTTTATTGGATGTTTATAAACACACGCACAGCTTTTTTAGTATGAAGCGAATTGCTGCGATTTGTCCTTTGCTTTTCCTTTTCCCCTCGAAAGCGTTACGCTTCGCTTCCAGCTTTGTCGACCGAGCCAGCAAGATGTGCAGCAGCAGCTGCGAGGGCCGTAGCTGTTGCGGCGGACCTGTAAGCGTAGATTCTGATTGCGGTACGCCCTCGTCCTGCAGCCTCGCAGGGTCGTCTCCCTGCAGCCGTGCCGTAAGGAAGGGGTGAGACGTTTTCCAACGCCGGCAAGAGCGTGTGCTTGTATGCGAAGAACATGTTCGGAATCGTAGCGGTTAGTCTTAATGCTGATGGGAAGCGTTCAGGTCGCTCTAGCTTTTAAAGGATGTCTTGTATTTGGAGCTGACCTGCTTACCTCGAATCCTCCTTGAGCTCAACTGCTCTCCTCTCCCTTGCTCTGACTGAATTCCTCTACTCGCTGCTGTGCTATTTTTTTCACATGCTGAAATATCGCTTGGGCTTTTTGTTTTTCAGGTGTCTTGTTGCAAGCGTCTCGTGATGCTCGCTAGGTACCCCCCGGCCCAGGTTGGCCTGCCTGTCGTGAAGCGTCCCGAGGGTAAGGGGCCGGCCCCGTGCCTGGAGGCTCCCGGCTCTGTCTCCGGCGGGTGCCCTGCGGGTGCGGCAGCGAGGGCTGCGTGGTGGGGCGAGTCCCGGGCCAAGAGGGAGCGGGGAGGTTCGTTGCCCCGGGGAGCCCGTCCCAGCGCGGGAACGGAGGGGGAGCACGGCAGAGCAGAGCCTGAGCGAGAGGTGCGGCACCGTCCCCCGGCAGGCTCCCCCCGCGGCGTGGGGCAGCCGCCGGCTTGCGGGACGGGGGCCGGGGGGGGGGTGGAGCCGTTTGGGGGGGCTGCCCCCATTTTATTTTTCTGGCAGAGCTCCCCTTTTCGGGGGGGCGCCTACATATGTAAATGGCATTATTAAAGTAGCTGTTTTCCTTGTTCTGTGCCTTTTTGGGGGGGGTGATTAAAAAGTGTGGAGGGGCCTGGGGGGTGATGATGTCATTTGGGGCCCCCCAACGTCACGGGGGGCGGGGGCGTGATGATGAAACAGAGGAGCAGGTGAGTGGGGGATGAAGGTGTCACGGGGAGGTTTCCCCCCAGAGAAGGGGGGTCACAGCCCCAAAATGCCTGAAAACTCGTGTGTGTGTGTGATTAACCATGTTAAAAACTGGAAATACGGGTGCGAGGCATTGCAGTAGAGAAAAATCTCTCGCCTTTATATATATATATTGAAAAATAATATTCGTTTTTATGTGTGTATATATATATATGTAAAAGGATTTCAAAATACAAACCTGTACCTGCTATGTTATAGAAATTATTAAAAAATCTCAATGGAGATAGATAGGGTTTTAAAATAAAAAAGAACTTGTCTCTATGTTAAGAAATAAAGGAGTTTAAAATGCAAAAAGAGATGATGTAGGTGAAGGAATTTAAAACAGAAGTCAGTCTGGATAGGTAGAAGTACCTACGCTTACCCTGTGTCACCGAGTAAGCCTAAGTAGGTATCCCGTGTAATCGAAGTAAAGGTTCTATGGAAGTGTAAACAGATAACTAAGTCTAAAGAGGTAGGATTGTAAGTAGATACCGAAGTCTAAAGAGAGAAGTCGAAGGTATCAAAGTGTCAAAATATGCAAGTCCAAGAGCAAAATATCCAATATCCAAGAGCAACACAGTTTGGGGCTCCCAGGAAAGCTGAATCCGCCTGGATTTGTGCAGCTGGAAAGCAAGCACAAACACACCACACCGCACACGCACACACTCACACCCCCCCCGCCCCCCCCGCATTTTAACGCAGAAAACCAAAAATGACCCATTGTTATGATGTGGAAAAGCGCCGGAAAACCCCAGAACTGAATATTTTGGAAAAGCAGAAACCCCCAAGTTTTGTATGATGTAAAAGAAAAAACAAAAAAGAAGAACAACAACAAACAAAAAAACCCCAAACGAAAAACCGGCGCCAATTTGGGCCAAATCTGGGGTGAACCGCGGACAGTTTGAGGGGCATTGCTGGGGATTATCTGGCGTGGATTCCTTCTCCGGAGCGGAATATCCGTTGCGGGTTATCCCAGGTGAGTTATCTGCTGTGGATTATGCCGGGTGGACCCCCTGGTGTAGGTCATCCCCACCCGTGTCCCCCCGTGCACCTTTGTACCCACACATAGCCGCCGTCCGTCCGTGTCCGTCTCCTCCCCCCTGTCCTCCTCTGCGTGTCTCTCCGGCCTCCCGAGTGCTCTCCACCCGAACGTCCCCCCACACAAGGTTTTTCCCCCCGTGCGGGTTTTTTTTTTTTTTTTTTCCCTGGGCCGTGCCCCCCGCGTCCCCTGCCCTCCAGTCTCGCGCCCCCGCTCCCCTGCTCCACCCCTCCCCTAACCCCTTTGCTTCTGGACCCCCAGCTCCGCACGGGCCACGGGCAGCCTGGGGAGCTTCACCCCGAGCCGTTCCTTTCCCCCCTGGGCAGCAGCGGTTCTGCCGCTGCTACAGGCAGGCGCTTTCTGGACGGGCGAGGGGCTGGGACGACCGGAGGCTGCCGCACGCTCCGGTCCGAGCGAGACGCTGTTCCCGGGGGACCTGGCGCAGGGAAAGGCGAGGGACTCTCCGCGCTGCCGGTGGCTCTTCAGAAGGGAACCGCGCTCTGGTTTTAGCGGCAGAAGGTGTCGGTCGGGCAGCCGCGTAGCACTGTGCTGAGCGACGGGGCAGGCGTCTGGCTTGTTGGAGTCCAGGCGTGTTTCTCGCCTCGCAGTCTCGATGCCAAAACAAGCAGGGGGTTCAGGTTCCCAAAGCCTTTGGACGTGGGAGCAAGACGACAGCTAGGTCTCTAGCAGCACGGTATTTCAGCCGTGTTGCTTGCTGCAAATGGCTTGCAGGCCAGGAGATGTTGAGAGGGGTCTGAAACAAAGAAAGGGAGCGTGGAAGTGGTTGTTTGAAGGCGGCAAATGAGGCAGCCGAAGGAAGCGAGCGGCTCAGCCGCCACCTCGGCGGACCAGCCCCTCCAGCCTCCCGAGTCTGGCGCGCCGCAGGCGGTCAAAGCGCAGGCGCCGCGCTCGCTGGCGGGAGCGGCAGGGAGCGCAGAGCTGCACTGCCGTCCAGAGCGGCGAGGGAACCGGCAGGGCTCTACGGCCATCTGGTGCGGCCAGCCGACGGGCCTCTTTGCTTTCCCTGTTTCACGTCTAATTCCTTTGCGTGCCGCAGGGCAGGGTGGTAAGTAACATCGCGCAGGTCTTATTTAAGTGGCAAGCCCTGCGCGGGAAGCCCGGGGCGTGCGCAGGATGAGCGGAGGGCACCGCGGCAGAGCCCGAGGGTCACCGGCGTATCGCTCGCTCGCAGATCGCGCGCTTGCCGGCGGTCTGCTCGCGTGCACCGCTTCCTGATAATCGTAGCTGCCCCTCTCACACAAAGCAGCTTTCAGTATCTCCTCGCGTGCCTTCAGGATGTCATCAGTGTCGCTTTTTTTTTTCTTTTTTTTTAATAAAATCTCTCCAGGGTCTGTTGGCTCGCTGGTGTCACTCTCCCACCCCTGATGCCACCTGCAGATGAATCCAGCAATCCCGGGGGCTTACTCTGGGGGCAAAAAAGCCGAGCCAAGGCAAAGGTATTGACCAGGTTCCCTGCGCTGCTTCCCCCGGCTGGGTCCTGGGGTGAGGGGCGGGGAGAGAAAGGGCCAGCAGCCCTCTGCGAGCTGTCAAGTGCAGAGGACTGAAATGCTCGAGCCGCTTGGGTGCTTTTTGGGGGCGAGGCAATGGCTCTGGCTGCGTGGGCTGTGAGCGGGAGCAGGGGCAGAGAAGGGCGAGGCTTGGGGCCCCCCCCCCCCCGTAAGGCGGCGGCGGCTGCGGGCGGCCCAAGGCGGGCCGGGGTGCGAGTCCTTTGTCCCCGCGGGGAGCGCTCGGGGCGCGGGGCTCGGTGTGGTGCTGCCGCCTGGCGTCCAAAAGCGGGTACTGCAGCTCGGGTGGCGCCCGGGGGCGGTGGGGCGTTTTGGCCGTGCCTCGGTGCTGCCGCCTGGCGTCCAAAAGCGGGTACTGCAGGCCGGGAGCCGCGCAGGGGCGGTGGCATCCACGTGCTCCCCGGTGCCGGTGGCCGGTACCGGGCATGCGACAGCGCGGCGCCCGCGGGGCGATGCCGCCGCAGCCGTTGCTGCCTCCCGGTAAGGAAGCGCCGCTCTCGCCGCCCGGGAGGTGCTGGCTGCTGCTGGCACGGCCGCCTCGGCCTCCGCTGCAGCCCCGCCCCGGCCCACGCCCCCGTCCTGGTGTGGAGCGGCCCCGCCCCTAGGGACGGGCCCCGCCCCTGGAGCTCCCCGGCAGGGGAAGGGCACCACCCCTAGCGACAGGCCCCGCCCCTGGAGACCACCCCATGCGGTGTGTCAGGGCGGAGCTTAGCCGCGCAGGGGCGGAGCCTTGCGGTGGTAAGGCGGAGCTTCACCGCGCATGCGCGGTGTGTAGGGGGCGGAGCCTTGCCGCCGGGGGGGCGGAGTTTTGCCCTGAAGGGCGGAGCTTTGGCCGAGCATACGTGCTGTGTCGGGGGCGGAGCTTAGCCGCGGGGGGCGGAGCCTTGCGGTGGTAAGGCGGAGCTTTGCTGCGTGAGGGCGGAGCCTCACTGGCGCACGCGCAGTGCATGGGGGCGGAGCTTTGCAGTGGGAGGGCGGAGCTTTGCCCTGAAGGGCGGAGCTTTGGCCGAGCATGCGTGCTGTGTCAGGGGCGGAGCTTAGCCGCGGGGGGCGGAGCGCTGCCGTGTGAGGGCGGAGCTCCACGGGCGCATGCGCGCTGTGTCGGGGCGGAGCTTTGCGGCGTGGGGCGGAGCCTTGCCGCGGGGAGGGCGGAGCTTCGCTGGCGCATGCGTGCTGTGTCGGGGGCGGAGCTTAGCCGCGGGGGGCGGAGCGTTGCGGTGGTAAGGCGGAGCTTTGCCGTGTGAGGGCGGAGCTCCATGGGCGCATGCGCGCTGTGTCAGGGCGGAGCTTTGCCGCGTGGGGCGGAGCCTTGCCGCGGGGAGGGCGGAGCTTCGCTGGCGCATGCGTGGTGTGTGCAGGGCGGAGCTTTGCTGCAGAGGGCGGGGTTTGCCGCGGGGAGGGCGGAGCTTCGCCAGCGCATGCGCGGTGCGTCGGGGGCGGGAATGGCGCGGTGGGCGGAGGTTCCCCGCGCGGAGGGGCCAGGGTGAGCCCGGGGCGGAGGGGAGCGGAGCGGTCGTTGGGCTGCGGTTGCAGGCAGCGAGGAGGTGAGCGGGGAAAGCCCCGAGGAGGGCGGCGGGAGGCACGGAGCGGGGAGGGTGCGGTGCCGTGTGGGAGCCGGGCGGGCGGAGCTTCCTGGAGCCGGTCGGGGCCGGGGGCGCCGCGCCGCGCCGCTGCGGGGCCGGGCGGCGGGGGGGCGCCGCGCCGCGCCGAGCCGCGCCGCTCCGGGGCCGGGCGGCGGGGGGGGCGCCGCGCCGCGCCGAGCCGCGCCGCTCCGGGGCCGGGCGGCGGGGGGGAGCCGCGCCGCGCCGAGCCGCGCCGCGCCGCTTGTGCCGGGCGGTGGGGGGGGCGCCGCGCCGCGCCGCGCCGCTTGTGCCGGGCGGTGGGGGGGCGCCGCGCCGAGCCGCGCCGCGCCGCTTGTGCCGGGCGGTGGGGGGGCGCCGCGCTGAGCCGCTGAGCTCCGGGGACGGGCGGCGGGGGGGGCGCCGCGCCGCGCCGAGCCGCGCCGCTCCGGGGCCGGGCGGCGGGGGGGAGCCGCGCCGCGCCGAGCCGCTTGTGCCGGGCGGTGGGGGGGGCGCCGCGCCGCGCCGCGCCGCTTGTGCCGGGCGGTGGGGGGGGCGCCGCGCCGAGCCGCGCCGCGCCGCTTGTGCCGGGCGGTGGGGGGGCGCCGCGCTGAGCCGCTGAGCTCCGGGGACGGGCGGCGGGGGGGCGCCGCGCCGCGCCGAGCCGCTGAGTTCCGGGGCGGGCGGCGGGGAGGCGCCGCGCCGCGCCGAGCCGCTGAGCTCCGGGGCCGGGCGGCGGGGAGGCGCCGCGCCGCTGAGCTCCGGGGCCGGGCGGCGGGGGGGGCGCCGAGCCGCGCCGAGCCGCTGAGCTCCGGGGCCGGGCGGTGGGGGGGCGCCGGGTCGGCGCCGGTGGTGGGAGGCCGGCCGGAGCCGGTGGCGGGGGCTGCCCGGAGCCGCGCTGGGGGCTCGGCGGGGCTTCCACGTGCGGCGGTGGCGTGGGGAACGGTGTCCCCGCAGGGTCCAAAAGCAGGGAGGGCTGCGTCTCGCGGCATTTTGGAGCCCGGGGCTTTTGGTCGGCCACGTTGGTTCCCCGGGCCATGCCGGCAGGTGTAGTTTCTATGGTCGTGGCTGCCGGGCAAACCGCTTCTCTTTTTGCCTCCTCCTTTCCAGTGTCACCTTCTGCGTCCCGTGCAGAAAATCCTGCGTGCTTGATTCCGCTCGCTGCTCAGGTAATGGCACGTCTGGGGCTGCGGGAGCGGGGAGAAACACTTGCCGGTT
This sequence comes from Platalea leucorodia, assembly GCF_965183815.1. Classification (NCBI taxonomy): domain Eukaryota; kingdom Metazoa; phylum Chordata; class Aves; order Pelecaniformes; family Threskiornithidae; genus Platalea; species Platalea leucorodia. The sequence goes on along the minus strand of NW_028121340.1, from coordinate 81,118 downwards.
CAAGGACGCCACGGGTGCGCCACATCAAAGCCAGAGGAAAGGCAAATCTGCTGCCCGTGCAGAAAAGCCGAGGACAAACTGCAGGTAAGAGAGCGCACCTCGTTCCTGCAGTGCTCCCTTGGGAGTTACGGATGTTTGCCTTCCAGGCAAAAGAACAGACTTTGATCTAGGAGAAATGAAGAGCTGCCTGTTCCCTTCTTTAGGCTCCGGTGTTTCTCTTCTGGTTGGTCGTGCTAATTGGATGGGCGAGCTGGAAATAGCCTTTTGTTTTGATACGCAGAAGTAAATTGTTAGTAATACGCGGTGTCAGTAGAGTTCATTTTTGAGCACCTAGGTGCCAGTGGAAACGTAAGGAATGAAGCTCGATGGGAACTGATAGTGAAGTTTAGTTTTCCGTGATTTTTCTTTGCCGTTCGGGCGTGGATGGCACGGTGTCCTGTGGCTCGGTCCACGTTCTGTTCCGTGGAGCCTTCGGTCTAGGACTTTGAAGTAAGGAAGTTTGTCCTTCCAGAAAAGGGCTAGTCGCTCCTAGGATTGAGGTGTGGACTTGCAGAGTCTCTTAGGCACGTGCTCGGAATTGGAGGCGAATTTCACTTGATGTTGCTGCTGTTTGTCTTCACTTTCCTTCCTTTCCCCACGGCTCCATCAGGAGTGGGAGCTCTGAATCATCATTTTGTTTTCAGTCTCAAACACGTTTTTTTACCCAAGGAGGTGCTGCGTTTAGAAGTTAATGAGTTTTGTCACAAACGCGTCGGTCGATGCGATTGCGTTGCGATTGTTAAAACCCGCAAAATAACACCAGTCTTACGGATCTGGCCTATTTCTTCCGAACACGGATTCGTCACGTGCAAATCGGGATACGGGTCGTCTGCGCTTCGTGCTGAGACAGGGATGAGCTCCCAAAGGCAAAAAATACAAGGTCGTGGGGGTTGTTTTTGTTTGTATTTGGGGGCGGGGGAGGGTGGATTTAAAAGAGAAAAAAGAGCGCAGTGTTGACTGGTGGCAGCCTGCAGGGCTCTTTTGCTGCCCGACCTCTCCTTTTCCTCTCTTGAACTCCTCTTTCGTGGCTGTAATTGTCATTTGGAGAAGTTCAGAAGAGCGGTTCAGTGACTTGCCTGGGTCCGTGTGCCAGTAATACCGGGAAGGGAAGCGCTTGAACCGGTAGCAAATCAAGTTGGCTACAAGCAGAGGTTCTGAAGGAAGAACAACGATAACGGGAAGCAAATAGCAAGTTCCCAAAAAATGGGCGCGTGTCAAACGCATCCGAGTTTTACGGCCAAATGTTGTTTGGCAATATGTTCCAAACGGCTCTTTTTTCCTTCCCTCGGTTGTAGTCTTTGCAAAACTTCACAAAACCAGGAAGCTTGGGACTCCTACCCAGCTTTATGCTACGGGTTTTTTTTTTTTCCTCTTTCAGCAGAGCGTCAGCTGCCGCCGTTTCACCGTGGTCGCCCTTTCTTCTGCTGTGAAAGTGCAAGACGGACGGAAAGGCTCCATAGCGGTCTGCGAGTACAAGGTACGTCCGCGATGCGTGTCCGCGTTTTTCCTAAGGCGCTTGTAGTACGGACTTCAAAGTTAACGTCAAGAATGTGCCGGCTCTCCTTCCTTCTGTAGTTTTTCTAGGAACTGTTTTAACGCAGATACTAAAAGTCAAAGAAGGTCTGCGCTGGAGCGTGTTAACGCCTGTGCAGAATCGGCTTCCCTCCGTTTATTTTGCCTTCCCGAAAGCGCAATCTTGTGTTTCTGTGCGCTTACTAGGAAAGGATATCGGGAAAACCATTTTATCCTAAAAGAGGAAAGGCAATGTTTGCAAGAGTTCAGAAGAAACAGGCTTTGTTTTCGTCATAAAAGCTGTGTGCTTTTTCAGTCAATAAGTTTTTAAAAAGGAGGATTTCAAAATACAAACCTGTATCTGCTGTATTATATAAATTATTAAAAAATAATTTTCTGTCTTTTTCCCTTTTTTCCATCTCCGTTTTAGTTCACCCATGCGGGTTTTTAAATCACTTCCCGATGTTTTTAATCGCCGCTTCCTTTAAACACTTTCCTGACTCCTTTTCTCCTCTTTGCTGCCTTTATTCCCCTGTATTTCTGTTTTAATTCTTTCTTGTCTTTCCTTAGGGCCCTCGTTTTTTGAATCTTCCTTCTCCGTCCCTCTAGTTCGCTGTCCTGTTTTTTAATTTTCCCATTTATTTCCCTAATCCCTGTGGCTTTTTCCATGTTCTAGGTTGACTTTTCCCCTGGGGGTTTAGCTGGGTTTAATTGTTTCTTCTCTTCCCTTAGTGCCCTCGCTTTCTAAATTTTCCTTCCCTGATGGAGCTCCCTGTCGCTATTTATTAAGTTTTTTCCTTATTTCTTCAGTCGCCCTTGCTGTTCAAAGCGTCCTGCTTTCGGCTGGCAGAGAGTTAAGGTTCTTCCTAGTAGCTGGCACAGTGCTGCCTTTTGGATTTCGGATGAGCGTCGTGTTGGTAACGCGCTGACGTTTTGTTTGTCGCTAAGTAGCGCTGACACCACTCAAGGACCTTTCAGCTTCCCGTGCTCTGCCCGGTGCGCAAGAAGCTGGGAGGCGCCACAGGCAGCTCAGCTGCCCCAGACCGGCCGCAGCGCTATTCCCTACCGTGGGACGTCACGCTCGGTCTGGAAACCGGGGGGCGTTGGCCAGGAGTCAGCGATGGCAGCTCGGGGACGTGCTTGGCATCGGTCGGCGAGTGGTGAGCCCCTGTCTAGTGAAGCGCTTGCTTTGTATACTCTTATTGGTTTATTACTACTACTACTGCTACTACTAGTGTTACTACTATTCTGTTGTCTTTTCCTTCAATTGTTAAACTGTTCTTTACCTTAACCCCCGAGTTTTCGGACTTCCACCCTTGCAATTTTCTCCCGCGTAGCGGCTGCGTGGTGCTTAGCTGCTGGCTGGGGTTAAACCACGACAAAAGCTTCTGTCGACTTGTATTCCGTCTGCCGTTTCCATTTTTTAATTCTTCCTTGTCTCTATTAGTACCTTTGCTTTGTCCGTTTTCTTCCTACGTCTCTCTTTTAGTTCACTGTCCCTGTTTTTCATTTTTTTCTCTTCGTTGCCCTAAGTCCCGTCACTCTTGAAGTTTTTTTTGCTTTTATCCCGTTCCCTGTCTTTAGTTTTCAACGAGTTCTTCTCTTTCCTTAGGGTCCTCCCTTTTAACAGCCTCGGAGGGGGCGTAGCTTCCCGCTGAGGAGCGGTTGGAGGAGGCGAGGTGGTTGTCAGCCGGGTCATCATTTAATAGTAAAGTATGAAATGGCACGTTGATTAATCATTTACCTTTTGGTTTTGTGGGAGCTGTGCTGGCTGCCTTTAGAATCAGCTGAGAATTTGAGGTGAGCTGGGTTGTAGAGGGGAGGCACCCGGGGCTGGCTATTTCACCCGAGCGCCACGGGCACTTTGTGTCTCCTGGCATCCTAGGCGCACCGAGTGACAGTCGCAGCATCTTTCTTTAGAATAGGCGCGGAGCAGGTGAGCGGAGCGGTAGGGTGCTTTTGAGGAGGAGGGTGTCGCAGAAGCGGTTGGCAGTAACCAGACCGATGCTGAGTACCAGCGCTGTGTTTTAGTTTGTTAGTGGGTTGTGGGTTTGTGGGTTGGGAGTTTGGTGTTGTTTTTTTTGTTTGTTTTGGGTTTTCTTGTGGTTTTTCTTGTGGTTTTTCTTGTGGTTTTTCTTGTGGTTTTTCTTGTGGTTTTTCTTGTGGTTTTTCTTGTGGTTTTTCTTGTGGTTTTTCTTGTGGTTTTTCTTGTGGTTTTTCTTGTGGTTTTTCTTGTGGTTTTTCTTGTGGTTTTTCTTGTGGTTTTTGTGTTTGGTTTTTTTTGGTTTTTTGGGTTTTTTTTTTTGTGTGTGTTTTTTTTTTGTTTTTTTTGTTTTGTTTTAGATGACGAAGAGGAACTGGGTGAGTGCAGGAATGTTGTAGTTAGGTGTGTGGTGGTTTTCTTTTTTTTTTGAGGGTGGATTCAGATCCCTGGCCCTCTGAAAGCTCAGTTGCGGGATCAGGGCTGAGGAGGTAACAAGGATAGGAATTGCAGGGAGGGGTTATAAAGTTGGTGTCGGGGAGAGGCCTGTCCAGGAGCAGTCTCCTTTGGGAAGGGCAAAGGAGCGGGTTACTGTTGTTAGCGCGCTGCTGACGTTTGCTGAGCAGGGCAGTTCCATCCTGTGTCTGTGCGTTTTGCTTTTGCGTAGTCTGTCTGTCTTCTGTGTCTCGTGCCATGGCTTTCTCAGGTCTCGATGTTTCCGTAGCTCTTTGTGATCATCGGGCCCCTCGGTAAGCCTCCCGAGGGTCTCGAACGCATCGCCTCATCGGCATAGCGTTTCTTGAGCCCTGCTTATCTTGCCGTCGTAGCTTAAAGCACGGACGTGTCCGGGAAGCGTCGCGTTCCAGATGTTTCCGAGGGATCGTCTGTTGCGGTGGCCGGCCGGGCGGTCTCCGCAGGTCTGCTTTTGAGAGTTACGTTTCTACGGTCGTCTTCAGGGGTTTCATCCCTGGTTCCTTAATGGTCTTAGGTCTTAAATGCTGGCTTGTCATGCATCCATTTATCTTTTTTAGATGGTAGTTTTATCTCCTGGGCCACGGCAGGCACCGTAGGGGTTCCGTGCCGGAGGCATCTTCCCTACCGGAGTCGTTCCCGCTCGTGATCTTCTCGGGTCTCGAGGTCACGTCGTTTGTGGCATCTGTGTGCAGTGTCTGTCTGTGTGTCGGGGTTGGAGCCGCTCTGCCCAGGAGCGTTGCGATATTGGAGTTGGGGGTAGCATAGCCTCACGGTGATACGTCCATTTGTACAGTATCTGTAGGCAAAGATTGTACGGGCCATCTCAAGGCAAGCAGCTGTAGACAGGTGCCGCAGTTACTTCTGTTGTGTTTTGCGGGTGCCGGAGGCTGGACCGGCGCACGTAGCGAAGCGTCTTCTTCGCCTTGCCGTAACGGAAGGTGAAACTTGGGAATCGTACGGAGCCCAAGGTTGTTTAGAGGTGCGCGGCGAGGCAGTTGCAGGGATAGCTCTGGAACCGGGGGGCTGTGCTGCAGTGGCAGCTGGGTGGTGTAAGTGTAGTGGTTTGAGTGAGCGGTGGTTGAAGGATTGTTCGGTTCCTGAATGTGCCTAACCTTGTACGTGTGAAGTATTTTATTGCAGGTCGTATGTAATGTTGAGAGTAATTTATTTCATATATACTATAGAATAAAAAAACCCCAGCTGGGGCATTTCCCTCCCCCCCGCTGCGTTTTTTTTTCCCCCGGTCCCGGCTGCTCTGCGAGGCGATGATCATCGCCAAGGTTTGGGCGGAGGTCAGGCTCGGGCCGGGGTTTTCTCAGGCAGGGCGATTTTTTTTTTTTTTTTTTTTTTTTTGAGGCCCTCGGGAACACCGTTCCCAGGGAGCGCCGCAGAGGCAGGGCGACGGTCCGTTGTGGCGTGCTGGTGGTGGAATGGATCGGCCGAGACCGAGGCGTGGTTTGGGTGGTAGCTGAATGAGCGGTGCGTTTGGAATGTATCTAACGTTTTATGATGGTGTGGGGGTGCTTTGTTTCTTTGCAGGTTCCAGGTGGAATTGAAATTTTTCCTTTGCAGACATGTAGAAATGAAAACAAAATGACAATTATGACAATTATCCCTGGGAGTCATAATTAATTTAAATTAAAAAAAAAATTACTCCCAGGGTAGGAGCTGGTTGCTACTGCTGCACCAGCCTTACCATTTTTTAATTTTTTTTTAGTTCATTTTTTTTATAGTGTTTGTTATTTGTTTTTTTTTTTTCCTTTGTACTATATAAATATGTATACAAATATATACATACACCCTCCCAGGTGGGAGGAAGCAATGATTAAAATAGTAACACCACATATTCCTATAACAATTCATTCCTCCCACATGGAAGGGCAATTACCATCTTGTTATGAAACTGAATCAACTAATTATTCAAAGCAGTTACATTTTTCTGGCACCCCCTACAAAACAAAAGAAACAATAAACAACGAGAAATGCAAACACAATCCTTCAAACAAAATTGTACACAGCACACAAAAGTGTAAAAAGCAAAACCCAGCGCGGCAAAAAACGACCTCGTCCAAAGCACCAAACTAGCCGACACAGTCCTCCCGGATGACAGAGAAGGTCCTCCAGAGCATAGAGATGAGCCAGAAAGTCCTCCCCGATGCTAAAGACTGTCCTTCAGACCATAGAGCTGCAAGGAGAAGTCCTCCCGGAGTATAGAGCGGCTCCGCAGACCATCGAGATGACAGCGAAAGTCGACCCAGACGATAGAGAAGGTCGTCCAGAGCATAGAGCTGAAACCAGAGGTCCCCTGGATGATCCAGAAGGTCGCCGAGCGCCTCGAGATTAAACTGGCAGTCCCAACCGGCGCATGCGCGGTGCGCCGGGGGCGGGCATGGGGCGGTGGGCGGAGGTTCCCCGCGCGGAGCGGAGCGGCGCGGTCGTTGGGCTGCGGCTGCAGGCAGCGAGGAGGTGAGCGGGGAAAGCCCCGAGGAGGACGGCGGTGCCTGCGGGGGAGCGGCCGGGCCGGCGGGAGGCACGGAGCGGGGAAGGTGCGGTGCCGTGTGGGAGCCGGCGGGCGGAGCTTCCTGGAGCCGGTCGGGGCCGGGGGCGCCGCGCCGCTCCGCTCGGGGGCCGGGCGGCGGGGAGGCGCCGCGCCGAGCCGCGCCGCTCCGGGGCCGGGCGCCGAGCCGCGCCGCTCCGGGGCGGGGAGGCGCCGCGCCGAGCCGCGCCGCTCCGGGGCCGGGCGGCGGGGAGGCGCCGCGCCGAGCCGCGCCGCTCCGGGGCCGGGCGGCGGGGAGGCGCCGCGCCGCTTCGGGGCCGTGCGGCGGGGGTCGCCGGGTCGGCGCCGGTGGTGGGAGGCCGGCCGGAGCCGGTGGCGGGGGCTGCCTGGAGCCGTGCTGGGGGCTCGGCGGGGCTTCCACGTGCGGCGATGGCGTGGGGAACGGTGTCCCCGCAGGGTCAAAAGCAGGGAGGGCTGCGTCTCGCGGCATCTTGGAGCCCGGGGCTTTTGGTCGGCCACGTTGGTTCCCCGGGCCATGCCGGCAGGTGTAGTTTCTATGGTCGTGGCTGCCGGGCAAACCGCTTCTCTTTTTGCCTCCTCCTTTCCAGTGTCACCTTCTGCGTCCCGTGCAGAAAATCCTGCGTGCTTGATTCCGCTCGCTGCTCAGGTAATGGCACGTCTGGGGCTGCGGGAGCGGGGAGAAACACTTGCCGGTTCAAGGACGCCACGGGTGCGCCACATCAAAGCCAGAGGAAAGGCAAATCTGCTGCCCGTGCAGAAAAGCCGAGGACAAACTGCAGGTAAGAGAGCGCACCTTGTTCCTGCAGTGCTCCCTTGGGAGTTACGGATGTTTGCCTTCCAGGCAAAAGAACAGACTTTGATCTAGGAGAAATGAAGAGCTGCCTGTTCCCTTCTTTAGGCTCCAGTGTTTCACTTCTGGTTGGTCGTGCTAATTGGATGGGCGAGCTGGAAATAGCCTTTTGTTTTGATACGCAGAAGTAAATTGTTAGTAATACGCGGTGTCAGTAGAGTTCATTTTTGAGCACCTAGGTGCCAGTGGAAACGTAAGGAATGAAGCTCGATGGGAACTGATAGTGAAGTTTAGTTTTCCGTGATTTTTCTTTGCCGTTCGGGCGTGGATGGCACGGTGTCCTGTGGCTCGGTCCACGTTCTGTTCCGTGGAGCCTTCGGTCTAGGACTTTGAAGTAAGGAAGTTTGTCCTTCCAGAAAAGGGCTAGTCGCTCCTAGGATTGAGGTGTGGACTTGCAGAGTCTCTTAGGCACGTGCTCGGAATTGGAGGCGAATTTCACTTGATGTTGCTGCTGTTTGTCTTCACTTTCCTTCCTTTCCCCACGGCTCCATCAGGAGTGGGAGCTCTGAATCATCATTTTGTTTTCAGTCTCAAACACGTTTTTTTACCCAAGGAGGTGCTGCGTTTAGAAGTTAATGAGTTTTGTCACAAACGCGTCGGTCGATGCGATTGCGTTGCGATTGTTAAAACCCGCAAAATAACACCAGTCTTACGGATCTGGCCTATTTCTTCCGAACACGGATTCGTCACGTGCAAATCGGGATACGGGTCGTCTGCGCTTCGTGCTGAGACAGGGATGAGCTCCCAAAGGCAAAAAATACAAGGTCGTGGGGGTTGTTTTTGTTTGTATTTGGGGGCGGGGGAGGGTGGATTTAAAAGAGAAAAAAGAGCGCAGTGTTGACTGGTGGCAGCCTGCAGGGCTCTTTTGCTGCCCGACCTCTCCTTTTCCTCTCTTGAACTCCTCTTTCGTGGCTGTAATTGTCATTTGGAGAAGTTCAGAAGAGCGGTTCAGTGACTTGCCTGGGTCCGTGTGCCAGTAATACCGGGAAGGGAAGCGCTTGAACCGGTAGCAAATCAAGTTGGCTACAAGCAGAGGTTCTGAAGGAAGAACAACGATAACGGGAAGCAAATAGCAAGTTCCCAAAAAATGGGCGCGTGTCAAACGCATCCGAGTTTTACGGCCAAATGTTGTTTGGCAATATGTTCCAAACGGCTCTTTTTTCCTTCCCTCGGTTGTAGTCTTTGCAAAACTTCACAAAACCAGGAAGCTTGGGACTCCTACCCAGCTTTATGCTACGGGTTTTTTTTTTTTCCTCTTTCAGCAGAGCGTCAGCTGCCGCCGTTTCACCGTGGTCGCCCTTTCTTCTGCTGTGAAAGTGCAAGACGGACGGAAAGGCTCCATAGCGGTCTGCGAGTACAAGGTACGTCCGCGATGCGTGTCCGCGTTTTTCCTAAGGCGCTTGTAGTACGGACTTCAAAGTTAACGTCAAGAATGTGCCGGCTCTCCTTCCTTCTGTAGTTTTTCTAGGAACTGTTTTAACGCAGATACTAAAAGTCAAAGAAGGTCTGCGCTGGAGCGTGTTAACGCCTGTGCAGAATCGGCTTCCCTCCGTTTATTTTGCCTTCCCGAAAGCGCAATCTTGTGTTTCTGTGCGCTTACTAGGAAAGGATATCGGGAAAACCATTTTATCCTAAAAGAGGAAAGGCAATGTTTGCAAGAGTTCAGAAGAAACAGGCTTTGTTTTCGTCATAAAAGCTGTGTGCTTTTTCAGTCAATAAGTTTTTAAAAAGGAGGATTTCAAAATACAAACCTGTATCTGCTGTATTATATAAATTATTAAAAAATAATTTTCTGTCTTTTTCCCTTTTTTCCATCTCCGTTTTAGTTCACCCATGCGGGTTTTTAAATCACTTCCCGATGTTTTTAATCGCCGCTTCCTTTAAACACTTTCCTGACTCCTTTTCTCCTCTTTGCTGCCTTTATTCCCCTGTATTTCTGTTTTAATTCTTTCTTGTCTTTCCTTAGGGCCCTCGTTTTTTGAATCTTCCTTCTCCGTCCCTCTAGTTCGCTGTCCTGTTTTTTAATTTTCCCATTTATTTCCCTAATCCCTGTGGCTTTTTCCATGTTCTAGGTTGACTTTTCCCCTGGGGGTTTAGCTGGGTTTAATTGTTTCTTCTCTTCCCTTAGTGCCCTCGCTTTCTAAATTTTCCTTCCCTGATGGAGCTCCCTGTCGCTATTTATTAAGTTTTTTCCTTATTTCTTCAGTCGCCCTTGCTGTTCAAAGCGTCCTGCTTTCGGCTGGCAGAGAGTTAAGGTTCTTCCTAGTAGCTGGCACAGTGCTGCCTTTTGGATTTCGGATGAGCGTCGTGTTGGTAACGCGCTGACGTTTTGTTTGTCGCTAAGTAGCGCTGACACCACTCAAGGACCTTTCAGCTTCCCGTGCTCTGCCCGGTGCGCAAGAAGCTGGGAGGCGCCACAGGCAGCTCAGCTGCCCCAGACCGGCCGCAGCGCTATTCCCTACCGTGGGACGTCACGCTCGGTCTGGAAACCGGGGGGCGTTGGCCAGGAGTCAGCGATGGCAGCTCGGGGACGTGCTTGGCATCGGTCGGCGAGTGGTGAGCCCCTGTCTAGTGAAGCGCTTGCTTTGTATACTCTTATTGGTTTATTACTACTACTACTGCTACTACTAGTGTTACTACTATTCTGTTGTCTTTTCCTTCAATTGTTAAACTGTTCTTTACCTTAACCCCCGAGTTTTCGGACTTCCACCCTTGCAATTTTCTCCCGCGTAGCGGCTGCGTGGTGCTTAGCTGCTGGCTGGGGTTAAACCACGACAAAAGCTTCTGTCGACTTGTATTCCGTCTGCCGTTTCCATTTTTTAATTCTTCCTTGTCTCTATTAGTACCTTTGCTTTGTCCGTTTTCTTCCTACGTCTCTCTTTTAGTTCACTGTCCCTGTTTTTCATTTTTTTCTCTTCGTTGCCCTAAGTCCCGTCACTCTTGAAGTTTTTTTTGCTTTTATCCCGTTCCCTGTCTTTAGTTTTCAACGAGTTCTTCTCTTTCCTTAGGGTCCTCCCTTTTAACAGCCTCGGAGGGGGCGTAGCTTCCCGCTGAGGAGCGGTTGGAGGAGGCGAGGTGGTTGTCAGCCGGGTCATCATTTAATAGTAAAGTATGAAATGGCACGTTGATTAATCATTTACCTTTTGGTTTTGTGGGAGCTGTGCTGGCTGCCTTTAGAATCAGCTGAGAATTTGAGGTGAGCTGGGTTGTAGAGGGGAGGCACCCGGGGCTGGCTATTTCACCCGAGCGCCACGGGCACTTTGTGTCTCCTGGCATCCTAGGCGCACCGAGTGACAGTCGCAGCATCTTTCTTTAGAATAGGCGCGGAGCAGGTGAGCGGAGCGGTAGGGTGCTTTTGAGGAGGAGGGTGTCGCAGAAGCGGTTGGCAGTAACCAGACCGATGCTGAGTACCAGCGCTGTGTTTTAGTTTGTTAGTGGGTTGTGGGTTTGTGGGTTGGGAGTTTGGTGTTGGTTTTTTTGTTTGTTTTGGGTTTTTCTTGTGGTTTTTCTTGTGGTTTTTCTTGTGGTTTTTCTTGTGGTTTTTCTTGTGGTTTTTCTTGTGGTTTTTCTTGTGGTTTTTCTTGTGGTTTTTCTTGTGGTTTTTCTTGTGGTTTTTCTTGTGGTTTTTCTTGTGGTTTTTCTTGTGGTTTTTCTTGTGGTTTTTGTGTTTGGGTTTTTTTGGGGTTTTTGGGTTTTTTTTGGTTTTTTGGGGTTTTTTTTTTTGTGTGTGTTTTTTTTTTTGTTTTTTTTGTTTTGTTTTAGATGACGAAGAGGAACTGGGTGAGTGCAGGAATGTTGTAGTTAGGTGTGTGGTGGTTTTCTTTTTTTTTTGAGGGTGGATTCAGATCCCTGGCCCTCTGAAAGCTCAGTTGCGGGATCAGGGCTGAGGAGGTAACAAGGATAGGAATTGCAGGGAGGGGTTATAAAGTTGGTGTCGGGGAGAGGCCTGTCCAGGAGCAGTCTCCTTTGGGAAGGGCAAAGGAGCGGGTTACTGTTGTTAGCGCGCTGCTGACGTTTGCTGAGCAGGGCAGTTCCATCCTGTGTCTGTGCGTTTTGCTTTTGCGTAGTCTGTCTGTCTTCTGTGTCTCGTGCCATGGCTTTCTCAGGTCTCGATGTTTCCGTAGCTCTTTGTGATCATCGGGCCCCTCGGTAAGCCTCCCGAGGGTCTCGAACGCATCGCCTCATCGGCATAGCGTTTCTTGAGCCCTGCTTATCTTGCCGTCGTAGCTTAAAGCACGGACGTGTCCGGGAAGCGTCGCGTTCCAGATGTTTCCGAGGGATCGTCTGTTGCGGTGGCCGGCCGGGCGGTCTCCGCAGGTCTGCTTTTGAGAGTTACGTTTCTACGGTCGTCTTCAGGGGTTTCATCCCTGGTTCCTTAATGGTCTTAGGTCTTAAATGCTGGCTTGTCATGCATCCATTTATCTTTTTTAGATGGTAGTTTTATCTCCTGGGCCACGGCAGGCACCGTAGGGGTTCCGTGCCGGAGGCATCTTCCCTACCGGAGTCGTTCCCGCTCGTGATCTTCTCGGGTCTCGAGGTCACGTCGTTTGTGGCATCTGTGTGCAGTGTCTGTCTGTGTGTCGGGGTTGGAGCCGCTCTGCCCAGGAGCGTTGCGATATTGGAGTTGGGGGTAGCATAGCCTCACGGTGATACGTCCATTTGTACAGTATCTGTAGGCAAAGATTGTACGGGCCATCTCAAGGCAAGCAGCTGTAGACAGGTGCCGCAGTTACTTCTGTTGTGTTTTGCGGGTGCCGGAGGCTGGACCGGCGCACGTAGCGAAGCGTCTTCTTCGCCTTGCCGTAACGGAAGGTGAAACTTGGGAATCGTACGGAGCCCAAGGTTGTTTAGAGGTGCGCGGCGAGGCAGTTGCAGGGATAGCTCTGGAACCGGGGGGCTGTGCTGCAGTGGCAGCTGGGTGGTGTAAGTGTAGTGGTTTGAGTGAGCGGTGGTTGAAGGATTGTTCGGTTCCTGAATGTGCCTAACCTTGTACGTGTGAAGTATTTTATTGCAGGTCGTATGTAATGTTGAGAGTAATTTATTTCATATATACTATAGAATAAAAAAACCCCAGCTGGGGCATTTCCCTCCCCCCCGCTGCGTTTTTTTTCCCCCGGTCCCGGCTGCTCTGCGAGGCGATGATCATCGCCAAGGTTTGGGCGGAGGTCAGGCTCGGGCCGGGGTTTTCTCAGGCAGGGCGATTTTTTTTTTTTTTTTTTTTTTGAGGCCCTCGGGAACACCGTTCCCAGGGAGCGCCGCAGAGGCAGAGCGACGGTCCGTTGTGGCGTGCTGGTGGTGGAATGGATCGGCCGAGACCGAGGCATGGTTTGGGTGGTAGCTGAATGAGCGGTGCGTTTGGAATGTATCTAACGTTTTATGATGGTGTGGGGGTGCTTTGTTTCTTTGCAGGTTCCAGGTGGAATTGAAATTTTTCCTTTGCAGACATGTAGAAATGAAAACAAAATGACAATTATGACAATTATCCCTGGGAGTCATAATTAATTTAAATTAAAAAAAAAATTACTCCCAGGGTAGGAGCTGGTTGCTACTGCTGCACCAGCCTTACCATTTTTTAATTTTTTTTTAGTTCATTTTTTTTATAGTGTTTGTTATTTGTTTTTTTTTTTTCCTTTGTACTATATAAATATGTATACAAATATATACATACACCCTCCCAGGTGGGAGGAAGCAATGATTAAAATAGTAACACCACATATTCCTATAACAATTCATTCCTCCCACATGGAAGGGCAATTACCATCTTGTTATGAAACTGAATCAACTAATTATTCAAAGCAGTTACATTTTTCTGGCACCCCCTACAAAACAAAAGAAACAATAAACAACGAGAAATGCAAACACAATCCTTCAAACAAAATTGTACACAGCACACAAAAGTGTAAAAAGCAAAACCCAGCGCGGCAAAAAACGACCTCGTCCAAAGCACCAAACTAGCCGACACAGTCCTCCCGGATGACAGAGAAGGTCCTCCAGAGCATAGAGATGAGCCAGAAAGTCCTCCCCGATGCTAAAGACTGTCCTTCAGACCATAGAGCTGCAAGGAGAAGTCCTCCCGGAGTATAGAGCGGCTCCGCAGACCATCGAGATGACAGCGAAAGTCGACCCAGACGATAGAGAAGGTCGTCCAGAGCATAGAGCTGAAACCAGAGGTCCCCTGGATGATCCAGAAGGTCGCCGAGCGCCTCGAGATTAAACTGGCAGTCCCAACCGGCGCATGCGCGGTGCGCCGGGGGCGGGCATGGGGCGGTGGGCGGAGGTTCCCCGCGCGGAGCGGAGCGGCGCGGTCGTTGGGCTGCGGCTGCAGGCAGCGAGGAGGTGAGCGGGGAAAGCCCCGAGGAGGACGGCGGTGCCTGCGGGGGAGCGGCCGGGCCGGCGGGAGGCACGGAGCGGGGAAGGTGCGGTGCCGTGTGGGAGCCGGCGGGCGGAGCTTCCTGGAGCCGGTCGGGGCCGGGGGCGCCGCGCCGCTCCGCTCGGGGGCCGGGCGGCGGGGAGGCGCCGCGCCGAGCCGCGCCGCTCCGGGGCCGGGCGCCGAGCCGCGCCGCTCCGGGGCGGGGAGGCGCCGCGCCGAGCCGCGCCGCTCCGGGGCCGGGCGGCGGGGAGGCGCCGCGCCGAGCCGCGCCGCTCCGGGGCCGGGCGGCGGGGAGGCGCCGCGCCGCTTCGGGGCCGTGCGGCGGGGGTCGCCGGGTCGGCGCCGGTGGTGGGAGGCCGGCCGGAGCCGGTGGCGGGGGCTGCCTGGAGCCGTGCTGGGGGCTCGGCGGGGCTTCCACGTGCGGCGATGGCGTGGGGAACGGTGTCCCCGCAGGGTCAAAAGCAGGGAGGGCTGCGTCTCGCGGCATCTTGGAGCCCGGGGCTTTTGGTCGGCCACGTTGGTTCCCCGGGCCATGCCGGCAGGTGTAGTTTCTATGGTCGTGGCTGCCGGGCAAACCGCTTCTCTTTTTGCCTCCTCCTTTCCAGTGTCACCTTCTGCGTCCCGTGCAGAAAATCCTGCGTGCTTGATTCCGCTCGCTGCTCAGGTAATGGCACGTCTGGGGCTGCGGGAGCGGGGAGAAACACTTGCCGGTTCAAGGACGCCACGGGTGCGCCACATCAAAGCCAGAGGAAAGGCAAATCTGCTGCCCGTGCAGAAAAGCCGAGGACAAACTGCAGGTAAGAGAGCGCACCTTGTTCCTGCAGTGCTCCCTTGGGAGTTACGGATGTTTGCCTTCCAGGCAAAAGAACAGACTTTGATCTAGGAGAAATGAAGAGCTGCCTGTTCCCTTCTTTAGGCTCCAGTGTTTCACTTCTGGTTGGTCGTGCTAATTGGATGGGCGAGCTGGAAATAGCCTTTTGTTTTGATACGCAGAAGTAAATTGTTAGTAATACGCGGTGTCAGTAGAGTTCATTTTTGAGCACCTAGGTGCCAGTGGAAACGTAAGGAATGAAGCTCGATGGGAACTGATAGTGAAGTTTAGTTTTCCGTGATTTTTCTTTGCCGTTCGGGCGTGGATGGCACGGTGTCCTGTGGCTCGGTCCACGTTCTGTTCCGTGGAGCCTTCGGTCTAGGACTTTGAAGTAAGGAAGTTTGTCCTTCCAGAAAAGGGCTAGTCGCTCCTAGGATTGAGGTGTGGACTTGCAGAGTCTCTTAGGCACGTGCTCGGAATTGGAGGCGAATTTCACTTGATGTTGCTGCTGTTTGTCTTCACTTTCCTTCCTTTCCCCACGGCTCCATCAGGAGTGGGAGCTCTGAATCATCATTTTGTTTTCAGTCTCAAACACGTTTTTTTACCCAAGGAGGTGCTGCGTTTAGAAGTTAATGAGTTTTGTCACAAACGCGTCGGTCGATGCGATTGCGTTGCGATTGTTAAAACCCGCAAAATAACACCAGTCTTACGGATCTGGCCTATTTCTTCCGAACACGGATTCGTCACGTGCAAATCGGGATACGGGTCGTCTGCGCTTCGTGCTGAGACAGGGATGAGCTCCCAAAGGCAAAAAATACAAGGTCGTGGGGGTTGTTTTTGTTTGTATTTGGGGGCGGGGGAGGGTGGATTTAAAAGAGAAAAAAGAGCGCAGTGTTGACTGGTGGCAGCCTGCAGGGCTCTTTTGCTGCCCGACCTCTCCTTTTCCTCTCTTGAACTCCTCTTTCGTGGCTGTAATTGTCATTTGGAGAAGTTCAGAAGAGCGGTTCAGTGACTTGCCTGGGTCCGTGTGCCAGTAATACCGGGAAGGGAAGCGCTTGAACCGGTAGCAAATCAAGTTGGCTACAAGCAGAGGTTCTGAAGGAAGAACAACGATAACGGGAAGCAAATAGCAAGTTCCCAAAAAATGGGCGCGTGTCAAACGCATCCGAGTTTTACGGCCAAATGTTGTTTGGCAATATGTTCCAAACGGCTCTTTTTTCCTTCCCTCGGTTGTAGTCTTTGCAAAACTTCACAAAACCAGGAAGCTTGGGACTCCTACCCAGCTTTATGCTACGGGTTTTTTTTTTTCCTCTTTCAGCAGAGCGTCAGCTGCCGCCGTTTCACCGTGGTCGCCCTTTCTTCTGCTGTGAAAGTGCAAGACGGACGGAAAGGCTCCATAGCGGTCTGCGAGTACAAGGTACGTCCGCGATGCGTGTCCGCGTTTTTCCTAAGGCGCTTGTAGTACGGACTTCAAAGTTAACGTCAAGAATGTGCCGGCTCTCCTTCCTTCTGTAGTTTTTCTAGGAACTGTTTTAACGCAGATACTAAAAGTCAAAGAAGGTCTGCGCTGGAGCGTGTTAACGCCTGTGCAGAATCGGCTTCCCTCCGTTTATTTTGCCTTCCCGAAAGCGCAATCTTGTGTTTCTGTGCGCTTACTAGGAAATGCTATTGGGAAAATAATTGCGTCGTAAAAGAGGAAAGACAATGTTTGTGAGAGTTCAGGCGTTCGGAAGAAACAGGCTTTGTTTTTGTCATAAAAGCTGTGTGCTTTTTCAGTCAATAAGTTTTTAAAATATCTTACAGTAGGTCTTGAAAAGCTTACTGCGATACTAGCGTCCGTACTAAAAGCGATCAAGGTCCAAGGAGAGACGTGGACAAAAGAGGAGGAATCGGCGTCGCTTTCCCGAGAAGCATTGCCAGCCTTGTAAGTAGCGACAGCGAGTCCTGACGTGGTTTCGGTGAGTTACTGCTTCGGCAGCATCCTTTTTTCTTAACCTACAGCGTGTGATTTCTTACTTCAGCTGGAAAGAGATTTTCCAGAATGGAAATCTTTCTCATTCAAAGAAGTTGTGTTTTATGAGCTCCCCATCAGAGTGGGGATCTTCAGAGATGATGCGCTTGGCAGTGGAAGTCAGCAGCAGCAAGACTTTCCACTCTCTTAAAAAAAAAAAAAAAAAAAAAGTCCGTTTGCTTCCAAAGACCCGAGCACAGCACGTCTTCCAGAAGTTGATGGCATCGCTGGTTCTCAGTTGCAACAGCCGAGATGTCATCAACACGCGTTCCTCTGCATGCTTCGGCGCAGCCAAAAGCGTTAGCAAATCTGCTGGTCCTTTTTGGTAGCCTTACGCGTTGCAGCCCCGGGGATTGGATTCTGCCCCCAAAGTAAAACCGTATGGGGGATCTCTTCTGTCATGGATTTTTCTCTCCTAGATGTAACTTTAGGAAAAAAAAGTTAAAATCGGATCTACAAACTGCCTTGCGTTGTTTCAGCTGTAACTGCCAACTAGCTGTGGCGTACAATTGCTTAGGTGTGTTTAAGCAGTTAGGTATTTGTTCTGAACGTTGACCAGGAGAGGCAACTGAACGTTACGGGGTGTTTTCCCCCCCGCTCTTTTGACGGAGTGCTCTGAAGTACTTTCTGTCTGGCTTTCAAGGGTGCGTTTCCCTGGCAGTTCAGCAGCATCTCTCTTGGGCGGCGCGGCTGGCCAGATGTCGCTCCTAATGACGTAAGGCGCAAAAAAACCCTGGTCAAATGATAACTGCGTATCTTGGAGACAGATAATCTACTGGTATCGATTCACAGCTGTGCAAGTTAAATTAACGCCAAAGGAAAATCCAGTCCTTCTCCAGCAGAAGTATTTTTATTGGATGTTTATAAACACACGCACAGCTTTTTTAGTATGAAGCGAATTGCTGCGATTTGTCCTTTGCTTTTCCTTTTCCCCTCGAAAGCGTTACGCTTCGCTTCCAGCTTTGTCGACCGAGCCAGCAAGATGTGCAGCAGCAGCTGCGAGGGCCGTAGCTGTTGCGGCGGACCTGTAAGCGTAGATTCTGATTGCGGTACGCCCTCGTCCTGCAGCCTCGCAGGGTCGTCTCCCTGCAGCCGTGCCGTAAGGAAGGGGTGAGACGTTTTCCAACGCCGGCAAGAGCGTGTGCTTGTATGCGAAGAACATGTTCGGAATCGTAGCGGTTAGTCTTAATGCTGATGGGAAGCGTTCAGGTCGCTCTAGCTTTTAAAGGATGTCTTGTATTTGGAGCTGACCTGCTTACCTCGAATCCTCCTTGAGCTCAACTGCTCTCCTCTCCCTTGCTCTGACTGAATTCCTCTACTCGCTGCTGTGCTATTTTTTTCACATGCTGAAATATCGCTTGGGCTTTTTGTTTTTCAGGTGTCTTGTTGCAAGCGTCTCGTGATGCTCGCTAGGTACCCCCCGGCCCAGGTTGGCCTGCCTGTCGTGAAGCGTCCCGAGGGTAAGGGGCCGGCCCCGTGCCTGGAGGCTCCCGGCTCTGTCTCGGGCGGGTGCCCTGCGGGTGCGGCAGCGAGGGCTGCGTGGTGGGGCGAGTCCCGGGCCAAGAGGGAGCGGGGAGGTTCGTTGCCCCAGGGAGCCCGTCCCAGCGCGGGAACGGAGGGGGAGCACGGCAGAGCAGAGCCTGAGCGAGAGGTGCGGCACCGTCCCCCGGCAGGCTCCCCCCGCGGCGTGGGGCAGCCGCCGGCTTGCGGGACGGGGGCCGGGGGGGG
Organism: Platalea leucorodia; assembly: GCF_965183815.1. Taxonomy (NCBI): domain Eukaryota; kingdom Metazoa; phylum Chordata; class Aves; order Pelecaniformes; family Threskiornithidae; genus Platalea; species Platalea leucorodia. The sequence continues at coordinate 62,824 of NW_028121340.1, read as the reverse complement.
CTGCAGCCGTTTGGGGGGGCTGCCCCCATTTTATTTTTCTGGCAGAGCTCCCCTTTTCGGGGGGGCGCCTACATATGTAAATGGCATTATTAAAGTAGCTGTTTTCCTTGTTCTGTGCCTTTTTGGGGGGGGTGATTAAAAAGTGTGGAGGGGCCTGGGGGGTGATGATGTCATTTGGGGCCCCCCAACGTCACGGGGGGCGGGGGCGTGATGATGAAACAGAGGAGCAGGTGAGTGGGGGATGAAGGTGTCACGGGGAGGTTTCCCCCCAGAGAAGGGGGGTCACAGCCCCAAAATGCCTGAAAACTCGTGTGTGTGTGTGATTAACCATGTTAAAAACTGGAAATACGGGTGCGAGGCATTGCAGTAGAGAAAAATCTCTCGCCTTTATATATATATATTGAAAAATAATATTCGTTTTTATGTGTGTGTATATATATATATGTAAAAGGATTTCAAAATACAAACCTGTACCTGCTATGTTATAGAAATTATTAAAAAATCTCAATGGAGATAGATAGGGTTTTAAAATAAAAAAGAACTTGTCTCTATGTTAAGAAATAAAGGAGTTTAAAATGCAAAAAGAGATGATGTAGGTGAAGGAATTTAAAACAGAAGTCAGTCTGGATAGGTAGAAGTACCTACGCTTACCCTGTGTCACCGAGTAAGCCGAAGTAGGTATCCCGTGTAATCGAAGTAAAGGTTCTATGGAAGTGTAAACAGATAACTAAGTCTAAAGAGGTAGGATTGTAAGTAGATACCGAAGTCTAAAGAGAGAAGTCGAAGGTATCAAAGTGTCAAAATATGCAAGTCCAAGAGCAAAATATCCAATATCCAAGAGCAACACAGTTTGGGGCTCCCAGGAAAGCTGAATCCGCCTGGATTTGTGCAGCTGGAAAGCAAGCACAAACACACCACACCGCACACGCACACACTCACACCCCCCCCGCCCCCCCCGCATTTTAACGCAGAAAACCAAAAATGACCCATTGTTATGATGTGGAAAAGCGCCGGAAAACCCCAGAACTGAATATTTTGGAAAAGCAGAAACCCCCAAGTTTTGTATGATGTAAAAGAAAAAACAAAAAAGAAGAACAACAACAAACAAAAAAACCCCAAACGAAAAACCGGCGCCAATTTGGGCCAAATCTGGGGTGAACCGCGGACAGTTTGAGGGGCATTGCTGGGGATTATCTGGCGTGGATTCCTTCTCTGGAGCGGAATATCCGTTGCGGGTTATCCCAGGTGAGTTATCTGCTGTGGATTATGCCGGGTGGACCCCCTGGTGTAGGTCATCCCCACCCGTGTCCCCCCGTGCACCTTTGTACCCACACATAGCCGCCGTCCGTCCGTGTCCGTCTCCTCCCCCCTGTCCTCCTCTGCGTGTCTCTCCGGCCTCCCGAGTGCTCTCCACCCGAACGTCCCCCCACACAAGGTTTTTCCCCCCGTGCGGGTTTTTTTTTTTTTTTTTTCCCTGGGCCGTGCCCCCCGCGTCCCCTGCCCTCCAGTCTCGCGCCCCCGCTCCCCTGCTCCACCCCTCCCCTAACCCCTTTGCTTCTGGACCCCCAGCTCCGCACGGGCCACGGGCAGCCTGGGGAGCTTCACCCCGAGCCGTTCCTTTCCCCCCTGGGCAGCAGCGGTTCTGCCGCTGCTACAGGCAGGCGCTTTCTGGACGGGCGAGGGGCTGGGACGACCGGAGGCTGCCGCACGCTCCGGTCCGAGCGAGACGCTGTTCCCGGGGGACCTGGCGCAGGGAAAGGCGAGGGACTCTCCGCGCTGCCGGTGGCTCTTCAGAAGGGAACCGCGCTCTGGTTTTAGCGGCAGAAGGTGTCGGTCGGGCAGCCGCGTAGCACTGTGCTGAGCGACGGGGCAGGCGTCTGGCTTGTTGGAGTCCAGGCGTGTTTCTCGCCTCGCAGTCTCGATGCCAAAACAAGCAGGGGGTTCAGGTTCCCAAAGCCTTTGGACGTGGGAGCAAGACGACAGCTAGGTCTCTAGCAGCACGGTATTTCAGCCGTGTTGCTTGCTGCAAATGGCTTGCAGGCCAGGAGATGTTGAGAGGGGTCTGAAACAAAGAAAGGGAGCGTGGAAGTGGTTGTTTGAAGGCGGCAAATGAGGCAGCCGAAGGAAGCGAGCGGCTCAGCCGCCACCTCGGCGGACCAGCCCCTCCAGCCTCCCGAGTCTGGCGCGCCGCAGGCGGTCAAAGCGCAGGCGCCGCGCTCGCTGGCGGGAGCGGCAGGGAGCGCAGAGCTGCACTGCCGTCCAGAGCGGCGAGGGAACCGGCAGGGCTCTACGGCCATCTGGTGCGGCCAGCCGACGGGCCTCTTTGCTTTCCCTGTTTCACGTCTAATTCCTTTGCGTGCCGCAGGGCAGGGTGGTAAGTAACATCGCGCAGGTCTTATTTAAGTGGCAAGCCCTGCGCGGGAAGCCCGGGGCGTGCGCAGGATGAGCGGAGGGCACCGCGGCAGAGCCCGAGGGTCACCGGCGTATCGCTCGCTCGCAGATCGCGCGCTTGCCGGCGGTCTGCTCGCGTGCACCGCTTCCTGATAATCGTAGCTGCCCCTCTCACACAAAGCAGCTTTCAGTATCTCCTCGCGTGCCTTCAGGATGTCATCAGTGTCGCTTTTTTTTTTCTTTTTTTTTAATAAAATCTCTCCAGGGTCTGTTGGCTCGCTGGTGTCACTCTCCCACCCCTGATGCCACCTGCAGATGAATCCAGCAATCCCGGGGGCTTACTCTGGGGGCAAAAAAGCCGAGCCAAGGCAAAGGTATTGACCAGGTTCCCTGCGCTGCTTCCCCCGGCTGGGTCCTGGGGTGAGGGGCGGGGAGAGAAAGGGCCAGCAGCCCTCTGCGAGCTGTCAAGTGCAGAGGACTGAAATGCTCGAGCCGCTTGGGTGCTTTTTGGGGGCGAGGCAATGGCTCTGGCTGCGTGGGCTGTGAGCGGGAGCAGGGGCAGAGAAGGGCGAGGCTTGGGGCCCCCCCCCCCCCCGTAAGGCGGCGGCGGCTGCGGGCGGCCCAAGGCGGGCCGGGGTGCGAGTCCTTTGTCCCCGCGGGGAGCGCTCGGGGCGCGGGGCTCGGTGTGGTGCTGCCGCCTGGCGTCCAAAAGCGGGTACTGCAGCTCGGGTGGCGCCCGGGGGCGGTGGGGCGTTTTGGCCGTGCCTCGGTGCTGCCGCCTGGCGTCCAAAAGCGGGTACTGCAGGCCGGGAGCCGCGCAGGGGCGGTGGCATCCACGTGCTCCCCGGTGCCGGTGGCCGGTACCGGGCATGCGACAGCGCGGCGCCCGCGGGGCGATGCCGCCGCAGCCGTTGCTGCCTCCCGGTAAGGAAGCGCCGCTCTCGCCGCCCGGGAGGTGCTGGCTGCTGCTGGCACGGCCGCCTCGGCCTCCGCTGCAGCCCCGCCCCGGCCCACGCCCCCGTCCTGGTGTGGAGCGGCCCCGCCCCTAGGGACGGGCCCCGCCCCTGGAGCTCCCCGGCAGGGGAAGGGCACCACCCCTAGCGACAGGCCCCGCCCCTGGAGACCACCCCATGCGGTGTGTCAGGGCGGAGCTTAGCCGCGCAGGGGCGGAGCCTTGCGGTGGTAAGGCGGAGCTTCACCGCGCATGCGCGGTGTGTAGGGGACGGAGCCTTGCCGCGGGGGGGGGCGGAGTTTTGCCCTGAAGGGCGGAGCTTTGGCCGAGCATACGTGCTGTGTCGGGGGCGGAGCTTAGCCGCGGGGGGCGGAGCCTTGCGGTGGTAAGGCGGAGCTTTGCTGCGTGAGGGCGGAGCCTCACTGGCGCATGCGCAGTGCATGGGGGCGGAGCTTTGCAGTGGGAGGGCGGAGCTTTGCCCTGAAGGGCGGAGCTTTGGCCGAGCATGCGTGCTGTGTCAGGGGCGGAGCTTAGCCGCGGGGGGCGGAGCGCTGCCGTGTGAGGGCGGAGCTCCACGGGCGCATGCGCGCTGTGTCGGGGCGGAGCTTTGCGGCGTGGGGCGGAGCCTTGCCGCGGGGAGGGCGGAGCTTCGCTGGCGCATGCGTGCTGTGTCGGGGGCGGAGCTTAGCCGCGGGGGGCGGAGCGTTGCGGTGGTAAGGCGGAGCTTTGCCGTGTGAGGGCGGAGCTCCATGGGCGCATGCGCGCTGTGTCAGGGCGGAGCTTTGCCGCGTGGGGCGGAGCCTTGCCGCGGGGAGGGCGGAGCTTCGCTGGCGCATGCGTGGTGTGTGCAGGGCGGAGCTTTGCTGCAGAGGGCGGGGTTTGCCGCGGGGAGGGCGGAGCTTCGCCAGCGCATGCGCGGTGCGTCGGGGGCGGGAATGGCGCGGTGGGCGGAGGTTCCCCGCGCGGAGGGGCCAGGGTGAGCCCGGGGCGGAGGGGAGCGGAGCGGTCGTTGGGCTGCGGTTGCAGGCAGCGAGGAGGTGAGCGGGGAAAGCCCCGAGGAGGGCGGCGGGAGGCACGGAGCGGGGAGGGTGCGGTGCCGTGTGGGAGCCGGGCGGGCGGAGCTTCCTGGAGCCGGTCGGGGCCGGGGGCGCCGCGCCGCGCCGCTCCGGGGCCGGGCGGCGGGGGGGGCGCCGCGCCGCGCCGAGCCGCGCCGCTCCGGGGCCGTGCGGCGGGGGGGCGCCGCGCCGCGCCGAGCCGCGCCGCTCCGGGGCCGGGCGGCGGGGGGGCGCCGCGCCGCGCCGAGCCGCGCCGCTCCGGGGCCGGGCGGCGGGGGGGGCGCCGCGCCGCGCCGAGCCGCGCCGCTCCGGGGCCGGGCGGCGGGGGGGAGCCGCGCCGCGCCGAGCCGCGCCGCGCCGCTTGTGCCGGGCGGTGGGGGGGCGCCGCGCCGCGCCGCGCCGCTTGTGCCGGGCGGTGGGGGGGGCGCCGCGCCGAGCCGCGCCGCGCCGCTTGTGCCGGGCGGTGGGGGGGGCGCCGCGCTGAGCCGCTGAGCTCCGGGGACGGGCGGCGGGGGGGGCGCCGCGCCGCGCCGAGCCGCGCCGCTCCGGGGCCGGGCGGCGGGGGGGAGCCGCGCCGCGCCGAGCCGCTTGTGCCGGGCGGTGGGGGGGGCGCCGCGCCGCGCCGCGCCGCTTGTGCCGGGCGGTGGGGGGGCGCCGCGCCGAGCCGCGCCGCGCCGCTTGTGCCGGGCGGTGGGGGGGGCGCCGCGCTGAGCCGCTGAGCTCCGGGGACGGGCGGCGGGGGGGGCGCCGCGCCGCGCCGAGCCGCTGAGTTCCGGGGCGGGCGGCGGGGAGGCGCCGCGCCGCGCCGAGCCGCTGAGCTCCGGGGCCGGGCGGCGGGGAGGCGCCGCGCCGCTGAGCTCCGGGGCCGGGCGGCGGGGGGGCGCCGAGCCGCGCCGAGCCGCTGAGCTCCGGGGCCGGGCGGTGGGGGGGGCGCCGGGTCGGCGCCGGTGGTGGGAGGCCGGCCGGAGCCGGTGGCGGGGGCTGCCCGGAGCCGCGCTGGGGGCTCGGCGGGGCTTCCACGTGCGGCGATGGCGTGGGGAACGGTGTCCCCGCAGGGTCAAAAGCAGGGAGGGCTGCGTCTCGCGGCATCTTGGAGCCCGGGGCTTTTGGTCGGCCACGTTGGTTCCCCGGGCCATGCCGGCAGGTGTAGTTTCTATGGTCGTGGCTGCCGGGCAAACCGCTTCTCTTTTTGCCTCCTCCTTTCCAGTGTCACCTTCTGCGTCCCGTGCAGAAAATCCTGCGTGCTTGATTCCGCTCGCTGCTCAGGTAATGGCACGTCTGGGGCTGCGGGAGCGGGGAGAAACACTTGCCGGTTCAAGGACGCCACGGGTGCGCCACATCAAAGCCAGAGGAAAGGCAAATCTGCTGCCCGTGCAGAAAAGCCGAGGACAAACTGCAGGTAAGAGAGCGCACCTCGTTCCTGCAGTGCTCCCTTGGGAGTTACGGATGTTTGCCTTCCAGGCAAAAGAACAGACTTTGATCTAGGAGAAATGAAGAGCTGCCTGTTCCCTTCTTTAGGCTCCGGTGTTTCTCTTCTGGTTGGTCGTGCTAATTGGATGGGCGAGCTGGAAATAGCCTTTTGTTTTGATACGCAGAAGTAAAATGTTAGTAATACGCGGTGTCAGTAGAGTTCATTTTTGAGCACCTAGGTGCCAGTGGAAACGTAAGGAATGAAGCTCGATGGGAACTGATAGTGAAGTTTAGTTTTCCGTGATTTTTCTTTGCCGTTCGGGCGTGGATGGCACGGTGTCCTGTGGCTCGGTCCACGTTCTGTTCCGTGGAGCCTTCGGTCTAGGACTTTGAAGTAAGGAAGTTTGTCCTTCCAGAAAAGGGCTAGTCGCTCCTAGGATTGAGGTGTGGACTTGCAGAGTCTCTTAGGCACGTGCTCGGAATTGGAGGCGAATTTCACTTGATGTTGCTGCTGTTTGTCTTCACTTTCCTTCCTTTCCCCACGGCTCCATCAGGAGTGGGAGCTCTGAATCATCATTTTGTTTTCAGTCTCAAACACGTTTTTTTACCCAAGGAGGTGCTGCGTTTAGAAGTTAATGAGTTTTGTCACAAACGCGTCGGTCGATGCGATTGCGTTGCGATTGTTAAAACCCGCAAAATAACACCAGTCTTACGGATCTGGCCTATTTCTTCCGAACACGGATTCGTCACGTGCAAATCGGGATACGGGTCGTCTGCGCTTCGTGCTGAGACAGGGATGAGCTCCCAAAGGCAAAAAATACAAGGTCGTGGGGGTTGTTTTTGTTTGTATTTGGGGGCGGGGGAGGGTGGATTTAAAAGAGAAAAAAGAGCGCAGTGTTGACTGGTGGCAGCCTGCAGGGCTCTTTTGCTGCCCGACCTCTCCTTTTCCTCTCTTGAACTCCTCTTTCGTGGCTGTAATTGTCATTTGGAGAAGTTCAGAAGAGCGGTTCAGTGACTTGCCTGGGTCCGTGTGCCAGTAATACCGGGAAGGGAAGCGCTTGAACCGGTAGCAAATCAAGTTGGCTACAAGCAGAGGTTCTGAAGGAAGAACAACGATAACGGGAAGCAAATAGCAAGTTCCCAAAAAATGGGCGCGTGTCAAACGCATCCGAGTTTTACGGCCAAATGTTGTTTGGCAATATGTTCCAAACGGCTCTTTTTTCCTTCCCTCGGTTGTAGTCTTTGCAAAACTTCACAAAACCAGGAAGCTTGGGACTCCTACCCAGCTTTATGCTACGGGTTTTTTTTTTTTCCTCTTTCAGCAGAGCGTCAGCTGCCGCCGTTTCACCGTGGTCGCCCTTTCTTCTGCTGTGAAAGTGCAAGACGGACGGAAAGGCTCCATAGCGGTCTGCGAGTACAAGGTACGTCCGCGATGCGTGTCCGCGTTTTTCCTAAGGCGCTTGTAGTACGGACTTCAAAGTTAACGTCAAGAATGTGCCGGCTCTCCTTCCTTCTGTAGTTTTTCTAGGAACTGTTTTAACGCAGATACTAAAAGTCAAAGAAGGTCTGCGCTGGAGCGTGTTAACGCCTGTGCAGAATCGGCTTCCCTCCGTTTATTTTGCCTTCCCGAAAGCGCAATCTTGTGTTTCTGTGCGCTTACTAGGAAAGGATATCGGGAAAACCATTTTATCCTAAAAGAGGAAAGGCAATGTTTGCAAGAGTTCAGAAGAAACAGGCTTTGTTTTCGTCATAAAAGCTGTGTGCTTTTTCAGTCAATAAGTTTTTAAAAAGGAGGATTTCAAAATACAAACCTGTATCTGCTGTATTATATAAATTATTAAAAAATAATTTTCTGTCTTTTTCCCTTTTTTCCATCTCCGTTTTAGTTCACCCATGCGGGTTTTTAAATCACTTCCCGATGTTTTTAATCGCCGCTTCCTTTAAACACTTTCCTGACTCCTTTTCTCCTCTTTGCTGCCTTTATTCCCCTGTATTTCTGTTTTAATTCTTTCTTGTCTTTCCTTAGGGCCCTCGTTTTTTGAATCTTCCTTCTCCGTCCCTCTAGTTCGCTGTCCTGTTTTTTAATTTTCCCATTTATTTCCCTAATCCCTGTGGCTTTTTCCATGTTCTAGGTTGACTTTTCCCCTGGGGGTTTAGCTGGGTTTAATTGTTTCTTCTCTTCCCTTAGTGCCCTCGCTTTCTAAATTTTCCTTCCCTGATGGAGCTCCCTGTCGCTATTTATTAAGTTTTTTCCTTATTTCTTCAGTCGCCCTTGCTGTTCAAAGCGTCCTGCTTTCGGCTGGCAGAGAGTTAAGGTTCTTCCTAGTAGCTGGCACAGTGCTGCCTTTTGGATTTCGGATGAGCGTCGTGTTGGTAACGCGCTGACGTTTTGTTTGTCGCTAAGTAGCGCTGACACCACTCAAGGACCTTTCAGCTTCCCGTGCTCTGCCCGGTGCGCAAGAAGCTGGGAGGCGCCACAGGCAGCTCAGCTGCCCCAGACCGGCCGCAGCGCTATTCCCTACCGTGGGACGTCACGCTCGGTCTGGAAACCGGGGGGCGTTGGCCAGGAGTCAGCGATGGCAGCTCGGGGACGTGCTTGGCATCGGTCGGCGAGTGGTGAGCCCCTGTCTAGTGAAGCGCTTGCTTTGTATACTCTTATTGGTTTATTACTACTACTACTGCTACTACTAGTGTTACTACTATTCTGTTGTCTTTTCCTTCAATTGTTAAACTGTTCTTTACCTTAACCCCCGAGTTTTCGGACTTCCACCCTTGCAATTTTCTCCCGCGTAGCGGCTGCGTGGTGCTTAGCTGCTGGCTGGGGTTAAACCACGACAAAAGCTTCTGTCGACTTGTATTCCGTCTGCCGTTTCCATTTTTTAATTCTTCCTTGTCTCTATTAGTACCTTTGCTTTGTCCGTTTTCTTCCTACGTCTCTCTTTTAGTTCACTGTCCCTGTTTTTCATTTTTTTCTCTTCGTTGCCCTAAGTCCCGTCACTCTTGAAGTTTTTTTTGCTTTTATCCCGTTCCCTGTCTTTAGTTTTCAACGAGTTCTTCTCTTTCCTTAGGGTCCTCCCTTTTAACAGCCTCGGAGGGGGCGTAGCTTCCCGCTGAGGAGCGGTTGGAGGAGGCGAGGTGGTTGTCAGCCGGGTCATCATTTAATAGTAAAGTATGAAATGGCACGTTGATTAATCATTTACCTTTTGGTTTTGTGGGAGCTGTGCTGGCTGCCTTTAGAATCAGCTGAGAATTTGAGGTGAGCTGGGTTGTAGAGGGGAGGCACCCGGGGCTGGCTATTTCACCCGAGCGCCACGGGCACTTTGTGTCTCCTGGCATCCTAGGCGCACCGAGTGACAGTCGCAGCATCTTTCTTTAGAATAGGCGTGGAGCAGGTGAGCGGAGCGGTACGGTGCTTTTGAGGAGGAGGGTGTCGCAGAAGCGGTTGGCAGTAACCAGACCGATGCTGAGTACCAGCGCTGTGTTTTAGTTTGTTAGTGGGTTGTGGGTTTGTGGGTTGGGAGTTTGGTGTTGGTTTTTTTGTTTGTTTTGGGTTTTCTTGTGGTTTTTCTTGTGGTTTTTCTTGTGGTTTTTCTTGTGGTTTTTCTTGTGGTTTTTCTTGTGGTTTTTCTTGTGGTTTTTCTTGTGGTTTTTCTTGTGGTTTTTCTTGTGGTTTTTCTTGTGGTTTTTCTTGTGGTTTTTCTTGTGGTTTTTCTTGTGGTTTTTCTTGTGGTTTTTCTTGTGGTTTTTCTTGTGGTTTTTCTTGTGGTTTTTCTTGTGGTTTTTGTGTTTGGTTTTTTTTGGTTTTTTTTGGTTTTTTGGGTTTTTTTTTTTGTGTGTGTTTTTTTTTTGTTTTTTTTGTTTTGTTTTAGATGACGAAGAGGAACTGGGTGAGTGCAGGAATGTTGTAGTTAGGTGTGTGGTGGTTTTCTTTTTTTTTTGAGGGTGGATTCAGATCCCTGGCCCTCTGAAAGCTCAGTTGCGGGATCAGGGCTGAGGAGGTAACAAGGATAGGAATTGCAGGGAGGGGTTATAAAGTTGGTGTCGGGGAGAGGCCTGTCCAGGAGCAGTCTCCTTTGGGAAGGGCAAAGGAGCGGGTTACTGTTGTTAGCGCGCTGCTGACGTTTGCTGAGCAGGGCAGTTCCATCCTGTGTCTGTGCGTTTTGCTTTTGCGTAGTCTGTCTGTCTTCTGTGTCTCGTGCCATGGCTTTCTCAGGTCTCGATGTTTCCGTAGCTCTTTGTGATCATCGGGCCCCTCGGTAAGCCTCCCGAGGGTCTCGAACGCATCGCCTCATCGGCATAGCGTTTCTTGAGCCCTGCTTATCTTGCCGTCGTAGCTTAAAGCACGGACGTGTCCGGGAAGCGTCGCGTTCCAGATGTTTCCGAGGGATCGTCTGTTGCGGTGGCCGGCCGGGCGGTCTCCGCAGGTCTGCTTTTGAGAGTTACGTTTCTACGGTCGTCTTCAGGGGTTTCATCCCTGGTTCCTTAATGGTCTTAGGTCTTAAATGCTGGCTTGTCATGCATCCATTTATCTTTTTTAGATGGTAGTTTTATCTCCTGGGCCACGGCAGGCACCGTAGGGGTTCCGTGCCGGAGGCATCTTCCCTACCGGAGTCGTTCCCGCTCGTGATCTTCTCGGGTCTCGAGGTCACGTCGTTTGTGGCATCTGTGTGCAGTGTCTGTCTGTGTGTCGGGGTTGGAGCCGCTCTGCCCAGGAGCGTTGCGATATTGGAGTTGGGGGTAGCATAGCCTCACGGTGATACGTCCATTTGTACAGTATCTGTAGGCAAAGATTGTACGGGCCATCTCAAGGCAAGCAGCTGTAGACAGGTGCCGCAGTTACTTCTGTTGTGTTTTGCGGGTGCCGGAGGCTGGACCGGCGCACGTAGCGAAGCGTCTTCTTCGCCTTGCCGTAACGGAAGGTGAAACTTGGGAATCGTACGGAGCCCAAGGTTGTTTAGAGGTGCGCGGCGAGGCAGTTGCAGGGATAGCTCTGGAACCGGGGGGCTGTGCTGCAGTGGCAGCTGGGTGGTGTAAGTGTAGTGGTTTGAGTGAGCGGTGGTTGAAGGATTGTTCGGTTCCTGAATGTGCCTAACCTTGTACGTGTGAAGTATTTTATTGCAGGTCGTATGTAATGTTGAGAGTAATTTATTTCATATATACTATAGAATAAAAAAACCCCAGCTGGGGCATTTCCCTCCCCCCCGCTGCGTTTTTTTTCCCCCGGTCCCGGCTGCTCTGCGAGGCGATGATCATCGCCAAGGTTTGGGCGGAGGTCAGGCTCGGGCCGGGGTTTTCTCAGGCAGGGCGATTTTTTTTTTTTTTTTTTTTTTTTGAGGCCCTCGGGAACACCGTTCCCAGGGAGCGCCGCAGAGGCAGGGCGACGGTCCGTTGTGGCGTGCTGGTGGTGGAATGGATCGGCCGAGACCGAGGCGTGGTTTGGGTGGTAGCTGAATGAGCGGTGCGTTTGGAATGTATCTAACGTTTTATGATGGTGTGGGGGTGCTTTGTTTCTTTGCAGGTTCCAGGTGGAATTGAAATTTTTCCTTTGCAGACATGTAGAAATGAAAACAAAATGACAATTATGACAATTATCCCTGGGAGTCATAATTAATTTAAATTAAAAAAAAAATTACTCCCAGGGTAGGAGCTGGTTGCTACTGCTGCACCAGCCTTACCATTTTTTAATTTTTTTTTAGTTCATTTTTTTTATAGTGTTTGTTATTTGTTTTTTTTTTTTCCTTTGTACTATATAAATATGTATACAAATATATACATACACCCTCCCAGGTGGGAGGAAGCAATGATTAAAATAGTAACACCACATATTCCTATAACAATTCATTCCTCCCACATGGAAGGGCAATTACCATCTTGTTATGAAACTGAATCAACTAATTATTCAAAGCAGTTACATTTTTCTGGCACCCCCTACAAAACAAAAGAAACAATAAACAACGAGAAATGCAAACACAATCCTTCAAACAAAATTGTACACAGCACACAAAAGTGTAAAAAGCAAAACCCAGCGCGGCAAAAAACGACCTCGTCCAAAGCACCAAACTAGCCGACACAGTCCTCCCGGATGACAGAGAAGGTCCTCCAGAGCATAGAGATGAGCCAGAAAGTCCTCCCCGATGCTAAAGACTGTCCTTCAGACCATAGAGCTGCAAGGAGAAGTCCTCCCGGAGTATAGAGCGGCTCCGCAGACCATCGAGATGACAGCGAAAGTCGACCCAGACGATAGAGAAGGTCGTCCAGAGCATAGAGCTGAAACCAGAGGTCCCCTGGATGATCCAGAAGGTCGCCGAGCGCCTCGAGATTAAACTGGCAGTCCCAACCGGCGCATGCGCGGTGCGCCGGGGGCGGGCATGGGGCGGTGGGCGGAGGTTCCCCGCGCGGAGCGGAGCGGCGCGGTCGTTGGGCTGCGGCTGCAGGCAGCGAGGAGGTGAGCGGGGAAAGCCCCGAGGAGGACGGCGGTGCCTGCGGGGGAGCGGCCGGGCCGGCGGGAGGCACGGAGCGGGGAAGGTGCGGTGCCGTGTGGGAGCCGGCGGGCGGAGCTTCCTGGAGCCGGTCGGGGCCGGGGGCGCCGCGCCGCTCCGCTCGGGGGCCGGGCGGCGGGGAGGCGCCGCGCCGAGCCGCGCCGCTCCGGGGCCGGGCGCCGAGCCGCGCCGCTCCGGGGCGGGGAGGCGCCGCGCCGAGCCGCGCCGCTCCGGGGCCGGGCGGCGGGGAGGCGCCGCGCCGAGCCGCGCCGCTCCGGGGCCGGGCGGCGGGGAGGCGCCGCGCCGCTTCGGGGCCGTGCGGCGGGGGTCGCCGGGTCGGCGCCGGTGGTGGGAGGCCGGCCGGAGCCGGTGGCGGGGGCTGCCTGGAGCCGTGCTGGGGGCTCGGCGGGGCTTCCACGTGCGGCGATGGCGTGGGGAACGGTGTCCCCGCAGGGTCAAAAGCAGGGAGGGCTGCGTCTCGCGGCATCTTGGAGCCCGGGGCTTTTGGTCGGCCACGTTGGTTCCCCGGGCCATGCCGGCAGGTGTAGTTTCTATGGTCGTGGCTGCCGGGCAAACCGCTTCTCTTTTTGCCTCCTCCTTTCCAGTGTCACCTTCTGCGTCCCGTGCAGAAAATCCTGCGTGCTTGATTCCGCTCGCTGCTCAGGTAATGGCACGTCTGGGGCTGCGGGAGCGGGGAGAAACACTTGCCGGTTCAAGGACGCCACGGGTGCGCCACATCAAAGCCAGAGGAAAGGCAAATCTGCTGCCCGTGCAGAAAAGCCGAGGACAAACTGCAGGTAAGAGAGCGCACCTTGTTCCTGCAGTGCTCCCTTGGGAGTTACGGATGTTTGCCTTCCAGGCAAAAGAACAGACTTTGATCTAGGAGAAATGAAGAGCTGCCTGTTCCCTTCTTTAGGCTCCAGTGTTTCACTTCTGGTTGGTCGTGCTAATTGGATGGGCGAGCTGGAAATAGCCTTTTGTTTTGATACGCAGAAGTAAATTGTTAGTAATACGCGGTGTCAGTAGAGTTCATTTTTGAGCACCTAGGTGCCAGTGGAAACGTAAGGAATGAAGCTCGATGGGAACTGATAGTGAAGTTTAGTTTTCCGTGATTTTTCTTTGCCGTTCGGGCGTGGATGGCACGGTGTCCTGTGGCTCGGTCCACGTTCTGTTCCGTGGAGCCTTCGGTCTAGGACTTTGAAGTAAGGAAGTTTGTCCTTCCAGAAAAGGGCTAGTCGCTCCTAGGATTGAGGTGTGGACTTGCAGAGTCTCTTAGGCACGTGCTCGGAATTGGAGGCGAATTTCACTTGATGTTGCTGCTGTTTGTCTTCACTTTCCTTCCTTTCCCCACGGCTCCATCAGGAGTGGGAGCTCTGAATCATCATTTTGTTTTCAGTCTCAAACACGTTTTTTTACCCAAGGAGGTGCTGCGTTTAGAAGTTAATGAGTTTTGTCACAAACGCGTCGGTCGATGCGATTGCGTTGCGATTGTTAAAACCCGCAAAATAACACCAGTCTTACGGATCTGGCCTATTTCTTCCGAACACGGATTCGTCACGTGCAAATCGGGATACGGGTCGTCTGCGCTTCGTGCTGAGACAGAGATGAGCTCCCAAAGGCAAAAAATACAAGGTCGTGGGGGTTGTTTTTGTTTGTATTTGGGGGCGGGGGAGGGTGGATTTAAAAGAGAAAAAAGAGCGCAGTGTTGACTGGTGGCAGCCTGCAGGGCTCTTTTGCTGCCCGACCTCTCCTTTTCCTCTCTTGAACTCCTCTTTCGTGGCTGTAATTGTCATTTGGAGAAGTTCAGAAGAGCGGTTCAGTGACTTGCCTGGGTCCGTGTGCCAGTAATACCGGGAAGGGAAGCGCTTGAACCGGTAGCAAATCAAGTTGGCTACAAGCAGAGGTTCTGAAGGAAGAACAACGATAACGGGAAGCAAATAGCAAGTTCCCAAAAAATGGGCGCGTGTCAAACGCATCCGAGTTTTACGGCCAAATGTTGTTTGGCAATATGTTCCAAACGGCTCTTTTTTCCTTCCCTCGGTTGTAGTCTTTGCAAAACTTCACAAAACCAGGAAGCTTGGGACTCCTACCCAGCTTTATGCTACGGGTTTTTTTTTTTTCCTCTTTCAGCAGAGCGTCAGCTGCCGCCGTTTCACCGTGGTCGCCCTTTCTTCTGCTGTGAAAGTGCAAGACGGACGGAAAGGCTCCATAGCGGTCTGCGAGTACAAGGTACGTCCGCGATGCGTGTCCGCGTTTTTCCTAAGGCGCTTGTAGTACGGACTTCAAAGTTAACGTCAAGAATGTGCCGGCTCTCCTTCCTTCTGTAGTTTTTCTAGGAACTGTTTTAACGCAGATACTAAAAGTCAAAGAAGGTCTGCGCTGGAGCGTGTTAACGCCTGTGCAGAATCGGCTTCCCTCCGTTTATTTTGCCTTCCCGAAAGCGCAATCTTGTGTTTCTGTGCGCTTACTAGGAAAGGATATCGGGAAAACCATTTTATCCTAAAAGAGGAAAGGCAATGTTTGCAAGAGTTCAGAAGAAACAGGCTTTGTTTTCGTCATAAAAGCTGTGTGCTTTTTCAGTCAATAAGTTTTTAAAAAGGAGGATTTCAAAATACAAACCTGTATCTGCTGTATTATATAAATTATTAAAAAATAATTTTCTGTCTTTTTCCCTTTTTTCCATCTCCGTTTTAGTTCACCCATGCGGGTTTTTAAATCACTTCCCGATGTTTTTAATCGCCGCTTCCTTTAAACACTTTCCTGACTCCTTTTCTCCTCTTTGCTGCCTTTATTCCCCTGTATTTCTGTTTTAATTCTTTCTTGTCTTTCCTTAGGGCCCTCGTTTTTTGAATCTTCCTTCTCCGTCCCTCTAGTTCGCTGTCCTGTTTTTTAATTTTCCCATTTATTTCCCTAATCCCTGTGGCTTTTTCCATGTTCTAGGTTGACTTTTCCCCTGGGGGTTTAGCTGGGTTTAATTGTTTCTTCTCTTCCCTTAGTGCCCTCGCTTTCTAAATTTTCCTTCCCTGATGGAGCTCCCTGTCGCTATTTATTAAGTTTTTTCCTTATTTCTTCAGTCGCCCTTGCTGTTCAAAGCGTCCTGCTTTCGGCTGGCAGAGAGTTAAGGTTCTTCCTAGTAGCTGGCACAGTGCTGCCTTTTGGATTTCGGATGAGCGTCGTGTTGGTAACGCGCTGACGTTTTGTTTGTCGCTAAGTAGCGCTGACACCACTCAAGGACCTTTCAGCTTCCCGTGCTCTGCCCGGTGCGCAAGAAGCTGGGAGGCGCCACAGGCAGCTCAGCTGCCCCAGACCGGCCGCAGCGCTATTCCCTACCGTGGGACGTCACGCTCGGTCTGGAAACCGGGGGGCGTTGGCCAGGAGTCAGCGATGGCAGCTCGGGGACGTGCTTGGCATCGGTCGGCGAGTGGTGAGCCCCTGTCTAGTGAAGCGCTTGCTTTGTATACTCTTATTGGTTTATTACTACTACTACTGCTACTACTAGTGTTACTACTATTCTGTTGTCTTTTCCTTCAATTGTTAAACTGTTCTTTACCTTAACCCCCGAGTTTTCGGACTTCCACCCTTGCAATTTTCTCCCGCGTAGCGGCTGCGTGGTGCTTAGCTGCTGGCTGGGGTTAAACCACGACAAAAGCTTCTGTCGACTTGTATTCCGTCTGCCGTTTCCATTTTTTAATTCTTCCTTGTCTCTATTAGTACCTTTGCTTTGTCCGTTTTCTTCCTACGTCTCTCTTTTAGTTCACTGTCCCTGTTTTTCATTTTTTTCTCTTCGTTGCCCTAAGTCCCGTCACTCTTGAAGTTTTTTTTGCTTTTATCCCGTTCCCTGTCTTTAGTTTTCAACGAGTTCTTCTCTTTCCTTAGGGTCCTCCCTTTTAACAGCCTCGGAGGGGGCGTAGCTTCCCGCTGAGGAGCGGTTGGAGGAGGCGAGGTGGTTGTCAGCCGGGTCATCATTTAATAGTAAAGTATGAAATGGCACGTTGATTAATCATTTACCTTTTGGTTTTGTGGGAGCTGTGCTGGCTGCCTTTAGAATCAGCTGAGAATTTGAGGTGAGCTGGGTTGTAGAGGGGAGGCACCCGGGGCTGGCTATTTCACCCGAGCGCCACGGGCACTTTGTGTCTCCTGGCATCCTAGGCGCACCGAGTGACAGTCGCAGCATCTTTCTTTAGAATAGGCGCGGAGCAGGTGAGCGGAGCGGTAGGGTGCTTTTGAGGAGGAGGGTGTCGCAGAAGCGGTTGGCAGTAACCAGACCGATGCTGAGTACCAGCGCTGTGTTTTAGTTTGTTAGTGGGTTGTGGGTTTGTGGGTTGGGAGTTTGGTGTTGGTTTTTTTGTTTGTTTTGGGTTTTTCTTGTGGTTTTTCTTGTGGTTTTTCTTGTGGTTTTTCTTGTGGTTTTTCTTGTGGTTTTTCTTGTGGTTTTTCTTGTGGTTTTTCTTGTGGTTTTTCTTGTGGTTTTTCTTGTGGTTTTTCTTGTGGTTTTTCTTGTGGTTTTTCTTGTGGTTTTTCTTGTGGTTTTTCTTGTGGTTTTTGTGTTTGGGTTTTTTTGGGGTTTTTGGGTTTTTTTTGGTTTTTTGGGGTTTTTTTTTTTGTGTGTGTTTTTTTTTTTGTTTTTTTTGTTTTGTTTTAGATGACGAAGAGGAACTGGGTGAGTGCAGGAATGTTGTAGTTAGGTGTGTGGTGGTTTTCTTTTTTTTTTGAGGGTGGATTCAGATCCCTGGCCCTCTGAAAGCTCAGTTGCGGGATCAGGGCTGAGGAGGTAACAAGGATAGGAATTGCAGGGAGGGGTTATAAAGTTGGTGTCGGGGAGAGGCCTGTCCAGGAGCAGTCTCCTTTGGGAAGGGCAAAGGAGCGGGTTACTGTTGTTAGCGCGCTGCTGACGTTTGCTGAGCAGGGCAGTTCCATCCTGTGTCTGTGCGTTTTGCTTTTGCGTAGTCTGTCTGTCTTCTGTGTCTCGTGCCATGGCTTTCTCAGGTCTCGATGTTTCCGTAGCTCTTTGTGATCATCGGGCCCCTCGGTAAGCCTCCCGAGGGTCTCGAACGCATCGCCTCATCGGCATAGCGTTTCTTGAGCCCTGCTTATCTTGCCGTCGTAGCTTAAAGCACGGACGTGTCCGGGAAGCGTCGCGTTCCAGATGTTTCCGAGGGATCGTCTGTTGCGGTGGCCGGCCGGGCGGTCTCCGCAGGTCTGCTTTTGAGAGTTACGTTTCTACGGTCGTCTTCAGGGGTTTCATCCCTGGTTCCTTAATGGTCTTAGGTCTTAAATGCTGGCTTGTCATGCATCCATTTATCTTTTTTAGATGGTAGTTTTATCTCCTGGGCCACGGCAGGCACCGTAGGGGTTCCGTGCCGGAGGCATCTTCCCTACCGGAGTCGTTCCCGCTCGTGATCTTCTCGGGTCTCGAGGTCACGTCGTTTGTGGCATCTGTGTGCAGTGTCTGTCTGTGTGTCGGGGTTGGAGCCGCTCTGCCCAGGAGCGTTGCGATATTGGAGTTGGGGGTAGCATAGCCTCACGGTGATACGTCCATTTGTACAGTATCTGTAGGCAAAGATTGTACGGGCCATCTCAAGGCAAGCAGCTGTAGACAGGTGCCGCAGTTACTTCTGTTGTGTTTTGCGGGTGCCGGAGGCTGGACCGGCGCACGTAGCGAAGCGTCTTCTTCGCCTTGCCGTAACGGAAGGTGAAACTTGGGAATCGTACGGAGCCCAAGGTTGTTTAGAGGTGCGCGGCGAGGCAGTTGCAGGGATAGCTCTGGAACCGGGGGGCTGTGCTGCAGTGGCAGCTGGGTGGTGTAAGTGTAGTGGTTTGAGTGAGCGGTGGTTGAAGGATTGTTCGGTTCCTGAATGTGCCTAACCTTGTACGTGTGAAGTATTTTATTGCAGGTCGTATGTAATGTTGAGAGTAATTTATTTCATATATACTATAGAATAAAAAAACCCCAGCTGGGGCATTTCCCTCCCCCCCGCTGCGTTTTTTTTCCCCCGGTCCCGGCTGCTCTGCGAGGCGATGATCATCGCCAAGGTTTGGGCGGAGGTCAGGCTCGGGCCGGGGTTTTCTCAGGCAGGGCGATTTTTTTTTTTTTTTTTTTTTTTTGAGGCCCTCGGGAACACCGTTCCCAGGGAGCGCCGCAGAGGCAGGGCGACGGTCCGTTGTGGCGTGCTGGTGGTGGAATGGATCGGCCGAGACCGAGGCGTGGTTTGGGTGGTAGCTGAATGAGCGGTGCGTTTGGAATGTATCTAACGTTTTATGATGGTGTGGGGGTGCTTTGTTTCTTTGCAGGTTCCAGGTGGAATTGAAATTTTTCCTTTGCAGACATGTAGAAATGAAAACAAAATGACAATTATGACAATTATCCCTGGGAGTCATAATTAATTTAAATTAAAAAAAAAATTACTCCCAGGGTAGGAGCTGGTTGCTACTGCTGCACCAGCCTTACCATTTTTTAATTTTTTTTTAGTTCATTTTTTTTATAGTGTTTGTTATTTGTTTTTTTTTTTTCCTTTGTACTATATAAATATGTATACAAATATATACATACACCCTCCCAGGTGGGAGGAAGCAATGATTAAAATAGTAACACCACATATTCCTATAACAATTCATTCCTCCCACATGGAAGGGCAATTACCATCTTGTTATGAAACTGAATCAACTAATTATTCAAAGCAGTTACATTTTTCTGGCACCCCCTACAAAACAAAAGAAACAATAAACAACGAGAAATGCAAACACAATCCTTCAAACAAAATTGTACACAGCACACAAAAGTGTAAAAAGCAAAACCCAGCGCGGCAAAAAACGACCTCGTCCAAAGCACCAAACTAGCCGACACAGTCCTCCCGGATGACAGAGAAGGTCCTCCAGAGCATAGAGATGAGCCAGAAAGTCCTCCCCGATGCTAAAGACTGTCCTTCAGACCATAGAGCTGCAAGGAGAAGTCCTCCCGGAGTATAGAGCGGCTCCGCAGACCATCGAGATGACAGCGAAAGTCGACCCAGACGATAGAGAAGGTCGTCCAGAGCATAGAGCTGAAACCAGAGGTCCCCTGGATGATCCAGAAGGTCGCCGAGCGCCTCGAGATTAAACTGGCAGTCCCAACCGGCGCATGCGCGGTGCGCCGGGGGCGGGCATGGGGCGGTGGGCGGAGGTTCCCCGCGCGGAGCGGAGCGGCGCGGTCGTTGGGCTGCGGCTGCAGGCAGCGAGGAGGTGAGCGGGGAAAGCCCCGAGGAGGACGGCGGTGCCTGCGGGGGAGCGGCCGGGCCGGCGGGAGGCACGGAGCGGGGAAGGTGCGGTGCCGTGTGGGAGCCGGCGGGCGGAGCTTCCTGGAGCCGGTCGGGGCCGGGGGCGCCGCGCCGCTCCGCTCGGGGGCCGGGCGGCGGGGAGGCGCCGCGCCGAGCCGCGCCGCTCCGGGGCCGGGCGCCGAGCCGCGCCGCTCCGGGGCGGGGAGGCGCCGCGCCGAGCCGCGCCGCTCCGGGGCCGGGCGGCGGGGAGGCGCCGCGCCGAGCCGCGCCGCTCCGGGGCCGGGCGGCGGGGAGGCGCCGCGCCGCTTCGGGGCCGTGCGGCGGGGGTCGCCGGGTCGGCGCCGGTGGTGGGAGGCCGGCCGGAGCCGGTGGCGGGGGCTGCCTGGAGCCGTGCTGGGGGCTCGGCGGGGCTTCCACGTGCGGCGATGGCGTGGGGAACGGTGTCCCCGCAGGGTCAAAAGCAGGGAGGGCTGCGTCTCGCGGCATCTTGGAGCCCGGGGCTTTTGGTCGGCCACGTTGGTTCCCCGGGCCATGCCGGCAGGTGTAGTTTCTATGGTCGTGGCTGCCGGGCAAACCGCTTCTCTTTTTGCCTCCTCCTTTCCAGTGTCACCTTCTGCGTCCCGTGCAGAAAATCCTGCGTGCTTGATTCCGCTCGCTGCTCAGGTAATGGCACGTCTGGGGCTGCGGGAGCGGGGAGAAACACTTGCCGGTTCAAGGACGCCACGGGTGCGCCACATCAAAGCCAGAGGAAAGGCAAATCTGCTGCCCGTGCAGAAAAGCCGAGGACAAACTGCAGGTAAGAGAGCGCACCTCGTTCCTGCAGTGCTCCCTTGGGAGTTACGGATGTTTGCCTTCCAGGCAAAAGAACAGACTTTGATCTAGGAGAAATGAAGAGCTGCCTGTTCCCTTCTTTAGGCTCCAGTGTTTCACTTCTGGTTGGTCGTGCTAATTGGATGGGCGAGCTGGAAATAGCCTTTTGTTTTGATACGCAGAAGTAAATTGTTAGTAATACGCGGTGTCAGTAGAGTTCATTTTTGAGCACCTAGGTGCCAGTGGAAACGTAAGGAATGAAGCTCGATGGGAACTGATAGTGAAGTTTAGTTTTCCGTGATTTTTCTTTGCCGTTCGGGCGTGGATGGCACGGTGTCCTGTGGCTCGGTCCACGTTCTGTTCCGTGGAGCCTTCGGTCTAGGACTTTGAAGTAAGGAAGTTTGTCCTTCCAGAAAAGGGCTAGTCGCTCCTAGGATTGAGGTGTGGACTTGCAGAGTCTCTTAGGCACGTGCTCGGAATTGGAGGCGAATTTCACTTGATGTTGCTGCTGTTTGTCTTCACTTTCCTTCCTTTCCCCACGGCTCCATCAGGAGTGGGAGCTCTGAATCATCATTTTGTTTTCAGTCTCAAACACGTTTTTTTACCCAAGGAGGTGCTGCGTTTAGAAGTTAATGAGTTTTGTCACAAACGCGTCGGTCGATGCGATTGCGTTGCGATTGTTAAAACCCGCAAAATAACACCAGTCTTACGGATCTGGCCTATTTCTTCCGAACACGGATTCGTCACGTGCAAATCGGGATACGGGTCGTCTGCGCTTCGTGCTGAGACAGGGATGAGCTCCCAAAGGCAAAAAATACAAGGTCGTGGGGGTTGTTTTTGTTTGTATTTGGGGGCGGGGGAGGGTGGATTTAAAAGAGAAAAAAGAGCGCAGTGTTGACTGGTGGCAGCCTGCAGGGCTCTTTTGCTGCCCGACCTCTCCTTTTCCTCTCTTGAACTCCTCTTTCGTGGCTGTAATTGTCATTTGGAGAAGTTCAGAAGAGCGGTTCAGTGACTTGCCTGGGTCCGTGTGCCAGTAATACCGGGAAGGGAAGCGCTTGAACCGGTAGCAAATCAAGTTGGCTACAAGCAGAGGTTCTGAAGGAAGAACAACGATAACGGGAAGCAAATAGCAAGTTCCCAAAAAATGGGCGCGTGTCAAACGCATCCGAGTTTTACGGCCAAATGTTGTTTGGCAATATGTTCCAAACGGCTCTTTTTTCCTTCCCTCGGTTGTAGTCTTTGCAAAACTTCACAAAACCAGGAAGCTTGGGACTCCTACCCAGCTTTATGCTACGGGTTTTTTTTTTTCCTCTTTCAGCAGAGCGTCAGCTGCCGCCGTTTCACCGTGGTCGCCCTTTCTTCTGCTGTGAAAGTGCAAGACGGACGGAAAGGCTCCATAGCGGTCTGCGAGTACAAGGTACGTCCGCGATGCGTGTCCGCGTTTTTCCTAAGGCGCTTGTAGTACGGACTTCAAAGTTAACGTCAAGAATGTGCCGGCTCTCCTTCCTTCTGTAGTTTTTCTAGGAACTGTTTTAACGCAGATACTAAAAGTCAAAGAAGGTCTGCGCTGGAGCGTGTTAACGCCTGTGCAGAATCGGCTTCCCTCCGTTTATTTTGCCTTCCCGAAAGCGCAATCTTGTGTTTCTGTGCGCTTACTAGGAAATGCTATTGGGAAAATAATTGCGTCGTAAAAGAGGAAAGACAATGTTTGTGAGAGTTCAGGCGTTCGGAAGAAACAGGCTTTGTTTTTGTCATAAAAGCTGTGTGCTTTTTCAGTCAATAAGTTTTTAAAATATCTTACAGTAGGTCTTGAAAAGCTTACTGCGATACTAGCGTCCGTACTAAAAGCGATCAAGGTCCAAGGAGAGACGTGGACAAAAGAGGAGGAATCGGCGTCGCTTTCCCGAGAAGCATTGCCAGCCTTGTAAGTAGCGACAGCGAGTCCTGACGTGGTTTCGGTGAGTTACTGCTTCGGCAGCATCCTTTTTTCTTAACCTACAGCGTGTGATTTCTTACTTCAGCTGGAAAGAGATTTTCCAGAATGGAAATCTTTCTCATTCAAAGAAGTTGTGTTTTATGAGCTCCCCATCAGAGTGGGGATCTTCAGAGATGATGCGCTTGGCAGTGGAAGTCAGCAGCAGCAAGACTTTCCACTCTCTTAAAAAAAAAAAAAAAAAAAAAGTCCGTTTGCTTCCAAAGACCCGAGCACAGCACGTCTTCCAGAAGTTGATGGCATCGCTGGTTCTCAGTTGCAACAGCCGAGATGTCATCAACACGCGTTCCTCTGCATGCTTCGGCGCAGCCAAAAGCGTTAGCAAATCTGCTGGTCCTTTTTGGTAGCCTTACGCGTTGCAGCCCCGGGGATTGGATTCTGCCCCCAAAGTAAAACCGTATGGGGGATCTCTTCTGTCATGGATTTTTCTCTCCTAGATGTAACTTTAGGAAAAAAAAGTTAAAATCGGATCTACAAACTGCCTTGCGTTGTTTCAGCTGTAACTGCCAACTAGCTGTGGCGTACAATTGCTTAGGTGTGTTTAAGCAGTTAGGTATTTGTTCTGAACGTTGACCAGGAGAGGCAACTGAACGTTACGGGGTGTTTTCCCCCCCGCTCTTTTGACGGAGTGCTCTGAAGTACTTTCTGTCTGGCTTTCAAGGGTGCGTTTCCCTGGCAGTTCAGCAGCATCTCTCTTGGGCGGCGCGGCTGGCCAGATGTCGCTCCTAATGACGTAAGGCGCAAAAAAACCCTGGTCAAATGATAACTGCGTATCTTGGAGACAGATAATCTACTGGTATCGATTCACAGCTGTGCAAGTTAAATTAACGCCAAAGGAAAATCCAGTCCTTCTCCAGCAGAAGTATTTTTATTGGATGTTTATAAACACACGCACAGCTTTTTTAGTATGAAGCGAATTGCTGCGATTTGTCCTTTGCTTTTCCTTTTCCCCTCGAAAGCGTTACGCTTCGCTTCCAGCTTTGTCGACCGAGCCAGCAAGATGTGCAGCAGCAGCTGCGAGGGCCGTAGCTGTTGCGGCGGACCTGTAAGCGTAGATTCTGATTGCGGTACGCCCTCGTCCTGCAGCCTCGCAGGGTCGTCTCCCTGCAGCCGTGCCGTAAGGAAGGGGTGAGACGTTTTCCAACGCCGGCAAGAGCGTGTGCTTGTATGCGAAGAACATGTTCGGAATCGTAGCGGTTAGTCTTAATGCTGATGGGAAGCGTTCAGGTCGCTCTAGCTTTTAAAGGATGTCTTGTATTTGGAGCTGACCTGCTTACCTCGAATCCTCCTTGAGCTCAACTGCTCTCCTCTCCCTTGCTCTGACTGAATTCCTCTACTCGCTGCTGTGCTATTTTTTTCACATGCTGAAATATCGCTTGGGCTTTTTGTTTTTCAGGTGTCTTGTTGCAAGCGTCTCGTGATGCTCGCTAGGTACCCCCCCGGCCCAGGTTGGCCTGCCTGTCGTGAAGCGTCCCGAGGGTAAGGGGCCGGCCCCGTGCCTGGAGGCTCCCGGCTCTGTCTCCGGCGGGTGCCCTGCGGGTGCGGCAGCGAGGGCTGTGTGGTGGGGCGAGTCCCGGGCCAAGAGGGAGCGGGGAGGTTCGTTGCCCCGGGGAGCCCGTCCCAGCGCGGGAACGGAGGGGGAGCACGGCAGAGCAGAGCCTGAGCGAGAGGTGCGGCACCGTCCCCCGGCAGGCTCCCCCCGCGGCGTGGGGCAGCCGCCGGCTTGCGGGACGGGGGCCGGGGGGGGGGTGGAGCCGTTTGGGGGGGCTGCCCCCATTTTATTTTTCTGGCAGAGCTCCCCTTTTCGGGGGGGCGCCTACATATGTAAATGGCATTATTAAAGTAGCTGTTTTCCTTGTTCTGTGCCTTTTTGGGGGGGGTGATTAAAAAGTGTGGAGGGGCCTGGGGGGTGATGATGTCATTTGGGGCCCCCCAACGTCACGGGGGGCGGGGGCGTGATGATGAAACAGAGGAGCAGGTGAGTGGGGGATGAAGGTGTCACGGGGAGGTTTCCCCCCAGAGAAGGGGGGTCACAGCCCCAAAATGCCTGAAAACTCGTGTGTGTGTGTGATTAACCATGTTAAAAACTGGAAATACGGGTGCGAGGCATTGCAGTAGAGAAAAATCTCTCGCCTTTATATATATATATTGAAAAATAATATTCGTTTTTATGTGTGTATATATATATATGTAAAAGGATTTCAAAATACAAACCTGTACCTGCTATGTTATAGAAATTATTAAAAAATCTCAATGGAGATAGATAGGGTTTTAAAATAAAAAAGAACTTGTCTCTATGTTAAGAAATAAAGGAGTTTAAAATGCAAAAAGAGATGATGTAGGTGAAGGAATTTAAAACAGAAGTCAGTCTGGATAGGTAGAAGTACCTACGCTTACCCTGTGTCACCGAGTAAGCCGAAGTAGGTATCCCGTGTAATCGAAGTAAAGGTTCTATGGAAGTGTAAACAGATAACTAAGTCTAAAGAGGTAGGATTGTAAGTAGATACCGAAGTCTAAAGAGAGAAGTCGAAGGTATCAAAGTGTCAAAATATGCAAGTCCAAGAGCAAAATATCCAATATCCAAGAGCAACACAGTTTGGGGCTCCCAGGAAAGCTGAATCCGCCTGGATTTGTGCAGCTGGAAAGCAAGCACAAACACACCACACCGCACACGCACACACTCACACCCCCCCCGCCCCCCCCGCATTTTAACGCAGAAAACCAAAAATGACCCATTGTTATGATGTGGAAAAGCGCCGGAAAACCCCAGAACTGAATATTTTGGAAAAGCAGAAACCCCCAAGTTTTGTATGATGTAAAAGAAAAAACAAAAAAGAAGAACAACAACAAACAAAAAAACCCCAAACGAAAAACCGGCGCCAATTTGGGCCAAATCTGGGGTGAACCGCGGACAGTTTGAGGGGCATTGCTGGGGATTATCTGGCGTGGATTCCTTCTCTGGAGCGGAATATCCGTTGCGGGTTATCCCAGGTGAGTTATCTGCTGTGGATTATGCCGGGTGGACCCCCTGGTGTAGGTCATCCCCACCCGTGTCCCCCCGTGCACCTTTGTACCCACACATAGCCGCCGTCCGTCCGTGTCCGTCTCCTCCCCCCTGTCCTCCTCTGCGTGTCTCTCCGGCCTCCCGAGTGCTCTCCACCCGAACGTCCCCCCACACAAGGTTTTTCCCCCCGTGCGGGTTTTTTTTTTTTTTTTTTCCCTGGGCCGTGCCCCCCGCGTCCCCTGCCCTCCAGTCTCGCGCCCCCGCTCCCCTGCTCCACCCCTCCCCTAACCCCTTTGCTTCTGGACCCCCAGCTCCGCACGGGCCACGGGCAGCCTGGGGAGCTTCACCCCGAGCCGTTCCTTTCCCCCCTGGGCAGCAGCGGTTCTGCCGCTGCTACAGGCAGGCGCTTTCTGGACGGGCGAGGGGCTGGGACGACCGGAGGCTGCCGCACGCTCCGGTCCGAGCGAGACGCTGTTCCCGGGGGACCTGGCGCAGGGAAAGGCGAGGGACTCTCCGCGCTGCCGGTGGCTCTTCAGAAGGGAACCGCGCTCTGGTTTTAGCGGCAGAAGGTGTCGGTCGGGCAGCCGCGTAGCACTGTGCTGAGCGACGGGGCAGGCGTCTGGCTTGTTGGAGTCCAGGCGTGTTTCTCGCCTCGCAGTCTCGATGCCAAAACAAGCAGGGGGTTCAGGTTCCCAAAGCCTTTGGACGTGGGAGCAAGACGACAGCTAGGTCTCTAGCAGCACGGTATTTCAGCCGTGTTGCTTGCTGCAAATGGCTTGCAGGCCAGGAGATGTTGAGAGGGGTCTGAAACAAAGAAAGGGAGCGTGGAAGTGGTTGTTTGAAGGCGGCAAATGAGGCAGCCGAAGGAAGCGAGCGGCTCAGCCGCCACCTCGGCGGACCAGCCCCTCCAGCCTCCCGAGTCTGGCGCGCCGCAGGCGGTCAAAGCGCAGGCGCCGCGCTCGCTGGCGGGAGCGGCAGGGAGCGCAGAGCTGCACTGCCGTCCAGAGCGGCGAGGGAACCGGCAGGGCTCTACGGCCATCTGGTGCGGCCAGCCGACGGGCCTCTTTGCTTTCCCTGTTTCACGTCTAATTCCTTTGCGTGCCGCAGGGCAGGGTGGTAAGTAACATCGCGCAGGTCTTATTTAAGTGGCAAGCCCTGCGCGGGAAGCCCGGGGCGTGCGCAGGATGAGCGGAGGGCACCGCGGCAGAGCCCGAGGGTCACCGGCGTATCGCTCGCTCGCAGATCGCGCGCTTGCCGGCGGTCTGCTCGCGTGCACCGCTTCCTGATAATCGTAGCTGCCCCTCTCACACAAAGCAGCTTTCAGTATCTCCTCGCGTGCCTTCAGGATGTCATCAGTGTCGCTTTTTTTTTTCTTTTTTTTTAATAAAATCTCTCCAGGGTCTGTTGGCTCGCTGGTGTCACTCTCCCACCCCTGATGCCACCTGCAGATGAATCCAGCAATCCCGGGGGCTTACTCTGGGGGCAAAAAAGCCGAGCCAAGGCAAAGGTATTGACCAGGTTCCCTGCGCTGCTTCCCCCGGCTGGGTCCTGGGGTGAGGGGCGGGGAGAGAAAGGGCCAGCAGCCCTCTGCGAGCTGTCAAGTGCAGAGGACTGAAATGCTCGAGCCGCTTGGGTGCTTTTTGGGGGCGAGGCAATGGCTCTGGCTGCGTGGGCTGTGAGCGGGAGCAGGGGCAGAGAAGGGCGAGGCTTGGGGCCCCCCCCCCCCCCGTAAGGCGGCGGCGGCTGCGGGCGGCCCAAGGCGGGCCGGGGTGCGAGTCCTTTGTCCCCGCGGGGAGCGCTCGGGGCGCGGGGCTCGGTGTGGTGCTGCCGCCTGGCGTCCAAAAGCGGGTACTGCAGCTCGGGTGGCGCCCGGGGGCGGTGGGGCGTTTTGGCCGTGCCTCGGTGCTGCCGCCTGGCGTCCAAAAGCGGGTACTGCAGGCCGGGAGCCGCGCAGGGGCGGTGGCATCCACGTGCTCCCCGGTGCCGGTGGCCGGTACCGGGCATGCGACAGCGCGGCGCCCGCGGGGCGATGCCGCCGCAGCCGTTGCTGCCTCCCGGTAAGGAAGCGCCGCTCTCGCCGCCCGGGAGGTGCTGGCTGCTGCTGGCACGGCCGCCTCGGCCTCTGCTGCAGCCCCGCCCCGGCCCACGCCCCCGTCCTGGTGTGGAGCGGCCCCGCCCCTAGGGACGGGCCCCGCCCCTGGAGCTCCCCGGCAGGGGAAGGGCACCACCCCTAGCGACAGGCCCCGCCCCTGGAGACCACCCCATGCGGTGTGTCAGGGCGGAGCTTAGCCGCGCAGGGGCGGAGCCTTGCGGTGGTAAGGCGGAGCTTCACCGCGCATGCGCGGTGTGTAGGGGACGGAGCCTTGCCGCGGGGGGGGGCGGAGTTTTGCCCTGAAGGGCGGAGCTTTGGCCGAGCATACGTGCTGTGTCGGGGGCGGAGCTTAGCCGCGGGGGGCGGAGCCTTGCGGTGGTAAGGCGGAGCTTTGCTGCGTGAGGGCGGAGCCTCACTGGCGCATGCGCAGTGCATGGGGGCGGAGCTTTGCAGTGGGAGGGCGGAGCTTTGCCCTGAAGGGCGGAGCTTTGGCCGAGCATGCGTGCTGTGTCAGGGGCGGAGCTTAGCCGCGGGGGGCGGAGCGCTGCCGTGTGAGGGCGGAGCTCCACGGGCGCATGCGCGCTGTGTCGGGGCGGAGCTTTGCGGCGTGGGGCGGAGCCTTGCCGCGGGGAGGGCGGAGCTTCGCTGGCGCATGCGTGCTGTGTCGGGGGCGGAGCTTAGCCGCGGGGGGCGGAGCGTTGCGGTGGTAAGGCGGAGCTTTGCCGTGTGAGGGCGGAGCTCCATGGGCGCATGCGCGCTGTGTCAGGGCGGAGCTTTGCCGCGTGGGGCGGAGCCTTGCCGCGGGGAGGGCGGAGCTTCGCTGGCGCATGCGTGGTGTGTGCAGGGCGGAGCTTTGCTGCAGAGGGCGGGGTTTGCCGCGGGGAGGGCGGAGCTTCGCCAGCGCATGCGCGGTGCGTCGGGGGCGGGAATGGCGCGGTGGGCGGAGGTTCCCCGCGCGGAGGGGCCAGGGTGAGCCCGGGGCGGAGGGGAGCGGAGCGGTCGTTGGGCTGCGGTTGCAGGCAGCGAGGAGGTGAGCGGGGAAAGCCCCGAGGAGGGCGGCGGGAGGCACGGAGCGGGGAGGGTGCGGTGCCGTGTGGGAGCCGGGCGGGCGGAGCTTCCTGGAGCCGGTCGGGGCCGGGGGCGCCGCGCCGCGCCGCTCCGGGGCCGGGCGGCGGGGGGGCGCCGCGCCGCGCCGAGCCGCGCCGCTCCGGGGCCGTGCGGCGGGGGGGGCGCCGCGCCGCGCCGAGCCGCGCCGCTCCGGGGCCGGGCGGCGGGGGGGGCGCCGCGCCGCGCCGAGCCGCGCCGCTCCGGGGCCGGGCGGCGGGGGGGGCGCCGCGCCGCGCCGAGCCGCGCCGCTCCGGGGCCGGGCGGCGGGGGGGAGCCGCGCCGCGCCGAGCCGCGCCGCGCCGCTTGTGCCGGGCGGTGGGGGGGCGCCGCGCCGCGCCGCGCCGCTTGTGCCGGGCGGTGGGGGGGCGCCGCGCCGAGCCGCGCCGCGCCGCTTGTGCCGGGCGGTGGGGGGGCGCCGCGCTGAGCCGCTGAGCTCCGGGGACGGGCGGCGGGGGGGCGCCGCGCCGCGCCGAGCCGCGCCGCTCCGGGGCCGGGCGGCGGGGGGGAGCCGCGTCGCGCCGAGCCGCTTGTGCCGGGCGGTGGGGGGGCGCCGCGCCGCGCCGCGCCGCTTGTGCCGGGCGGTGGGGGGGCGCCGCGCCGAGCCGCGCCGCGCCTCTTGTGCCGGGCGGTGGGGGGGCGCCGCGCTGAGCCGCTGAGCTCCGGGGACGGGCGGCGGGGGGGGCGCCGCGCCGCGCCGAGCCGCTGAGTTCCGGGGCGGGCGGCGGGGAGGCGCCGCGCCGCGCCGAGCCGCTGAGCTCCGGGGCCGGGCGGCGGGGAGGCGCCGCGCCGCTGAGCTCCGGGGCCGGGCGGCGGGGGGGCGCCGAGCCGCGCCGAGCCGCTGAGCTCCGGGGCCGGGCGGTGGGGGGGCGCCGGGTCGGCGCCGGTGGTGGGAGGCCGGCCGGAGCCGGTGGCGGGGGCTGCCCGGAGCCGCGCTGGGGGCTCGGCGGGGCTTCCACGTGCGGCGGTGGCGTGGGGAACGGTGTCCCCGCAGGGTCCAAAAGCAGGGAGGGCTGCGTCTCGCGGCATTTTGGAGCCCGGGGCTTTTGGTCGGCCACGTTGGTTCCCCGGGCCATGCCGGCAGGTGTAGTTTCTATGGTCGTGGCTGCCGGGCAAACCGCTTCTCTTTTTGCCTCCTCCTTTCCAGTGTCACCTTCTGCGTCCCGTGCAGAAAATCCTGCGTGCTTGATTCCGCTCGCTGCTCAGGTAATGGCACGTCTGGGGCTGCGGGAGCGGGGAGAAACACTTGCCGGTTCAAGGACGCCACGGGTGCGCCACATCAAAGCCAGAGGAAAGGCAAATCTGCTGCCCGTGCAGAAAAGCCGAGGACAAACTGCAGGTAAGAGAGCGCACCTCGTTCCTGCAGTGCTCCCTTGGGAGTTACGGATGTTTGCCTTCCAGGCAAAAGAACAGACTTTGATCTAGGAGAAATGAAGAGCTGCCTGTTCCCTTCTTTAGGCTCCGGTGTTTCTCTTCTGGTTGGTCGTGCTAATTGGATGGGCGAGCTGGAAATAGCCTTTTGTTTTGATACGCAGAAGTAAAATGTTAGTAATACGCGGTGTCAGTAGAGTTCATTTTTGAGCACCTAGGTGCCAGTGGAAACGTAAGGAATGAAGCTCGATGGGAACTGATAGTGAAGTTTAGTTTTCCGTGATTTTTCTTTGCCGTTCGGGCGTGGATGGCACGGTGTCCTGTGGCTCGGTCCACGTTCTGTTCCGTGGAGCCTTCGGTCTAGGACTTTGAAGTAAGGAAGTTTGTCCTTCCAGAAAAGGGCTAGTCGCTCCTAGGATTGAGGTGTGGACTTGCAGAGTCTCTTAGGCACGTGCTCGGAATTGGAGGCGAATTTCACTTGATGTTGCTGCTGTTTGTCTTCACTTTCCTTCCTTTCCCCACGGCTCCATCAGGAGTGGGAGCTCTGAATCATCATTTTGTTTTCAGTCTCAAACACGTTTTTTTACCCAAGGAGGTGCTGCGTTTAGAAGTTAATGAGTTTTGTCACAAACGCGTCGGTCGATGCGATTGCGTTGCGATTGTTAAAACCCGCAAAATAACACCAGTCTTACGGATCTGGCCTATTTCTTCCGAACACGGATTCGTCACGTGCAAATCGGGATACGGGTCGTCTGCGCTTCGTGCTGAGACAGGGATGAGCTCCCAAAGGCAAAAAATACAAGGTCGTGGGGGTTGTTTTTGTTTGTATTTGGGGGCGGGGGAGGGTGGATTTAAAAGAGAAAAAAGAGCGCAGTGTTGACTGGTGGCAGCCTGCAGGGCTCTTTTGCTGCCCGACCTCTCCTTTTCCTCTCTTGAACTCCTCTTTCGTGGCTGTAATTGTCATTTGGAGAAGTTCAGAAGAGCGGTTCAGTGACTTGCCTGGGTCCGTGTGCCAGTAATACCGGGAAGGGAAGCGCTTGAACCGGTAGCAAATCAAGTTGGCTACAAGCAGAGGTTCTGAAGGAAGAACAACGATAACGGGAAGCAAATAGCAAGTTCCCAAAAAATGGGCGCGTGTCAAACGCATCCGAGTTTTACGGCCAAATGTTGTTTGGCAATATGTTCCAAACGGCTCTTTTTTCCTTCCCTCGGTTGTAGTCTTTGCAAAACTTCACAAAACCAGGAAGCTTGGGACTCCTACCCAGCTTTATGCTACGGGTTTTTTTTTTTTCCTCTTTCAGCAGAGCGTCAGCTGCCGCCGTTTCACCGTGGTCGCCCTTTCTTCTGCTGTGAAAGTGCAAGACGGACGGAAAGGCTCCATAGCGGTCTGCGAGTACAAGGTACGTCCGCGATGCGTGTCCGCGTTTTTCCTAAGGCGCTTGTAGTACGGACTTCAAAGTTAACGTCAAGAATGTGCCGGCTCTCCTTCCTTCTGTAGTTTTTCTAGGAACTGTTTTAACGCAGATACTAAAAGTCAAAGAAGGTCTGCGCTGGAGCGTGTTAACGCCTGTGCAGAATCGGCTTCCCTCCGTTTATTTTGCCTTCCCGAAAGCGCAATCTTGTGTTTCTGTGCGCTTACTAGGAAAGGATATCGGGAAAACCATTTTATCCTAAAAGAGGAAAGGCAATGTTTGCAAGAGTTCAGAAGAAACAGGCTTTGTTTTCGTCATAAAAGCTGTGTGCTTTTTCAGTCAATAAGTTTTTAAAAAGGAGGATTTCAAAATACAAACCTGTATCTGCTGTATTATATAAATTATTAAAAAATAATTTTCTGTCTTTTTCCCTTTTTTCCATCTCCGTTTTAGTTCACCCATGCGGGTTTTTAAATCACTTCCCGATGTTTTTAATCGCCGCTTCCTTTAAACACTTTCCTGACTCCTTTTCTCCTCTTTGCTGCCTTTATTCCCCTGTATTTCTGTTTTAATTCTTTCTTGTCTTTCCTTAGGGCCCTCGTTTTTTGAATCTTCCTTCTCCGTCCCTCTAGTTCGCTGTCCTGTTTTTTAATTTTCCCATTTATTTCCCTAATCCCTGTGGCTTTTTCCATGTTCTAGGTTGACTTTTCCCCTGGGGGTTTAGCTGGGTTTAATTGTTTCTTCTCTTCCCTTAGTGCCCTCGCTTTCTAAATTTTCCTTCCCTGATGGAGCTCCCTGTCGCTATTTATTAAGTTTTTTCCTTATTTCTTCAGTCGCCCTTGCTGTTCAAAGCGTCCTGCTTTCGGCTGGCAGAGAGTTAAGGTTCTTCCTAGTAGCTGGCACAGTGCTGCCTTTTGGATTTCGGATGAGCGTCGTGTTGGTAACGCGCTGACGTTTTGTTTGTCGCTAAGTAGCGCTGACACCACTCAAGGACCTTTCAGCTTCCCGTGCTCTGCCCGGTGCGCAAGAAGCTGGGAGGCGCCACAGGCAGCTCAGCTGCCCCAGACCGGCCGCAGCGCTATTCCCTACCGTGGGACGTCACGCTCGGTCTGGAAACCGGGGGGCGTTGGCCAGGAGTCAGCGATGGCAGCTCGGGGACGTGCTTGGCATCGGTCGGCGAGTGGTGAGCCCCTGTCTAGTGAAGCGCTTGCTTTGTATACTCTTATTGGTTTATTACTACTACTACTGCTACTACTAGTGTTACTACTATTCTGTTGTCTTTTCCTTCAATTGTTAAACTGTTCTTTACCTTAACCCCCGAGTTTTCGGACTTCCACCCTTGCAATTTTCTCCCGCGTAGCGGCTGCGTGGTGCTTAGCTGCTGGCTGGGGTTAAACCACGACAAAAGCTTCTGTCGACTTGTATTCCGTCTGCCGTTTCCATTTTTTAATTCTTCCTTGTCTCTATTAGTACCTTTGCTTTGTCCGTTTTCTTCCTACGTCTCTCTTTTAGTTCACTGTCCCTGTTTTTCATTTTTTTCTCTTCGTTGCCCTAAGTCCCGTCACTCTTGAAGTTTTTTTTGCTTTTATCCCGTTCCCTGTCTTTAGTTTTCAACGAGTTCTTCTCTTTCCTTAGGGTCCTCCCTTTTAACAGCCTCGGAGGGGGCGTAGCTTCCCGCTGAGGAGCGGTTGGAGGAGGCGAGGTGGTTGTCAGCCGGGTCATCATTTAATAGTAAAGTATGAAATGGCACGTTGATTAATCATTTACCTTTTGGTTTTGTGGGAGCTGTGCTGGCTGCCTTTAGAATCAGCTGAGAATTTGAGGTGAGCTGGGTTGTAGAGGGGAGGCACCCGGGGCTGGCTATTTCACCCGAGCGCCACGGGCACTTTGTGTCTCCTGGCATCCTAGGCGCACCGAGTGACAGTCGCAGCATCTTTCTTTAGAATAGGCGCGGAGCAGGTGAGCGGAGCGGTACGGTGCTTTTGAGGAGGAGGGTGTCGCAGAAGCGGTTGGCAGTAACCAGACCGATGCTGAGTACCAGCGCTGTGTTTTAGTTTGTTAGTGGGTTGTGGGTTTGTGGGTTGGGAGTTTGGTGTTGGTTTTTTTGTTTGTTTTGGGTTTTCTTGTGGTTTTTCTTGTGGTTTTTCTTGTGGTTTTTCTTGTGGTTTTTCTTGTGGTTTTTCTTGTGGTTTTTCTTGTGGTTTTTCTTGTGGTTTTTCTTGTGGTTTTTCTTGTGGTTTTTCTTGTGGTTTTTCTTGTGGTTTTTCTTGTGGTTTTTCTTGTGGTTTTTCTTGTGGTTTTTCTTGTGGTTTTTCTTGTGGTTTTTCTTGTGGTTTTTCTTGTGGTTTTTGTGTTTGGTTTTTTTTGGTTTTTTTTGGTTTTTTGGGTTTTTTTTTTTGTGTGTGTTTTTTTTTTGTTTTTTTTGTTTTGTTTTAGATGACGAAGAGGAACTGGGTGAGTGCAGGAATGTTGTAGTTAGGTGTGTGGTGGTTTTCTTTTTTTTTTGAGGGTGGATTCAGATCCCTGGCCCTCTGAAAGCTCAGTTGCGGGATCAGGGCTGAGGAGGTAACAAGGATAGGAATTGCAGGGAGGGGTTATAAAGTTGGTGTCGGGGAGAGGCCTGTCCAGGAGCAGTCTCCTTTGGGAAGGGCAAAGGAGCAGGTTACTGTTGTTAGCGCGCTGCTGACGTTTGCTGAGCAGGGCAGTTCCATCCTGTGTCTGTGCGTTTTGCTTTTGCGTAGTCTGTCTGTCTTCTGTGTCTCGTGCCATGGCTTTCTCAGGTCTCGATGTTTCCGTAGCTCTTTGTGATCATCGGGCCCCTCGGTAAGCCTCCCGAGGGTCTCGAACGCATCGCCTCATCGGCATAGCGTTTCTTGAGCCCTGCTTATCTTGCCGTCGTAGCTTAAAGCACGGACGTGTCCGGGAAGCGTCGCGTTCCAGATGTTTCCGAGGGATCGTCTGTTGCGGTGGCCGGCCGGGCGGTCTCCGCAGGTCTGCTTTTGAGAGTTACGTTTCTACGGTCGTCTTCAGGGGTTTCATCCCTGGTTCCTTAATGGTCTTAGGTCTTAAATGCTGGCTTGTCATGCATCCATTTATCTTTTTTAGATGGTAGTTTTATCTCCTGGGCCACGGCAGGCACCGTAGGGGTTCCGTGCCGGAGGCATCTTCCCTACCGGAGTCGTTCCCGCTCGTGATCTTCTCGGGTCTCGAGGTCACGTCGTTTGTGGCATCTGTGTGCAGTGTCTGTCTGTGTGTCGGGGTTGGAGCCGCTCTGCCCAGGAGCGTTGCGATATTGGAGTTGGGGGTAGCATAGCCTCACGGTGATACGTCCATTTGTACAGTATCTGTAGGCAAAGATTGTACGGGCCATCTCAAGGCAAGCAGCTGTAGACAGGTGCCGCAGTTACTTCTGTTGTGTTTTGCGGGTGCCGGAGGCTGGACCGGCGCACGTAGCGAAGCGTCTTCTTCGCCTTGCCGTAACGGAAGGTGAAACTTGGGAATCGTACGGAGCCCAAGGTTGTTTAGAGGTGCGCGGCGAGGCAGTTGCAGGGATAGCTCTGGAACCGGGGGGCTGTGCTGCAGTGGCAGCTGGGTGGTGTAAGTGTAGTGGTTTGAGTGAGCGGTGGTTGAAGGATTGTTCGGTTCCTGAATGTGCCTAACCTTGTACGTGTGAAGTATTTTATTGCAGGTCGTATGTAATGTTGAGAGTAATTTATTTCATATATACTATAGAATAAAAAAACCCCAGCTGGGGCATTTCCCTCCCCCCCGCTGCGTTTTTTTTCCCCCGGTCCCGGCTGCTCTGCGAGGCGATGATCATCGCCAAGGTTTGGGCGGAGGTCAGGCTCGGGCCGGGGTTTTCTCAGGCAGGGCGATTTTTTTTTTTTTTTTTTTTTTGAGGCCCTCGGGAACACCGTTCCCAGGGAGCGCCGCAGAGGCAGAGCGACGGTCCGTTGTGGCGTGCTGGTGGTGGAATGGATCGGCCGAGACCGAGGCATGGTTTGGGTGGTAGCTGAATGAGCGGTGCGTTTGGAATGTATCTAACGTTTTATGATGGTGTGGGGGTGCTTTGTTTCTTTGCAGGTTCCAGGTGGAATTGAAATTTTTCCTTTGCAGACATGTAGAAATGAAAACAAAATGACAATTATGACAATTATCCCTGGGAGTCATAATTAATTTAAATTAAAAAAAAAATTACTCCCAGGGTAGGAGCTGGTTGCTACTGCTGCACCAGCCTTACCATTTTTTAATTTTTTTTTAGTTCATTTTTTTTATAGTGTTTGTTATTTGTTTTTTTTTTTTCCTTTGTACTATATAAATATGTATACAAATATATACATACACCCTCCCAGGTGGGAGGAAGCAATGATTAAAATAGTAACACCACATATTCCTATAACAATTCATTCCTCCCACATGGAAGGGCAATTACCATCTTGTTATGAAACTGAATCAACTAATTATTCAAAGCAGTTACATTTTTCTGGCACCCCCTACAAAACAAAAGAAACAATAAACAACGAGAAATGCAAACACAATCCTTCAAACAAAATTGTACACAGCACACAAAAGTGTAAAAAGCAAAACCCAGCGCGGCAAAAAACGACCTCGTCCAAAGCACCAAACTAGCCGACACAGTCCTCCCGGATGACAGAGAAGGTCCTCCAGAGCATAGAGATGAGCCAGAAAGTCCTCCCCGATGCTAAAGACTGTCCTTCAGACCATAGAGCTGCAAGGAGAAGTCCTCCCGGAGTATAGAGCGGCTCCGCAGACCATCGAGATGACAGCGAAAGTCGACCCAGACGATAGAGAAGGTCGTCCAGAGCATAGAGCTGAAACCAGAGGTCCCCTGGATGATCCAGAAGGTCGCCGAGCGCCTCGAGATTAAACTGGCAGTCCCAACCGGCGCATGCGCGGTGCGCCGGGGGCGGGCATGGGGCGGTGGGCGGAGGTTCCCCGCGCGGAGCGGAGCGGCGCGGTCGTTGGGCTGCGGCTGCAGGCAGCGAGGAGGTGAGCGGGGAAAGCCCCGAGGAGGACGGCGGTGCCTGCGGGGGAGCGGCCGGGCCGGCGGGAGGCACGGAGCGGGGAAGGTGCGGTGCCGTGTGGGAGCCGGCGGGCGGAGCTTCCTGGAGCCGGTCGGGGCCGGGGGCGCCGCGCCGCTCCGCTCGGGGGCCGGGCGGCGGGGAGGCGCCGCGCCGAGCCGCGCCGCTCCGGGGCCGGGCGCCGAGCCGCGCCGCTCCGGGGCGGGGAGGCGCCGCGCCGAGCCGCGCCGCTCCGGGGCCGGGCGGCGGGGAGGCGCCGCGCCGAGCCGCGCCGCTCCGGGGCCGGGCGGCGGGGAGGCGCCGCGCCGCTTCGGGGCCGTGCGGCGGGGGTCGCCGGGTCGGCGCCGGTGGTGGGAGGCCGGCCGGAGCCGGTGGCGGGGGCTGCCTGGAGCCGTGCTGGGGGCTCGGCGGGGCTTCCACGTGCGGCGATGGCGTGGGGAACGGTGTCCCCGCAGGGTCAAAAGCAGGGAGGGCTGCGTCTCGCGGCATCTTGGAGCCCGGGGCTTTTGGTCGGCCACGTTGGTTCCCCGGGCCATGCCGGCAGGTGTAGTTTCTATGGTCGTGGCTGCCGGGCAAACCGCTTCTCTTTTTGCCTCCTCCTTTCCAGTGTCACCTTCTGCGTCCCGTGCAGAAAATCCTGCGTGCTTGATTCCGCTCGCTGCTCAGGTAATGGCACGTCTGGGGCTGCGGGAGCGGGGAGAAACACTTGCCGGTTCAAGGACGCCACGGGTGCGCCACATCAAAGCCAGAGGAAAGGCAAATCTGCTGCCCGTGCAGAAAAGCCGAGGACAAACTGCAGGTAAGAGAGCGCACCTCGTTCCTGCAGTGCTCCCTTGGGAGTTACGGATGTTTGCCTTCCAGGCAAAAGAACAGACTTTGATCTAGGAGAAATGAAGAGCTGCCTGTTCCCTTCTTTAGGCTCCGGTGTTTCTCTTCTGGTTGGTCGTGCTAATTGGATGGGCGAGCTGGAAATAGCCTTTTGTTTTGATACGCAGAAGTAAATTGTTAGTAATACGCGGTGTCAGTAGAGTTCATTTTTGAGCACCTAGGTGCCAGTGGAAACGTAAGGAATGAAGCTCGATGGGAACTGATAGTGAAGTTTAGTTTTCCGTGATTTTTCTTTGCCGTTCGGGCGTGGATGGCACGGTGTCCTGTGGCTCGGTCCACGTTCTGTTCCGTGGAGCCTTCGGTCTAGGACTTTGAAGTAAGGAAGTTTGTCCTTCCAGAAAAGGGCTAGTCGCTCCTAGGATTGAGGTGTGGACTTGCAGAGTCTCTTAGGCACGTGCTCGGAATTGGAGGCGAATTTCACTTGATGTTGCTGCTGTTTGTCTTCACTTTCCTTCCTTTCCCCACGGCTCCATCAGGAGTGGGAGCTCTGAATCATCATTTTGTTTTCAGTCTCAAACACGTTTTTTTACCCAAGGAGGTGCTGCGTTTAGAAGTTAATGAGTTTTGTCACAAACGCGTCGGTCGATGCGATTGCGTTGCGATTGTTAAAACCCGCAAAATAACACCAGTCTTACGGATCTGGCCTATTTCTTCCGAACACGGATTCGTCACGTGCAAATCGGGATACGGGTCGTCTGCGCTTCGTGCTGAGACAGGGATGAGCTCCCAAAGGCAAAAAATACAAGGTCGTGGGGGTTGTTTTTGTTTGTATTTGGGGGCGGGGGAGGGTGGATTTAAAAGAGAAAAAAGAGCGCAGTGTTGACTGGTGGCAGCCTGCAGGGCTCTTTTGCTGCCCGACCT
Source organism: Platalea leucorodia (assembly GCF_965183815.1). NCBI lineage: Eukaryota > Metazoa > Chordata > Aves > Pelecaniformes > Threskiornithidae > Platalea > Platalea leucorodia. The sequence continues at coordinate 24,707 of NW_028121340.1, read as the reverse complement.
CTCCTTTTCCTCTCTTGAACTCCTCTTTCGTGGCTGTAATTGTCATTTGGAGAAGTTCAGAAGAGCGGTTCAGTGACTTGCCTGGGTCCGTGTGCCAGTAATACCGGGAAGGGAAGCGCTTGAACCGGTAGCAAATCAAGTTGGCTACAAGCAGAGGTTCTGAAGGAAGAACAACGATAACGGGAAGCAAATAGCAAGTTCCCAAAAAATGGGCGCGTGTCAAACGCATCCGAGTTTTACGGCCAAATGTTGTTTGGCAATATGTTCCAAACGGCTCTTTTTTCCTTCCCTCGGTTGTAGTCTTTGCAAAACTTCACAAAACCAGGAAGCTTGGGACTCCTACCCAGCTTTATGCTACGGGTTTTTTTTTTTCCTCTTTCAGCAGAGCGTCAGCTGCCGCCGTTTCACCGTGGTCGCCCTTTCTTCTGCCGTGAAAGTGCAAGACGGACGGAAAGGCTCCATAGCGGTCTGCGAGTACAAGGTACGTCCGCGATGCGTGTCCGCGTTTTTCCTAAGGCGCTTGTAGTACGGACTTCAAAGTTAACGTCAAGAATGTGCCGGCTCTCCTTCCTTCTGTAGTTTTTCTAGGAACTGTTTTAACGCAGATACTAAAAGTCAAAGAAGGTCTGCGCTGGAGCGTGTTAACGCCTGTGCAGAATCGGCTTCCCTCCGTTTATTTTGCCTTCCCGAAAGCGCAATCTTGTGTTTCTGTGCGCTTACTAGGAAATGCTATTGGGAAAATAATTGCGTCGTAAAAGAGGAAAGACAATGTTTGTGAGAGTTCAGGCGTTCGGAAGAAACAGGCTTTGTTTTTGTCATAAAAGCTGTGTGCTTTTTCAGTCAATAAGTTTTTAAAATATCTTACAGTAGGTCTTGAAAAGCTTACTGCGATACTAGCGTCCGTACTAAAAGCGATCAAGGTCCAAGGAGAGACGTGGACAAAAGAGGAGGAATCGGCGTCGCTTTCCCGAGAAGCATTGCCAGCCTTGTAAGTAGCGACAGCGAGTCCTGACGTGGTTTCGGTGAGTTACTGCTTCGGCAGCATCCTTTTTTCTTAACCTACAGCGTGTGATTTCTTACTTCAGCTGGAAAGAGATTTTCCAGAATGGAAATCTTTCTCATTCAAAGAAGTTGTGTTTTATGAGCTCCCCATCAGAGTGGGGATCTTCAGAGATGATGCGCTTGGCAGTGGAAGTCAGCAGCAGCAAGACTTTCCACTCTCTTAAAAAAAAAAAAAAAAAAAAAGTCCGTTTGCTTCCAAAGACCCGAGCACAGCACGTCTTCCAGAAGTTGATGGCATCGCTGGTTCTCAGTTGCAACAGCCGAGATGTCATCAACACGCGTTCCTCTGCATGCTTCGGCGCAGCCAAAAGCGTTAGCAAATCTGCTGGTCCTTTTTGGTAGCCTTACGCGTTGCAGCCCCGGGGATTGGATTCTGCCCCCAAAGTAAAACCGTATGGGGGATCTCTTCTGTCATGGATTTTTCTCTCCTAGATGTAACTTTAGGAAAAAAAAGTTAAAATCGGATCTACAAACTGCCTTGCGTTGTTTCAGCTGTAACTGCCAACTAGCTGTGGCGTACAATTGCTTAGGTGTGTTTAAGCAGTTAGGTATTTGTTCTGAACGTTGACCAGGAGAGGCAACTGAACGTTACGGGGTGTTTTCCCCCCCGCTCTTTTGACGGAGTGCTCTGAAGTACTTTCTTTCTGTCTGGCTTTCAAGGGTGCGTTTCCCTGGCAGTTCAGCAGCATCTCTCTTGGGCGGCGCGGCTGGCCAGATGTCGCTCCTAATGACGTAAGGCGCAAAAAACCCCTGGTCAAATGATAACTGCGTATCTTGGAGACAGATAATCTACTGGTATCGATTCACAGCTGTGCAAGTTAAATTAACGCCAAAGGAAAATCCAGTCCTTCTCCAGCAGAAGTATTTTTATTGGATGTTTATAAACACACGCACAGCTTTTTTAGTATGAAGCGAATTGCTGCGATTTGTCCTTTGCTTTTCCTTTTCCCCTCGAAAGCGTTACGCTTCGCTTCCAGCTTTGTCGACCGAGCCAGCAAGATGTGCAGCAGCAGCTGCGAGGGCCGTAGCTGTTGCGGCGGACCTGTAAGCGTAGATTCTGATTGCGGTACGCCCTCGTCCTGCAGCCTCGCAGGGTCGTCTCCCTGCAGCCGTGCCGTAAGGAAGGGGTGAGACGTTTTCCAACGCCGGCAAGAGCGTGTGCTTGTATGCGAAGAACATGTTCGGAATCGTAGCGGTTAGTCTTAATGCTGATGGGAAGCGTTCAGGTCGCTCTAGCTTTTAAAGGATGTCTTGTATTTGGAGCTGACCTGCTTACCTCGAATCCTCCTTGAGCTCAACTGCTCTCCTCTCCCTTGCTCTGACTGAATTCCTCTACTCGCTGCTGTGCTATTTTTTTCACATGCTGAAATATCGCTTGGGCTTTTTGTTTTTCAGGTGTCTTGTTGCAAGCGTCTCGTGATGCTCGCTAGGTACCCCCCGGCCCAGGTTGGCCTGCCTGTCGTGAAGCGTCCCGAGGGTAAGGGGCCGGCCCCGTGCCTGGAGGCTCCCGGCTCTGTCTCCGGCGGGTGCCCTGCGGGTGCGGCAGCGAGGGCTGTGTGGTGGGGCGAGTCCCGGGCCAAGAGGGAGCGGGGAGGTTCGTTGCCCCGGGGAGCCCGTCCCAGCGCGGGAACGGAGGGGGAGCACGGCAGAGCAGAGCCTGAGCGAGAGGTGCGGCACCGTCCCCCGGCAGGCTCCCCCCGCGGCGTGGGGCAGCCGCCGGCTTGCGGGACGGGGGCCGGGGGGGGGGTGGAGCCGTTTGGGGGGGCTGCCCCCATTTTATTTTTCTGGCAGAGCTCCCCTTTTCGGGGGGGCGCCTACATATGTAAATGGCATTATTAAAGTAGCTGTTTTCCTTGTTCTGTGCCTTTTTGGGGGGGGTGATTAAAAAGTGTGGAGGGGCCTGGGGGGTGATGATGTCATTTGGGGCCCCCCAACGTCACGGGGGGCGGGGGCGTGATGATGAAACAGAGGAGCAGGTGAGTGGGGGATGAAGGTGTCACGGGGAGGTTTCCCCCCAGAGAAGGGGGGTCACAGCCCCAAAATGCCTGAAAACTCGTGTGTGTGTGTGATTAACCATGTTAAAAACTGGAAATACGGGTGCGAGGCATTGCAGTAGAGAAAAATCTCTCGCCTTTATATATATATATTGAAAAATAATATTCGTTTTTATGTGTGTATATATATATATGTAAAAGGATTTCAAAATACAAACCTGTACCTGCTATGTTATAGAAATTATTAAAAAATCTCAATGGAGATAGATAGGGTTTTAAAATAAAAAAGAACTTGTCTCTATGTTAAGAAATAAAGGAGTTTAAAATGCAAAAAGAGATGATGTAGGTGAAGGAATTTAAAACAGAAGTCAGTCTGGATAGGTAGAAGTACCTACGCTTACCCTGTGTCACCGAGTAAGCCGAAGTAGGTATCCCGTGTAATCGAAGTAAAGGTTCTATGGAAGTGTAAACAGATAACTAAGTCTAAAGAGGTAGGATTGTAAGTAGATACCGAAGTCTAAAGAGAGAAGTCGAAGGTATCAAAGTGTCAAAATATGCAAGTCCAAGAGCAAAATATCCAATATCCAAGAGCAACACAGTTTGGGGCTCCCAGGAAAGCTGAATCCGCCTGGATTTGTGCAGCTGGAAAGCAAGCACAAACACACCACACCGCACACGCACACACTCACACCCCCCCCGCCCCCCCCGCATTTTAACGCAGAAAACCAAAAATGACCCATTGTTATGATGTGGAAAAGCGCCGGAAAACCCCAGAACTGAATATTTTGGAAAAGCAGAAACCCCCAAGTTTTGTATGATGTAAAAGAAAAAACAAAAAAGAAGAACAACAACAAACAAAAAAACCCCAAACGAAAAACCGGCGCCAATTTGGGCCAAATCTGGGGTGAACCGCGGACAGTTTGAGGGGCATTGCTGGGGATTATCTGGCGTGGATTCCTTCTCTGGAGCGGAATATCCGTTGCGGGTTATCCCAGGTGAGTTATCTGCTGTGGATTATGCCGGGTGGACCCCCTGGTGTAGGTCATCCCCACCCGTGTCCCCCCGTGCACCTTTGTACCCACACATAGCCGCCGTCCGTCCGTGTCCGTCTCCTCCCCCCTGTCCTCCTCTGCGTGTCTCTCCGGCCTCCCGAGTGCTCTCCACCCGAACGTCCCCCCACACAAGGTTTTTCCCCCCGTGCGGGTTTTTTTTTTTTTTTTTTCCCTGGGCCGTGCCCCCCGCGTCCCCTGCCCTCCAGTCTCGCGCCCCCGCTCCCCTGCTCCACCCCTCCCCTAACCCCTTTGCTTCTGGACCCCCAGCTCCGCACGGGCCACGGGCAGCCTGGGGAGCTTCACCCCGAGCCGTTCCTTTCCCCCCTGGGCAGCAGCGGTTCTGCCGCTGCTACAGGCAGGCGCTTTCTGGACGGGCGAGGGGCTGGGACGACCGGAGGCTGCCGCACGCTCCGGTCCGACTGAGACGCTGTTCCCGGGGGACCTGGCGCAGGGAAAGGCGAGGGACTCTCCGCGCTGCCGGTGGCTCTTCAGAAGGGAACCGCGCTCTGGTTTTAGCGGCAGAAGGTGTCGGTCGGGCAGCCGCGTAGCACTGTGCTGAGCGACGGGGCAGGCGTCTGGCTTGTTGGAGTCCAGGCGTGTTTCTCGCCTCGCAGTCTCGATGCCAAAACAAGCAGGGGGTTCAGGTTCCCAAAGCCTTTGGACGTGGGAGCAAGACGACAGCTAGGTCTCTAGCAGCACGGTATTTCAGCCGTGTTGCTTGCTGCAAATGGCTTGCAGGCCAGGAGATGTTGAGAGGGGTCTGAAACAAAGAAAGGGAGCGTGGAAGTGGTTGTTTGAAGGCGGCAAATGAGGCAGCCGAAGGAAGCGAGCGGCTCAGCCGCCACCTCGGCGGACCAGCCCCTCCAGCCTCCCGAGTCTGGCGCGCCGCAGGCGGTCAAAGCGCAGGCGCCGCGCTCGCTGGCGGGAGCGGCAGGGAGCGCAGAGCTGCACTGCCGTCCAGAGCGGCGAGGGAACCGGCAGGGCTCTACGGCCATCTGGTGCGGCCAGCCGACGGGCCTCTTTGCTTTCCCTGTTTCACGTCTAATTCCTTTGCGTGCCGCAGGGCAGGGTGGTAAGTAACATCGCGCAGGTCTTATTTAAGTGGCAAGCCCTGCGCGGGAAGCCCGGGGCGTGCGCAGGATGAGCGGAGGGCACCGCGGCAGAGCCCGAGGGTCACCGGCGTATCGCTCGCTCGCAGATCGCGCGCTTGCCGGCGGTCTGCTCGCGTGCACCGCTTCCTGATAATCGTAGCTGCCCCTCTCACACAAAGCAGCTTTCAGTATCTCCTCGCGTGCCTTCAGGATGTCATCAGTGTCGCTTTTTTTTTTCTTTTTTTTTAATAAAATCTCTCCAGGGTCTGTTGGCTCGCTGGTGTCACTCTCCCACCCCTGATGCCACCTGCAGATGAATCCAGCAATCCCGGGGGCTTACTCTGGGGGCAAAAAAGCCGAGCCAAGGCAAAGGTATTGACCAGGTTCCCTGCGCTGCTTCCCCCGGCTGGGTCCTGGGGTGAGGGGCGGGGAGAGAAAGGGCCAGCAGCCCTCTGCGAGCTGTCAAGCGCAGAGGACTGAAATGCTCGAGCCGCTTGGGTGCTTTTTGGGGGCGAGGCAATGGCTCTGGCTGCGTGGGCTGTGAGCGGGAGCAGGGGCAGAGAAGGGCGAGGCTTGGGGCCCCCCCCCCCCCCGTAAGGCGGCGGCGGCTGCGGGCGGCCCAAGGCGGGCCGGGGTGCGAGTCCTTTGTCCCCGCGGGGAGCGCTCGGGGCGCGGGGCTCGGTGTGGTGCTGCCGCCTGGCGTCCAAAAGCGGGTACTGCAGCTCGGGTGGCGCCCGGGGGCGGTGGGGCGTTTTGGCCGTGCCTCGGTGCTGCCGCCTGGCGTCCAAAAGCGGGTACTGCAGGCCGGGAGCCGCGCAGGGGCGGTGGCATCCACGTGCTCCCCGGTGCCGGTGGCCGGTACCGGGCATGCGACAGCGCGGCGCCCGCGGGGCGATGCCGCCGCAGCCGTTGCTGCCTCCCGGTAAGGAAGCGCCGCTCTCGCCGCCCGGGAGGTGCTGGCTGCTGCTGGCACGGCCGCCTCGGCCTCTGCTGCAGCCCCGCCCCGGCCCACGCCCCCGTCCTGGTGTGGAGCGGCCCCGCCCCTAGGGACGGGCCCCGCCCCTGGAGCTCCCCGGCAGGGGAAGGGCACCACCCCTAGCGACAGGCCCCGCCCCTGGAGACCACCCCATGCGGTGTGTCAGGGCGGAGCTTAGCCGCGCAGGGGCGGAGCCTTGCGGTGGTAAGGCGGAGCTTCACCGCGCATGCGCGGTGTGTAGGGGACGGAGCCTTGCCGCGGGGGGGGGCGGAGTTTTGCCCTGAAGGGCGGAGCTTTGGCCGAGCATACGTGCTGTGTCGGGGGCGGAGCTTAGCCGCGGGGGGCGGAGCCTTGCGGTGGTAAGGCGGAGCTTTGCTGCGTGAGGGCGGAGCCTCACTGGCGCATGCGCAGTGCATGGGGGCGGAGCTTTGCAGTGGGAGGGCGGAGCTTTGCCCTGAAGGGCGGAGCTTTGGCCGAGCATGCGTGCTGTGTCAGGGGCGGAGCTTAGCCGCGGGGGGCGGAGCGCTGCCGTGTGAGGGCGGAGCTCCACGGGCGCATGCGCGCTGTGTCGGGGCGGAGCTTTGCGGCGTGGGGCGGAGCCTTGCCGCGGGGAGGGCGGAGCTTCGCTGGCGCATGCGTGCTGTGTCGGGGGCGGAGCTTAGCCGCGGGGGGCGGAGCGTTGCGGTGGTAAGGCGGAGCTTTGCCGTGTGAGGGCGGAGCTCCATGGGCGCATGCGCGCTGTGTCAGGGCGGAGCTTTGCCGCGTGGGGCGGAGCCTTGCCGCGGGGAGGGCGGAGCTTCGCTGGCGCATGCGTGGTGTGTGCAGGGCGGAGCTTTGCTGCAGAGGGCGGGGTTTGCCGCGGGGAGGGCGGAGCTTCGCCAGCGCATGCGCGGTGCGTCGGGGGCGGGAATGGCGCGGTGGGCGGAGGTTCCCCGCGCGGAGGGGCCAGGGTGAGCCCGGGGCGGAGGGGAGCGGAGCGGTCGTTGGGCTGCGGTTGCAGGCAGCGAGGAGGTGAGCGGGGAAAGCCCCGAAGAGGGCGGCGGGAGGCACGGAGCGGGGAGGGTGCGGTGCCGTGTGGGAGCCGGGCGGGCGGAGCTTCCTGGAGCCGGTCGGGGCCGGGGGCGCCGCGCCGCGCCGCGCCGCTCCGGGGCCGGGCGGCGGGGGGGGCGCCGCGCCGAGCCGCGCCGCTCCGGGGCCGGGCGGCGGGGGGGGCGCCGCGCCGCGCCGAGCCGCGCCGCTCCGGGGCCGGGCGGCGGGGGGGGCGCCGCGCCGCGCCGAGCCGCGCCGCTCCGGGGCCGGGCGGCGGGGGGGGCGCCGCGCCGCGCCGAGCCGCGCCGCTCCGGGGCCGGGCGGCGGGGGGGAGCCGCGCCGCGCCGAGCCGCGCCGCGCCGCTTGTGCCGGGCGGTGGGGGGGCGCCGCGCCGCGCCGCGCCGCTTGTGCCGGGCGGTGGGGGGGCGCCGCGCCGAGCCGCGCCGCGCCGCTTGTGCCGGGCGGTGGGGGGGGCGCCGCGCTGAGCCGCTGAGCTCCGGGGCCGGGCGGCGGGGGGGCGCCGAGCCGCGCCGCGTCGAGCCGCTCCGGGGCCGCGCGGCGGGGGGGGCGCCGCGCCGCGCCGAGCCGCTGAGTTCCGGGGCGGGCGGCGGGGAGGCGCCGCGCCGCGCCGAGCCGCTGAGCTCCGGGGCCGGGCGGTGGGGGGGCGCCGCGCCGAGCCGCTGAGCTCCGGGGCCGGGCGGCGGGGGGGGCGCCGAGCCGCGCCGAGCCGCTGAGCTCCGGGGCCGGGCGGTGGGGGGGCGCCGGGTCGGCGCCGGTGGTGGGAGGCCGGCCGGAGCCGGTGGCGGGGGCTGCCCGGAGCCGCGCTGGGGGCTCGGCGGGGCTTCCACGTGCGGCGGTGGCGTGGGGAACGGTGTCCCCGCAGGGTCCAAAAGCAGGGAGGGCTGCGTCTCGCGGCATTTTGGAGCCCGGGGCTTTTGGTCGGCCACGTTGGTTCCCCGGGCCATGCCGGCAGGTGTAGTTTCTATGGTCGTGGCTGCCGGGCAAACCGCTTCTCTTTTTGCCTCCTCCTTTCCAGTGTCACCTTCTGCGTCCCGTGCAGAAAATCCTGCGTGCTTGATTCCGCTCGCTGCTCAGGTAATGGCACGTCTGGGGCTGCGGGAGCGGGGAGAAACACTTGCCGGTTCAAGGACGCCACGGGTGCGCCACATCAAAGCCAGAGGAAAGGCAAATCTGCTGCCCGTGCAGAAAAGCCGAGGACAAACTGCAGGTAAGAGAGCGCACCTCGTTCCTGCAGTGCTCCCTTGGGAGTTACGGATGTTTGCCTTCCAGGCAAAAGAACAGACTTTGATCTAGGAGAAATGAAGAGCTGCCTGTTCCCTTCTTTAGGCTCCGGTGTTTCTCTTCTGGTTGGTCGTGCTAATTGGATGGGCGAGCTGGAAATAGCCTTTTGTTTTGATACGCAGAAGTAAAATGTTAGTAATACGCGGTGTCAGTAGAGTTCATTTTTGAGCACCTAGGTGCCAGTGGAAACGTAAGGAATGAAGCTCGATGGGAACTGATAGTGAAGTTTAGTTTTCCGTGATTTTTCTTTGCCGTTCGGGCGTGGATGGCACGGTGTCCTGTGGCTCGGTCCACGTTCTGTTCCGTGGAGCCTTCGGTCTAGGACTTTGAAGTAAGGAAGTTTGTCCTTCCAGAAAAGGGCTAGTCGCTCCTAGGATTGAGGTGTGGACTTGCAGAGTCTCTTAGGCACGTGCTCGGAATTGGAGGCGAATTTCACTTGATGTTGCTGCTGTTTGTCTTCACTTTCCTTCCTTTCCCCACGGCTCCATCAGGAGTGGGAGCTCTGAATCATCATTTTGTTTTCAGTCTCAAACACGTTTTTTTACCCAAGGAGGTGCTGCGTTTAGAAGTTAATGAGTTTTGTCACAAACGCGTCGGTCGATGCGATTGCGTTGCGATTGTTAAAACCCGCAAAATAACACCAGTCTTACGGATCTGGCCTATTTCTTCCGAACACGGATTCGTCACGTGCAAATCGGGATACGGGTCGTCTGCGCTTCGTGCTGAGACAGGGATGAGCTCCCAAAGGCAAAAAATACAAGGTCGTGGGGGTTGTTTTTGTTTGTATTTGGGGGCGGGGGAGGGTGGATTTAAAAGAGAAAAAAGAGCGCAGTGTTGACTGGTGGCAGCCTGCAGGGCTCTTTTGCTGCCCGACCTCTCCTTTTCCTCTCTTGAACTCCTCTTTCGTGGCTGTAATTGTCATTTGGAGAAGTTCAGAAGAGCGGTTCAGTGACTTGCCTGGGTCCGTGTGCCAGTAATACCGGGAAGGGAAGCGCTTGAACCGGTAGCAAATCAAGTTGGCTACAAGCAGAGGTTCTGAAGGAAGAACAACGATAACGGGAAGCAAATAGCAAGTTCCCAAAAAATGGGCGCGTGTCAAACGCATCCGAGTTTTACGGCCAAATGTTGTTTGGCAATATGTTCCAAACGGCTCTTTTTTCCTTCCCTCGGTTGTAGTCTTTGCAAAACTTCACAAAACCAGGAAGCTTGGGACTCCTACCCAGCTTTATGCTACGGGTTTTTTTTTTTTCCTCTTTCAGCAGAGCGTCAGCTGCCGCCGTTTCACCGTGGTCGCCCTTTCTTCTGCTGTGAAAGTGCAAGACGGACGGAAAGGCTCCATAGCGGTCTGCGAGTACAAGGTACGTCCGCGATGCGTGTCCGCGTTTTTCCTAAGGCGCTTGTAGTACGGACTTCAAAGTTAACGTCAAGAATGTGCCGGCTCTCCTTCCTTCTGTAGTTTTTCTAGGAACTGTTTTAACGCAGATACTAAAAGTCAAAGAAGGTCTGCGCTGGAGCGTGTTAACGCCTGTGCAGAATCGGCTTCCCTCCGTTTATTTTGCCTTCCCGAAAGCGCAATCTTGTGTTTCTGTGCGCTTACTAGGAAATGCTATTGGGAAAATAATTGCGTCGTAAAAGAGGAAAGACAATGTTTGTGAGAGTTCAGGCGTTCGGAAGAAACAGGCTTTGTTTTTGTCATAAAAGCTGTGTGCTTTTTCAGTCAATAAGTTTTTAAAATATCTTACAGTAGGTCTTGAAAAGCTTACTGCGATACTAGCGTCCGTACTAAAAGCGATCAAGGTCCAAGGAGAGACGTGGACAAAAGAGGAGGAATCGGCGTCGCTTTCCCGAGAAGCATTGCCAGCCTTGTAAGTAGCGACAGCGAGTCCTGACGTGGTTTCGGTGAGTTACTGCTTCGGCAGCATCCTTTTTTCTTAACCTACAGCGTGTGATTTCTTACTTCAGCTGGAAAGAGATTTTCCAGAATGGAAATCTTTCTCATTCAAAGAAGTTGTGTTTTATGAGCTCCCCATCAGAGTGGGGATCTTCAGAGATGATGCACTTGGCAGTGGAAGTCAGCAGCAGCAAGACTTTCCACTCTCTTAAAAAAAAAAAAAAAAAAAAGTCCGTTTGCTTCCAAAGACCCGAGCACAGCACGTCTTCCAGAAGTTGATGGCATCGCTGGTTCTCAGTTGCAACAGCCGAGATGTCATCAACACGCGTTCCTCTGCATGCTTCGGCGCAGCCAAAAGCGTTAGCAAATCTGCTGGTCCTTTTTGGTAGCCTTACGCGTTGCAGCCCCGGGGATTGGATTCTGCCCCCAAAGTAAAACCGTATGGGGGATCTCTTCTGTCATGGATTTTTCTCTCCTAGATGTAACTTTAGGAAAAAAAAGTTAAAATCGGATCTACAAACTGCCTTGCGTTGTTTCAGCTGTAACTGCCAACTAGCTGTGGCGTACAATTGCTTAGGTGTGTTTAAGCAGTTAGGTATTTGTTCTGAACGTTGACCAGGAGAGGCAACTGAACGTTACGGGGTGTTTTCCCCCCCGCTCTTTTGACGGAGTGCTCTGAAGTACTTTCTTTCTGTCTGGCTTTCAAGGGTGCGTTTCCCTGGCAGTTCAGCAGCATCTCTCTTGGGCGGCGCGGCTGGCCAGATGTCGCTCCTAATGACGTAAGGCGCAAAAAACCCCTGGTCAAATGATAACTGCGTATCTTGGAGACAGATAATCTACTGGTATCGATTCACAGCTGTGCAAGTTAAATTAACGCCAAAGGAAAATCCAGTCCTTCTCCAGCAGAAGTATTTTTATTGGATGTTTATAAACACACACACAGCTTTTTTAGTATGAAGCGAATTGCTGCGATTTGTCCTTTGGCTTTCCTTTTACCCTCGAAAGCGTTACGCTTCGCTTCCAGCTTTGTCGACCGAGCCAGCAAGATGTGCAGCAGCAGCTGCGAGGGCCGTAGCTGTTGCGGCGGACCTGTAAGCGTAGATTCTGATTGCGGTACGCCCTCGTCCTGCAGCCTCGCAGGGTCGTCTCCCTGCAGCCGTGCCGTAAGGAAGGGGTGAGACGTTTTCCAACGCCGGCAAGAGCGCGTGCTTGTATGCGAAGAACATGTTCGGAATCGTACCGGTTAGTCTTAATGCTGATGGGAAGCGTTCAGGTCGCTCTAGCTTTTAAAGGATGTCTTGTATTTGGAGCTGACCTGCTTACCTCGAATCCTCCTTGAGCTCAACTGCTCTCCTCTCCCTTGCTCTGACTGAATTCCTCTACTCGCTGCTGTGCTATTTTTTTCACATGCTGAAATATCGCTTGGGCTTTTTGTTTTTCAGGTGTCTTGTTGCAAGCGTCTCGTGATGCTCACTAGGTACCCCCCGGCCCAGGTTGGCCTGCCTGTCATGAAGCGTCCCGAGGGTAAGGGGCCGGCCCCGTGCCTGGAGGCTCCCGGCTCTGTCTCCGGCGGGTGCCCTGCGGGTGCGGCAGCGAGGGCTGCGTGGTGGGGCGAGTCCCGGGCCAAGAGGGAGCGGGGAGGTTCGTTGCCCCGGGGAGCCCGTCCCAGCGCGGGAACGGAGGGGGAGCACGGCAGAGCAGAGCCTGAGCGAGAGGTGCGGCACCGTCCCCCGGCAGGCTCCCCCCGCGGCGTGGGGCAGCCGCCGGCTTGCGGGACGGGGGCCGGGGGGGGGCTGCAGCCGTTTGGGGGGGCTGCCCCCATTTTATTTTTCTGGCAGAGCTCCCCTTTTCGGGGGGGCGCCTACATATGTAAATGGCATTATTAAAGTAGCTGTTTTCCTTGTTCTGTGCCTTTTTGGGGGGGGTGATTAAAAAGTGTGGAGGGGCCTGGGGGGTGATGATGTCATTTGGGGCCCCCCAACGTCACGGGGGGCGGGGGCGTGATGATGAAACAGAGGAGCAGGTGAGTGGGGGATGAAGGTGTCACGGGGAGGTTTCCCCCCAGAGAAGGGGGGTCACAGTCCCAAAATGCCTGAAAACTCGTGTGTGTGTGTGATTAACCATGTGAAGAACTGGAAATACGGGTGCGAGGCATTGCAGTAGAGAAAAATCTCTCGCCTTTATATATATATATTGAAAAATAATATTCGTTTTTATGTGTGTGTATATATATATGTAAAAGGATTTCAAAATACAAACCTGTACCTGCTATGTTATAGAAATTATTAAAAAATCTCAATGGAGATAGATAGGGTTTTAAAATAAAAAAGAACTTGTCTCTATGTTAAGAAATAAAGGAGTTTAAAATGCAAAAAGAGATGATGTAGGTGAAGGAATTTAAAACAGAAGTCAGTCTGGATAGGTAGAAGTACCTACGCTTACCCTGTGTCACCGAGTAAGCCGAAGTAGGTATCCCGTGTAATCGAAGTAAAGGTTCTATGGAAGTGTAAACAGATAACTAAGTCTAAAGAGGTAGGATTGTAAGTAGATACCGAAGTCTAAAGAGAGAAGTCTAAGATATCAGAGTGGCAAAATATCCAAGTCTAAACAGCCAGCTCATCTAAATAGATGTTCTATGGAATAGGAAGTGTAAATAGACACGGACGTGTAAGTAGAGATGATATTTAAGCATAAATCTATGAAACTGTAAATAGGCACATACATGTAGTAGATATCAGTGTAAGCAGGTAATATGCCTCAAAGGTATCTGTTGCCTGAATATATGTATGTGTAACTAGCTACGTAAGTGTAAAAGTCTATGCTACAGAAGGTTTCTAAAATGGAAAGAAACCCTGTTTATAGAAAGGATTTAAAAACTCGAACTCCCCCTCGAATCTCTCTTGAAGGTATAAAAGCACTTTCTAAAGCTGTCCCTTCCCCCTTTTCCCATCCTGCTTTGGGGCCAGTTTTCCCCAAACGGGGACTTTCCCCTGCGCGGCCATGCAATTTGGAGGGGGGGAGCAACACAGTTTGGGGCTCCCAGGAAAGCTGAATCTGCCTGGATTTGTGCAGCTGGAAAGCAAGCACACCCCCCCCCCCCCCCCCCGCCCTTTACCGCAGAAAACCAAAAATGACCCATTGTTATGATGTGGAAAAGCGCCGGAGAACCCCAGAACTGAATATTTTGGAAAAGCAGAAACCCCCAAGTTTTGTATGATGTAAAAGAAAAAACAAAAAAGAAGAACAACAACAAACAAAAAAACCCCAAACGAAAAACCGGCGCCAATTTGGGCCAAATCTGGGGTGAACCGCGGACAGTTTGAGGGGCATTGCTGGGGATTATCTGGCGTGGATTCCTTCTCCGGAGCGGAATATCCGTTGCGGGTTATCCCAGGTGAGTTATCTGCTGTGGATTATGCCGGGTGGACCCCCTGGTGTAGGTCATCCCCACCCGTGTCCCCCCGTGCACCTTTGTACCCACACATAGCCGCCGTCCGTCCGTCCGTGTCCGTCTCCTCCCCCCTGTCCTCCTCTGCGTGTCTCTCCGGCCTCCCGAGTGCTCTCCACCCGAACGTCCCCCCACACAAGGTTTTTACCCCCGTGCGGGTTTTTTTTTTTTTTTTCCCTGGGCCGTGCCCCCTGCGTCCCCTGCCCTCCAGTCTCGCGCCCCCGCTCCCCTGCTCCACCCCTCCCCTAACCCCTTTGCTTCTGGACCCCCAGCTCCGCACGGGCCACGGGCAGCCTGGGGAGCTTCACCCCGAGCCGTTCCTTTCCCCCCTGGGCAGCAGCGGTTCTGCCGCTGCTACAGGCAGGCGCTTTCTGGACGGGCGAGGGGCTGGGACGACCGGAGGCTGCCGCACGCTCCGGTCCGACTGAGACGCTGTTCCCGGGGGACCTGGCGCAGGGAAAGGCGAGGGACTTTCTGCACTGCCCCTGGCCGGAGCCGAGCGGGAGGGGCTGCCCCGAGCCGGGCGGGTTGGCGCTTCCCTGGGTCGTTGCCGGCGGTGGGGGTACCCGGAGCCGCGGGGGGTCTCGGCAGGGCTTCCGGGTACGTCGGCGGCGAGGGGAACGGTGTCCCCGCAGGCTCAGAAAGCATGGATTGCTGCACGGGGCTTCCGGTCGGCCATGTTCGTTCCTCGGGGCATGCCGGGAGGTGTAGTTTATATGGACGTGGCTGCCTGGAAGTCGTATTGCTCTTGGGCGCTTTCGGTGCACCGTAGTCGTTGCTACCGCCGCGGCCCCTGCGGCACGAGGTGCAGTTTTGTTGTAGGTTTTCTGTGGTTTTCTGTGGGCTTCCAGCTATGGCTACTCCCCAAGAAGCGGCGCGCCTCCAGACTCTCGGTGCTGCCACCCGGGATCTGCGCAGGCGCGGTGCAGCCCACATGATCCACGCTGCCAGTAACGGCAATGTGATACTGCGGTGCCTGTGGAGTCATGCCGCTGCGATCATTGCTGCCTGCCGGTACAGGAAACGCTGCTTCCACCCCGTGGGCGCGCTGTCGGCAGGTGCTTGGCGCGCAAAACGCAGACGGCAGCGCTGCCGCCGCCCCTGGGCAAGCGCTGCGCGCTGGGTGCTCGCTGCTGCTGCCGACGTCACCGCCTTCGCTGTTACCACAGCGTGGTGGCGTGCCGGGCGCGATTGGCGGTGGTGGGTGAGGGCCAGGAGCACCGGGGAGGCGAGCGAGCTCCTTTGAGTGTGCAGGGGTGTTTCCTGCCTGCTGGCTGCCCGGGGGTGGTGGGACAGGAAGCTTCAACCTGCCCGCTGCGGCAGGCTCTTGGTCTGCTGGAGGCAAGCTGGGCCAGGGCAGCCCCAGGGAGTTACCTAAAAGCTGATAGAAGGGAAGAGAGGAAGGAGGCGGATATCCCCTAGGCGGGGAGGCGCCCCGCCTCCCCGACTCGCCAGAGCTCCCCCTGAGCCTCTCTTGGCCCTGCTCACCCCATGCAGCTGCCCCCTGCTCCAGCACCTCCCCTGAAGCCTGTCCCGTAGCACGAGATTGCCCCCAAGCCCTGTTGTGAAGACCACAAGCTGGCTCTCAAGTGGGCTGGATTCTCTCTTAACGCGGGTGCCGTTACCAGCAGCGCGGGGAAGGAGCAGCGTCTCCAGAAGCCCCTGAAGAAGGAAGGGCTTCGGCCAGGGGCGACCTATGGTAATAACGGTCACCGCTTCTTCTTTCCCTGTCCCAGAGGCCGCGCTGAGGACGTGGTTGTCCATTCCTCCCGTGGGGATGCTGCTGACAGCACCTGCCTCAGGCTTGCGTGGGTTGTCTCTGCCTGACCTCGCTCTCCTCGTGGTGTGGGGGCGAAAAGGGACAGGAGGAGTGCTTACTGGCTGCGGACAGGAGCTGCCGCGGCTGAAGCCAGAGAAGCTGGAGAAAGGTAAAGAAGAAGAAACGGAAGGCCATCTGGCTGACCGCTGCCTCCCGCTGCAGGCAAGAGAGAGCCTGCCTCTCCGGGTGGGAAGGGATCTCTCTTTGTAATGCACCGCAGGCCAGACCACCAGTGTGCACCACAGGGCCTGTAGGCATAACCCAAAGCGTGGTACAGCCGTGTAGTGCGCGAGCAAGCGAGGCTACGTGTCTAGGAAACCTTGTCTCGTAAGAGCTGTAAGACATCCACGTATTCTCTTAGGTGGACAGTCGAGTGACTGGAGTTACAGAAGAGGAAGGGAGGAGAGAAGGAGGAAGAAGCATCTGAACTGGCCAGTTCTCCCAGCAGCACTGAGAGCGAGAGCTGTGGTGAGTCCCGGGCCCTCAGGGACCTGTCACCCCTCGTCTGTGCCCTGGTCCCTCCCTGCCCCTTCCCTGGCCCTCTCTCTTTTGCATGCTGCTGTGATTTTTCTTTTTTTGTTCTTCCCTGTACCTGTTCTCTTTTCACTGTTCTTCTGTCCTGCTCCCTTTTCCTCTCTCCCTTCATCCATCTTGTTCTACCACCCCCTGCTTTTTTTCTCTCTCTGTGCCTTTGGCCTGCTCCTTCTCCTTCCTTTTGTTATCCTCTGTCTCTGTCCTGCAGCCCATTGTTGTTTTTCCCTTTTCCATCTTTTTATCCTGATCTGAATCCATCTCTTTTTCTGTCCTGTTCTCTGATGTTCTTTTCCTCTTTGCACCTGTACATGCCGCTCTGTGTCCCTGCCTCCCTGTGTCTGTCCTCCCTCCCTTCTTCCCTTCCTCTCTCTATCCCCTTGTCTTGCTCACTGTTGCTGTTTTTTTTCTATTCTGTATCTCACTGTCCCTGTTCTCCTTCCTGTTCATCTCTTACTCTTTCTGACCCTTTGTGCTGCTCCCTGTCCCTATTTTTTATTGCTTCCCCTCTCTGTTCCTGTTTGTTCTCGTGGTCCACCTCTCTTATTCTTTCTGTTGCTCTCGTATGTTCTCCATCTCAGCGTCCTGCTCCCTGTCCCTCTCTCTCTTGCAGTATCCCGCTTTCTGGCTCCCTGTCCCTCACCTGTTTTCTAGGTCGCTCTGTCCTTCCTCCAGTCTTTCCTTGTCCCTCTGGCCTGCTACCCGTCGCTGGTTCGTTCTTTCATGATCTCTCTGCCTTGCTGCTGTCACTCTCCTCCTCTCTCTGTCTCTAATGTTTCTTTCACCATCTCTTCCCTGCTCCCTGCTCCTTTTCTCTTTTCTTTCTGTCCTCCATCTTCCCTGTAACTCTTTGTCTGTATATCTCCATACCACCTGTTCTCCCATTGTTTCTCACTATACCCCCCCGGCCCAGCTTGCTGTCCCATTATTCCCCTCTGTTCTGCTCCCTTTTTTCTCATCCTGCAGCCCAGCGATGGTTTTTCTTTCTCCCTCTCTTTGTCCCGATCTCTCTCTCTCTCTTTCTCTTCAATCCCTCTGGCTTGTTCCCTGTCTTTTTGTCTCCCTCCCTCCCTCCCTTATTCCTCTCATTTGATTTCTCTCTTGATCTGTCTGTTTGGCTACTTGCTCATCATTTTCTCTCTCTTTCCCTCTGTCCTGCTCCCTGGCCCTGTTTTTCTTCTGCCATGTCCTTGCAGGCTCCTCATCCCCTTTTTTATTGACTTATCCATCTCCCTGTCCTTTTCCCTGTACCTTTCTTTCTCTGCTCCTCACTCCTCCCTCATTTTATTTTACCTCTTTCTGTTCTTCTGTCCTGCTCCCTATCGCTATATTTTCGTTTTCTGTATCTGCTGCTCCAGAAACAACTGCCAGCTTGTCCCAGGGGAAGGATGAGGGTACAGGCAGCGAACCCCATAGCAGACTCACTCCTGGGACTTCTATGCATTAATGAATAAGCACTTGCTGTCTCCTTTGCACTCATGGCTGTGCTTGTACTCCTTTGTACTTGGTGAGTGGCTGTCAGAGAGTCCAAGGGAGCAGGTTACACGGTGGGTGTCAGGGGCCATGGCTGCAGCTGTGGGCTGGGGCTGGAGGAGCCCCAGGGGGGCCAGTGAGGCTGATGGTGATGGCCCCTCTGTGTAAAAGGGCTGCAGCCCCAGAGGATGGTGCTGCTGAGGCATGCCTGCTGGAGAATGCTGACGAGTTGCAAGGATGTTTCCAACCCACCGGTGCAACAGGCTGAAGTCAGTTGGAGTCAGGCCCCATCAGGGCAGGTCCCAGGGATTTTCTGAGAGCTGGTGGAGAGGATGCAGGAAGAGGGGCAGAAGATGGCTGCCCCCACCCCTCTGGGTGCCCACCCTCTGGAAAAGGCGCTGGGTGCCTCCCCAACTCAGCAAAACTCCTCCAGCCCTGCTCGCCCCATGCAGCTGCCCCCAGCTCCAGCACCTCCCCTGAAGCCTGTCCTGTAGGCATGGTCTGCCCACAAACCCTGTCCTCATGGCAGCAAGCTGGCCCTTGAATATGCTTTATTCTCCTTAAATGCAGGTGCTATTAGCATCAGTTCAGGGAAAGAGCGACGTCTCCAGCAGCTCCTGCAGAAGGAGGGGTTCCTGCCTGAGGAGAGCTACAGTCATCCCTGTGGATAATGGTTGCTTGTTCTTTCCCTCTCCCAGAGGCAGCACTGAGGACTCGGTTGGCGGTTCCTCTCCAGGGATGCTGGTGATTGCATCTGGCTCAGGTTTGTGTGGGTTGCCTTTGGCTTCATTCTCCTAGCGGCATGGGCAAAAATGGACAGCTGGACACTTCCTGGCTGTGGACAGGAGCTGCTGAAGCTGGAGAGGCCAGAAAAAGGTAAAGCAGCTGAAGAAAAAAATAAAGAGGAGCCAGCTGGCAACTGCCTCCAGCTGCAGACAGGAGACAGCCTGCCTCTCAGTGTGAGGAAGGATCCCTCTTAGTGTAGCCCTCAGCAGACCCAATTGCCAACGTGCACTGCAGGGTCCGTATGCGTAACTGGAAGCACAGTACAGCCAGGTAACACGTGCACGTGTGAGGCTACGTATCTGGGAAGCCTTGTATTGTAAGAGCTGTAAGACACCAGTCTGTTCTCTTAGGTGGATGACAGTCAAGCAACCGGAGCCACGGGGCCAGGGGAGAGAGAGAGAGAGAGAAAGACACGTCTGAGCTGTCCAGTTTTCCAAGCAGCTTGGAGAGCGGGAGCTGCAGTGAGTCCTGGACCCCTGGGGCCGTGTCGTCCCTATTCTGCATCCTGGTCCTTCCCTGCCCCGCCTTCTCTTTCTCTCGCTGCTGTTGTTTTTTTCTGCTTCCCTGCACCTCTCCCTCCCTCATTCTCCAAGTCCCCCTCTTTATCTGTTGTTCTACCCCTATGTTTTTTTCCTCTCTCTGTGCTTCTGTCCTGTTCCCTGTCCTTCTGTTTTCATCCTCTGTCTCTGTCCTGCAGCCCATAACTATTTTTGGCTTTCTTCATCTATGTCTGTCTTCCTATCCCAACTTTTAAAATTTTTCCTCGCCTGCCCTTTAGCCCTTCACAATTCCCACCCCTTACCTCTCTGTCTTCGTGTCCCTATTTTTTAATTCCTCTATCCCTGCTCTGTATTCTAAATAGACTTTTTCTTTCTTCAATTCTCTTGTTCCAGGTCCCTGTCCCTGTCTTTTAATTTCTTACCTCTCTGTCCCACAGCTGCTTTTTGTCTTTATTGTTCTCTCTCTGTCTGGCTCCATGTCCCTATTCTTTAATTCCCCTTCAGCTTCAGTCTTTCCCCTTCAGCTCATCAAGGTTTTTTGGCATTTCTCAGTTTATCTCTGTCCACCTCACTGTCCCCTTTTTAAAATCCTCCCTCTCTGCCCTGTGGCCCATCGCTATTCTTTGTTTTTCTCCATCTCTCCCAGGCTGATTCCTTGTCGCTTCCTCCTCTCTGGCCTGTAGTCCATCGCTATTTCCGCCCCCCTCCCCGTACCTCTCCCTCTGTGGCTCTCTTTCACTATTTTTCAGTCCTCCTTCTCTGTCCTGTAGGCGATTGCTGTTGGATTGGGTTTACGTGGCAAGGTTTTGTTAGCTGGGGCAGGGCAGGGGCTGCAGGGGTGGGCTCTGTGAGAAGACACGAGGAGTTGCCCCTATGTCAGGCACAGCCACTTCCAGCTCCGAGATGGATCTGCAGCCGGTCCAAGCTGAGTCCATTGGCAATGCTGGTTGTGCCTCTGGAATGGACATTTATGAAGGGGTAAAAAATGCTGCACAGATGCTGTGATAGAGAAAACGTGAGTGCGAAATAGCCCTGCAGACACTAAGGTCAGTGAAGAAGGAGGGGAAGGAGGTGCTCCAGGCACTGGAGCAGAGATTCCCCCGCAGGCTGTGGTGAAGGCCATGGTGAGGCAGGTCATCCTCCTGGAGCCCGTGGAGGTCCGCGGTGGAGCAGACATGCACTTGCAGCCCATGGAGGACCCCACGCCGCAACAGGTGGATGTGCCTGAAGGAAGCTGTGACCCCATGGAGAGCTTGCGCTGGAGCAGAAGAAGAGCACGAGGAGGAAGGAGCGGCAGAGATGATGTGTGATGAACTGAGTGCGACCCCTGCTCCCTGTCCCCCTGCATTGCTCGGGGGTGGGATGTAGGGAAGTCAGGAGTCATGGAGATGAGCCCAGGAAAAAAGAGCAAGGCGGTTTTTAGATTTCTTCTTATCTGTTGATAAGATAAGAACAAATAAGAACAAATAAAACAAAACAAAATAAGAACAAATCTTGTCCTACTCTTGATTTTGATTGACAATAAATGGAATTAATTTCCCCAAGCTGAGTCTGTTTTGCCTGTGACAGTAATTGGTGAGTGACCTCTCTGTCCTGTTCTCGACCTACAAGTTTTTTTTGTTGTATTTTGTCCCCCTGTCTTGTTGAGGAGGGGGAGCGATAGAGCGGCTTGGTGAGTACCCGGTGGCCAGCCGAGGTCAACCCACCACAGTTGCCTTCTATCAGGCTCCCTGTCCCTATCTTTCAATTCTTGCCTATATTTCTTGTACCCCATCGCTTTTGAAACTAACTTTCTACTTCTCCATCCTTATTTTTTAAATTCTTGCATAGGTTTCTCAAACCCAGTTGCTTTTTAAATTTTCTTGCTACCTTTCCCTCTCTCTGTCTCCCTGACCTAATTTTAATTTCTTGCCAGTGTTTCTTGTACCCCATTGCTTTTCAAATTTTCTTCCTACTTCTCCCTCTCTGCAGCTCCGTGTACCTGTTTTTTTAATTCTCGTGTATGATTCTTGTATACTGTTGCTTGTAAAATCTATGTCTCCCTCTATCCATCTTCCTGTCTCTAATTGGTAATTCTTCCCTCTCTGTCCTCTACCCTGTCACTTTTTACACTTTCTACATCTCCCTCTTTCTAGCTCCCTGTCCCTATGTGTTAGTTCTTCCCCATGTTTCTTGTACCCTGTTGCTTTTAGAAAATTTTCTTTCTATGTCTACCTCTATCCCGCTGTTTCTATTTTTTTATTTCTTGCCTATGTTTCCTTTCCCCTGTCACTTCAGAATTTTCCCTGTCCCTTGTCTTGTCTGTCTTGTTGTCCTGCTGGTCCCTTCTGCCTCTCTCTCCTGCTCCCTGTCTCTCTTATTTATTCCTCCATCTCTCTGTCCCTGTTCACCCCTGCAGTCTTTCTTCTGCTCTCCTCTCTCTACACAGTTGTCCTGCTCCCTGTCCCTCTCTTGTTCGCAGCATCCCATTTTCTGGCTCCCTGTCCCACACCGCTATGTCCCTCTGTCCTTCCTCCTGCTTTTCTCTTCTCTTTTCTCCCTCTGTCCTGCTGCATTTGGGCACTGAGCCTTGCAGCCAACTCACTGCCAAGATTTCTTACGTGCATTAATGAATAAACTTTTCCTGCCTCGTCTGTGTTCCTGGATGTGTTTGCAGCCCCTGGGTGCAGAGCATGTGGCTGTGGAGAGGTGCAGGGGAGGGGGTGATGTGCTGTGGGGCTTTGGCAATGGCCCCTATTCCTGATGGGCCCTCGCTGGGGCAGCCCCAGGTGTGGCCAGTGAGGCTGAGGATGGGGCTGGCCCTGCTGTGTGAAGGGGCTCCAGCTGTAAAGGAGGCTGCCTGTGCATGCCTGCTTGAGAAAGCTGATGAAGGGGAATGGGCTGAGGAGGGAGTCCTGCAGGCAGGTGCCTCCAGCAAGGAATGGCCAGTCTGTGTGGTGAGGAAGGATCCCTCCGAGCTGTCCCCGACAGGGCAGACACCAGCATACAGTGCTAGGAGCTCAGTGCCTCTGTTGGCTATGTGGGTGAGCCACCAGGTATTGAGGAAGCCTTGCGGATGAGGAGCATAGAGGTGTCCGCTGCATGCTGCTGAATGGGTGAGGGTCCGGCATGCAGCACTGCAGAGGAGGAAGGGGCAGAGGCAGAGAGAGAAGCGTCGAGGTGATGAAGGTCTCCTGCTGGCACCAGGAGCTGTGGTGAGTCACGCGTCTTCTCCTCTGCATCCTGGCCCATCTCTGCCACCCTTCTCCAGATGTCTGCCTGCCTCCCTTTCTCGGTCTCCCTCTCTGCCCACCTACCTGCATGGCTCCCCAAAACTTGTTATTCTTCTGCCAACTCTGGAGAATACCCCATTGCATTTTAAATTTTTTCTATGTGTCTCTCTAGCCAGCTCCCTTTCTCTATTTTTTAGTTTTTCTGCACTGCCTTGTAGCCTATTACTTTTAAATTTTCATTTCTACATCTCCTCCCTATCCAGCTCCATGACCCTATGTTTTTTTAATATCTCCCTCTGCTCTGTACCCCATTGCTTTTCAAACTTTCTTTCTATGCCTCCCTCTATTTGGCTCCATTTTGCTATTTTTAATTTCTTCTCACTCTTTCCTTCACCCTGTTTGTTTTAAAATTCCTTTATATATATGTATGTCTCTCACCAGCTCCCTGGCCTTATTTTTTAATTCTCGCCTGTGCGAATTGTATCCCATTGCTTTTTGAATTTTCTTTCTATTTGTCCCTCTATCTTCCACCCTGTCCCTGTTTTAAAATTCTTTCCTGTGTTTCTTGTACCCCGCCACTTTCTCTTTCTGTGTATCCCCTTATTTGTCTCCTTGTCGTTATTTCTTAATGTTTTCCTATTTGTGCTGTACCCCATTGCTTTTTAAGTTTTATTTCTGTGTCTCCCACTATGCGGCTCACTGTCCCTATTTTTTTAATCCCTCCCTTTGGTTGGGGAAGGGTCTGTCCAGGCATGCCTGCCTGAGGGAGCTGATGAAGGGGAGCTGTCCAAGGAGGGAATCCAAGGGAGTCCTGCAGGCAGTTGCCTCCAGCAATGAATGGCCAGTGCCTGCAGCAAGGAAGCATCCCTCCAAGCCGTCCCTGACAGAGCGCACTACCAGCACGCAGTGCTGGGAGCTCAGTGCCTCCATCGGCTGCACGGGAGAGCCGCCGGGAAGCTTGGTGGTGGAGGAGTGTTGAGGCACTTGCTGCCGAGGCAGACAGAAAAGCGTCAGGGCAGTGAAGGTCTCTTGCCGGTGCCAGGAGCTGCGTTGAGTCGCGTGTTCTCTCGTGTGCATCCTGGTCCATCTCTGCTGCCCTTCCCCAGATCTCTGCCTGCCTCCCTGCCTGTCCCTGCTTCTGTCTCCCTCTATGCTGGCCCACTTACCTGTGTGGCTCCCCAAAGCTTGTTACTCTGCTATGAACTCTGCCCTGTACCACTTCACCTATTAATTTTTTTCTGTTTCCCTCTTTGCGGCTTCCTCTCCCTATTTTTTAATGCTTTCCTGTATTTTTTGTACCCCATTGCATTTTAATTTCTCTTTCTACATTTCCCTCTCTCCAGTGCCTTGTCCCTATTTCTTAATTCCTCCCTCTGTCCTGCACCCCATAGCTTTTAACATTTTCTTTCTATGGTTCCTTTTATCCATCTTCCTGTCCCTGCTTTTCTAATATTCCCATTTCTTGTACCTGATCACTGTTTAAATTTTCTTTCTACGTTGTCCTCTATCCATCTCCCTGTCCCTATGTTTTAATTCTTGTCTATGTTTCTTGTACTTAGTTGCTTTTTAAAACTCCTTCTAGGTCTCTCTCTATCAGGCTTCCTTTCTTGATTTTTAAAATTCTTCCCTCTATTTCTTGTACCCCATTGCTATTTGATGTCTCTTTCAAGAATTCCTTTTATCTGGCTCCCTTTCCCTGAATTTTAATTCCTCCCTTTCATCTGCATACCTCCTCGCTTTTAAAATTTCCTTTCAATATTTCCTTCTATTGTCATCCCTGTTCCTATTTTTTAATTCTTTCCTATATTTCTTGTAGCCTGTTGCTTTTTAAAATGTCTTTCTATGTCTCCCGCTATCTGATTCCTTGTCCCTATTTTTTAATTCCTCCCTCTCTGTCCTGTACCCAGTTGCTGTAAAAAATTTCTTTCTATGTCTCCATTTATGTAGTTTCCTGTTCTTCTTTTTATTTTTTTTTCTGTCAGTACTCTGTCAATTTAAAATTTTGTTTTATGGCTACTTTTAGCCAGTTTACTGTCTTTATTTTCTAATTCTCTCCTGTCTGTCCTGTACCCTGTTGCTGCTTCAATTTTCTTTCTATGTCTGCTTTTATCAAGCTCCCTATCCATAGTTTTTAATTCTTTCCTGTGTTGTGTACCCTGTTGACTTTAAAATTTACTTTTATGTGTCTCTATTTTTTTCCCCATTCTTTTTTTTTTTGATTTATTCCTGTCTTTCCTTAAAGCCATCACATTTTACATTTTCTTTCTACATCAAAGTTTATCTACTTTGCTGTCCCTATTTTTTGTTTTCCTGTCTATCCTGTACCCTGTATCTTTTATAATTTTCTGTCTCCTTTAACCAATTCACTGTCTTTTTATTTGTTTCTCATCTGTCTTGCACCTAATTGCTTTTGAAATTTTCTTCCTATGTCTCTCTGTATTTTTCTCCCTATTCTTATTTTGTAACTTTTCCCTTGTCTTTCCTTAATGCCTCCGCTTTTATAATCTTCCTCCTATGTCTCTCTCTATCACCCTACCCTTA